>NC_045771.1:96618789-96934230 GCF_008692025.1 Phocoena sinus
CCTTCCCGGCATGAACCAGAGCTACAGCATTGGCCCCGAGGAAGACGCTCTATGTCTATTTCAAATCTTCCTAAAAGGGCTGCTCTGTCCCAGCTGGCTTCCCCCAGCACATCCTCCCTTCCCTGTGCAAACAGTGACTGATGGTGTAGACGGCATCTCCCGCCCCTGCTGACTGTCTGTTTACCCCCGACAGAATCTGTACCAGAACAGGTTCTTAGGCCTGGCCGCCATGGCATCTCCATCCAGAAACTCCCAGAACCGACGCCGGTGCAAGGAGCCCCTCCGCCACAGCTACAACCCGGGCCAGTTCCACAGCATGGCCGTTAGGACCGGCCCCCATGGCGCTGTCACCATCCCCCGCTCCACCAGCGACACCGACCTGGTCACCTCAGACAGCCGCTCCACACTCATGGTCAGCAGCTCCTACTACGACATAGGGCACTCGCAGGACCTGGTGATCCACTGGGACATAAAGGAGGAAGTGGACGCTGGGGACTGGATTGGCATGTACCTCATCGGTGAGTAGAACAGCACTTAGTGCCACGGAAATAATGGTCTTAGCAGCATGGTTTGGGCATCCAACAAGTACATTAATTCATGATTCACTTTTACAGATGCCTTACTATTTCAGCAAACTCGATCATTTCATTAAAACGCACAATTCACAATCAAATGTGTTATACACAAAGTTCTAACACACAGAGGACCACACATGAGGCTTCACCTGTCAGCTCTATTCAATGGAAAAGAATCAAGAGACAGCAGGACGAGGTGTGGCTGAACACAAATGTCATTACCATTTGCAACTATAGAAGCTCTTCTGCTTATGAGTAAGTTAATATGAGAAGCTCGTTTTCAAATCCATGTGTCTGTAAGACCAAAGCAACACCGTATACGCAACCAAGGTATGCACGTGTATGTGGGGTAATTTCACTTAGTTTTCAACATAATCGTAGACCTCTTTTCACCTGCTCTTTCAAGATTCTTACTGCTTTGTATTCCAAAAACATAATGGGTGATACAGACAGCGAGAGCAGGCACACCACAGGCTAAGGAACAGTTGCGCTGGCTGAAAGGAGAGTGACTGGAGAAAACAAATCTCACAAATTTGAAATTATGAAGAGAAATTGGCATGAAAATGTATTTCACCTATTTTACGTGGTGGAATCAGATGTGGTGAAAATTGACACATTCACGCTGGTAAATCCACAAGTGAAGGTTGTAATTGTTGGTGGGGTGAGGGGACGGTTCAAGTTCAACAGAGGCCAGGCCTTCTGCATTCAGTCTGTACAATGAAACGTTTGCACATTCAGACACACAAATGCCAGATTTAGCATCATTGACTATCAAAGACACCAAAGGATTGTTACGAGTATTTTGCAACCCGGATCATCTTTTTTTTTTTTTTTTTTTGCGGTACACAGGCCTCTCACCGCTGTGGCTTCGCCCGTTGCGGAGCACAGGCTCCGGACGCGCAGGCTCAGCGGCCATGGCTCACGGGCCCAGCCACTCCGCGGCATGTGGGATCTTCCCGTACCGGGGCACGAACCCGTGTCCCCTGCATCGGCAGGCGGACTCTCAACCACTGCGCCACCAGGGAAGCCCCCGGATCATCTTTATGATAAAATTCGGGGGCTCTTATCTGACTAACTAGCTGTCAGGGAAATTTTTTGGGGTCTTTTGAAGGTCTTGCAATCAGTTTGGTTAGTGAATTTATAATACACACATTACTGTAAAGATGGAAAAACATAATTTTTGAAATTGTTACACAAATAGTGGTTACTCAACTAAATTGGACTTCCAAACAGGTAAAATTTAATTGGCTTTAAAAATAGTTCTGGAATCGGTGTTTGAGTACCATCTGTCTCAAACAGAGCCTGCAAAAGAACAGACCACCAAGCACATTTTGTTTATTCCATATTGTTTTAAATTTGGTTCGTTGTCAGTATTTCAAAAAGTAGAGATTTCTCGCTGAAATCCACCTTTCTAGCTTCTTGTGCAAAAGCTCTCAGTTTGGCTGACTGATCCCATAATTCCTGTGGCTCTAGTGGGCTAGAGTCAAGCATTAACTTCCCCCTTTTGACTAGCCTGCACCTTCAGTTTTGTCACAGGCTCCTCGCCACCTATCCCTACTTTAATGATGATGGTTAGTTGTTCAGCACCTTAGGCAATTAGATTTTTGGCCCCAGATCTAGTTTTGAAGCAGCTCTTCACAGCTGTACCTTCCTGCAGTGGTGTCAGTGGCATGCATTTCTCGAGTCAAGGAACAGCTGGAGTAGAGCATGGCAGGCGGGGAAAGGTGGATACCTTCATCCATGGGGAAGGGATGGATGGATCTGGAGTTCAGCCCTAGATCCAGGCTGCGGTGTAGATCTGGGATAATTGGCCCTGAGAGTAGAAGAATTCACTCGTGGATTGGGTGTAGAAAGAAAGCACCAGAAGGTCCCTATTAGAGAGAGAGGCAGAAGAGGAACTCAAAAAGGAGATGGGAGCGTGATGGAGAGGTAGGATGAGAATCAGGGGACCACGTCATAGAAGACGAGAGAGAGGGTGTCTGAGGAAGGAAGGGATGGTCGGCGGGATGAAGTGTCCGGAAGCTCCATGAATGAACAAGATCTGGTGTTAACATGACATTTTGACTGAGACAGAAGTAAACATGGTTCATCCTCTGAGAATCTCAATTTGACAGTTTATTCTTCTCACAGTAGCTGCACATATATAACTGTGAAGTGATTTAATGCAAAATGCCCACGCTTTCGGCAGAATAGCATTTCAAAAGCAACTTCCAAATCCACAATTCTCCGTGAATCTTAAAAGTTCATCATTGGTGGGTCCTTAGTAACTGACCTTCCGGATTTGCCGTGCCTTGCCAAAGAGCAAATCATAGAGCTCTGTGATTTCATCTAATCTGTCATTTCACAATTGAGGAAATGCCAAGTCAGTGGTTCCCAGTGCCACACAGCTGCCTACCCTGGCAGCAGACCCCACAATGACCATGAGGACATCTTGGCACATTTGGGTGCAATATCACGTATGGGCCATTCCACATCAGTGGGCAACCTAAATGTCCCCGTGAGGCCAGGTCTGTGATGCTTTCAGCTCTGCCCTCCAGAGCTCTCCGGACAAACGTGACTTTTCTCCAGCCATAGTGAATGAGATATCTGCATTTGGAAGGGGATGTGTGGCCCTGCTCACTGACACTGTCACCGAGTCACCAGTGCTGTCTTCAGCCAGGAACCCAGCAATGGGACAATAAAAGTATTACCATTACTTTCACAGTGAGATTGCATTTGGTTACCCTCACTTATGGAGTGGTTCCTGAACTGGAGGAGCATGATGAAGTTTTCTCTCCCCTAGTGACACAGAAAGGGGAAAGATCCTGGGGTTTCAGTGACAGCTTGACCTGGCTTAGAATCATACTCTACCACTGGCTGGATGTGTGGCCTCAGCCAGGTATAGTCACCAGAACTTCAGCCTCCTTCTTCAAAGTAGAGAAATAACTTTCTCAGGATCATTGAATGGAATTGATGAGATACTGTGCGTTTACTGCCTGTTGATCAAAATATGCGTCTTGATTTAACTTGTCAGGTAGCTCTAGTCTCTGGATGCATTATGGCAAATTACCCTAATTCCCAGGCTTCATTCAGCCTAACCATGGCCCTTAGACGTGTGCTCAGTTGTTTCAGTTGTATGTTATAGACAAAAGCTTCTTACCAAACCCACAGGGACCTGGAAAGAGATCTTAATTGTCAGTAAACAGGCAGAAGCTTGTGATTTGGTCAAAAACAAGTACTTGGTGGCAGATTCGCTAGTCATCAGTATTCCTAGGAAATAGTTTTGCAATTATTCATTCAGTAATGCCTACTTGACTTTGACAAGTAAAAGCTAATTATCTGTGAGTCCTATACTTAGTGTTAAAGATTCAGCGCACTGAGGGAACAGTATTGTATAACTGGGTTAGGATACATAAATTGAAGAATACAAGACCTCTAACCATAAGAATGCTAAATTAATTAGAGCAGATCTATTCAAGTATTTTCACCTCTTCCTTTTACGTTCCAGTATTTTAAAGACTTTAATATCTTAAAACCCTCTTTAGGATGATCAGTTTTTTTAAATAGCCATTCCTTTGACTCTGTTGGAAGGAGCCCTTATTAAAACTGCTGAAACATGAAGTAAGTATGCAGTTAAAATTATGAAAATATAATTGAATAGGTAAAGTAGGCATAATATGCTCATAATTCGCAAAACTAGCCTTCTGATAAACTTAGCATTTTAATAAATCACATCATTATTATACCATGCTATACCATGCTATCCCTATACCATGCTAGAATTTGCTCAGTAATTTAAATCATAATGAAGCTAGAGTACATTCATGCATTTAAATTTCAACAAATCAAGAGATGATAACTCAGAGCAAAATTAAGATTTAAAATTTCCTAAAATGGCATCTTTGAAGGATTTCCATAGACTGATGCCTGAGGACATGTATTCTCTTCCATACCTTTTGGTTGCCTTATCTGTGTGAGGTTAGAGATTATGGTCTGTATCAAACTGATTATTTTTTTAATTTTTTGAGACTTCTGTGACCTATCCCTGTTCAATGTTTATAAATATTCCATGTATGATCATAAAGTGTATTTTTGTTGTGAATAAGGTTCACTCTACCTATCTACCTATCTGTCACCTATCTAGAGATAGACACTATCTTATATAGAGAGAGATATAGATATCTTATACATAGATATCAATATATACAAAGGTTTAATATACATGTATATAATATTTATATATAAATATTTTTATGTTATATAAATATACAGTGGTAACAGTTCCCATAGAACCATGCAAAACAGGACACAATTCGGATATGTACAAGTTTCAGTTCATAGGGTAACTCACAAAGCAAGGATCCTCTTTCTCTCTCCCTCTCTCTCGTGTGTGTATTTAAGTTCAGTCACATAAATTGTATATTCTAATTTTCTGTCTCTTCCACTTTTTGAATGGAGTGTCTCAAAATCACTAGCCAAGAGTTTTGTTTTAATTGATTCATCTATTTCTACCTTTGCTTCTGTAAGTTTTATACTTTGCAGATTTGATGCTGATTACTAAGTGCACGAATGTTCATGATATTTACATCTTTTTCCTCTACAGTTTCTTACAGGTTATTAATACAGATCTGCCTGTGCCCCTTGTGCTATTCTTTGCCTTGAATTTTGTTGGGTTTTTTTTTTTTTTAACTATTTAAGGCTGGTAGTCTCTCTGTTTTCTTCTGCTTCATATTTACTTGATTTGTCTTTTCTTTATTTTCAACCTTTATCTTTTTTTAAGTGTAGCTCTTTGTGTGTGCTTTTTTATTCTGATCTGGGTGTCTCTGACTTTAAATTGGCTAGAATAGCACATTTATATTTATTATACTTACTGTTCTATTAGGACTTATTTTTGCCATCTTTCTTTAGATTCTTTATTTACTGTGTTTTCTTTTTGTTTCTTTGATTCTTCTTTTCTGCTTTCCATTAGATCTGTTGATTTCAAAGTTATACATTTTTTATTGTTCTTATGGACTGCTTTTAATCATAGTCCAGTGGGTCTCAATCAAGGGTAATTTTGCCTCCCAGTGGACATTTGGTAATATCTGAAGACATTTTTGGATGTCACATTGTAGCGGGTGTTTCTGGCATCTGCAGGGTAGAAGCCAGGGATGCCACCAAACAGCCTATCATACACAGGATAGCTCCACCACAACAAAGATAACAGTTATCCAGCCCAATATATCAACAGTGCCAAGGCTGAGAAGCCCTGTCTAGACTACCATATTCACCCCCATTTATTTTTGTAATCTCATCAATATCTCTTTTTCCAACAGACTAGTAGTTCATCCAGTGTAGTTTCATATTCCTTTGGTCTTCCAGGACTTTGATTTTCCAGATATGGACACTTTTCCTTTTATCCTCAATATCCCTTAGTCTTTCTTGCATATTTTGGAACTTTTTGTCTAGAAGTGTTTCTCAATCAGATCTCCAGCTTCCTAATCCATTTTTCACCAAAACTCATACACTATAGTAGGATAATGCAATGATGGATGAAGGCGTGAATATAATAGCCACATGAATAGCACTCATATCCTACACATTAGTTTCAGCGGATTTCAGTTATCACTCCATGGGGAAATAGTTCTATGGTTAAATAAGGATGGGAAAATCTGCCTACTTTGCCCCACTTTAGAGACTCACAATATATATTAAAGGTTTGAGAAGCTTGGAGTAAGCAGCACACTTTACTTGGTATAACCCAGCATTTCCTATACTTTCATGAGCAAGAAACACTTTCTTATTTCCCGATATTTGCCTGTCAGGTGTTCCACTGTGGAAAACCACACATTAGGAGTTATGGGAAGTTACAGAATAAGTACAGAAACCCAACCCTTGCCCTTAAGAAGCATTTAATATGCTGAGCCTTAAAATGTAATGATTTAGGATGAAAGCTAAACTTTTCTCTCTGGCTAGACACCTGCACACAGAAACTCCCAGAATGCTTCCTTACGGACATCAACTCTTGAAGAACTGAAGTTTTTCTTGTACATCAGGCACTCTATTAGAATATAGAAGAGCTGAAGCTGTGCTTCCTAATTATGGCACAACCAGTGAGAATACTTGTGTTCAAATAAACAATCTGAGGGAAAAGCCACAGAAAACAGAGTGGCACTGATTTTTAGGGCCTCCCCTGCCATTTATCCTTAGATTCCCTTCCTAGTACAGGAGAACAGAGATTCTACATCCTTGGCTTTGTACTGTGAAAGGCAAGTAGATTCTCCCCAGATCTCCTGGCCTGCTATTTGGTAAATCCATAGTCTAGAGATAGTGGGAGAATCCTTGGAGATTTTTCTGAGATTGGTTATCAGAAGGCACCAGTTGCTCTGCAAAATGGAAGCAATGTTGTATTTTTTCTGTTGGGCTTAGGTATTGGGTCAATTCTTCGTTTAATTGCTTCTGTGCTCACTTGCCCATTCTGTTCTCAACAGCAATAATCTTTGTTGTATACTCTTCTATTATAGATTAAAGTGTAGGAAGCACAGCTCTAGTTTTCATTTTGAAGACAAAGCAAGATAAATACTCCTGGTTTCTTAGATGTGCTTGTTTCTGTAAGCTTCACTAGAACTTTGTGACTCAACATTTTGCAAAGATCTTTTCTCTATTGTAAACTGTGGAGCAGGAGGTAGGATTCTTCATACTGGAAGAAAAAAGTATCATCCAGCAAATGCAGTCTTTTTTTGAGAAACTTAATACATCTCTATATGTTCTGTACAGAATGAGTAATGCAAAAAATTTAAATAGTACTGGCCTAAGCTAATGTTTCAGGTTACTAGTGGTTTTGCACAGTAAGTATCATAGAGCTTTGCCATAGAGGGCCGTATTTTTAGCCCATACTATAAATATAAATAGCTGCTTATTAGATGTCTAACACTGTTCTGAGACCATTACCTGTATTATTAGTTCATGTATTGCTCACAGCAGACTTTGAGGTTGGGATTAATATTATCCCCATTTTGTGGTGAGGAAGCAAAGACACAAAGGGATTAAGTATAATGCCTAAGATCCCATAGCTAGTAATGGTACCCTAACTGCTTCTCTCAAGGCGGCTGTAGATATCCCTGTAACCACACAAACATTGCCCCTACAAAAACTTGTACCATGACAAAGGATGCAGAAAAGGGAACCTCGCAGGAGGGAGCCAGGGGGCTGCCATTCCTCAGTGTGATGGAGGGCAAGGCTTGGTCCCCATCACCCATCCCAGTTCTCTTCTCTTCACCAGTGCCTTCCTCTAGTGTAGACTCTGGTCCCTGAAAATTACGTGTCTCAGACTCCTGTGCAGCCATGTTCCAGATGCAAATTCGGTCCCTTCATTTAGACGCACCTGTGCAAGTTTGGGAAGGCGGAAGTGAGCTGGGTGTTTCCTCCTGATGTTTAGCCTGTGGTTGCCACAAGCATGGCTCTGAGAAATTAAGCTTTTCTATCACGGTGTCCTAGCGTCCCCTCACTCGCTTCCTGGCTGTGAACAGGCAGCCCTGTGGTGGTGGCAGGAGCCTACTCAGCTTGCCACTAGCTGGTCACTCTCTTTGTGGGTGGAGAGGCAGTCGCCGAGGCTGTGCCTAGCGTCCATTTGTCTAGCACCTAATTCTCTACATAAAATCCCTTAGTGCATAAAATATCTGGTCTGATTCTGTTTTCCTACCTCTGACCCTGACAATACACTTGGATTCCCAAGCAAAGATTAGTAGCTTCTAACAATTGGCAATACATTCCTTGGGGGAGGGAGCTGACTTCTCAGCACAGATGGTCCAGGCAAGAATACCGACTCTTCTATTTTCTTGCGTGATATTTGCTATGAAGTGTTACTGTTATAATAAGGGAATGGGATACTCATTAGGACCAACTGGCAGTCTCTGAAAACATGTTTAAACCTGTACAGCGAAATGTATCTTGTTGTCTTTAAAATGTGTGTTACTTTGCCATTCTCTTTGTTTTTTTCCGATTCCTCCCAGTTACTCACGCCCGTCCTTTTTTCATTTGTGCCCTTGTGGTTCCTTGATATTTAACCCATTCTTATACCCACTGTCTTCTCATGAAATTGCCTGTTTTCTTGAATAAATCCTCAAATCTATTCAGAACTTCCTGAGAACATAGGCCCTATCTTGTTCAGCAGTGTATTCCCAGGGTTTAGCATACTAACTAGAGTGGAGTATAAATACTCACACATTTGCCTAGTGCGTGAATGAACACCCCCTTTCTAGGTGTTACTCTATATGGATACCTGACCGTGACTATTAAAGTGAATATTCTGGTGATCAGAGTGGATAAATGCAGGAAAATACCTCTCCTTGGAGAGCTGCCATAATGAGGCAAAATTCTCTCTGGGTACTGAAGACCTAGGGAGCCAGGAAAACATTATGCCTTTTTTTTTTTTTTTTTGCAGAAATGAGGCAATTACTGTAAGAGACGTATTATGCAATCATCTTAGCAGCCCAAACAGGGCTGTGAGCACACACTGTGATTATAAAGACAGACGAATTTTGCAAACAAGTGATTTTCCGAGGGATACAAACAGTTCCTGCTGTTAATGAGGCAGAGACGGTGTTTTCTCTGCTTAATTATCTCGGCCAAAAATGTGCGATCGAATTAGCAGGTCACAGGCACGCTTACCAGTCATCACACGTACTCCACGCCCCCCACCCCCATGAGGTCCCAGTTGTTACCACTCCCCGTCTCGCAGTTGAGGACCTGCAGCTGTAGAAATGACAGTATTGGTAAATGGCGCAAAGGTCCTTGGAGCCGGGTCCTTTCGCTATAAGCTCTGCCCTCTTTCACCTCGTCCTCTGTTTTCCAAATCCATCCAGATGCAGGAAGTGAACCTCAGAATATCTCAGCTGCAGAGAGGGCAACCATGACCTGGCCCCTCTCTGCAGAGCTGGGGCTCTGGGCCTCCCCTCGGGAGCTCCTGAGTTCTGGCTGTCGCCCCAACCAGCGCAGTGGATTTGGACTCTCAAAACATGGTTGTCTCACAGCTTCAGATCCGTTTAGCTCAGATGGTTCCTTTCTGGGTGAAGTGGGAACTGCAAGGGCCCCATCGCAGATTAAGGTAAAATTCATATCCCTGTCTTCGCCTGTACTGAGAACATGAGGTCTGGAACCCAGGGGGAGGCAGTTGGCTCGGGCTTCATAGATCTGTCCTCTCTAAGGATGCTGCCTTGTTCTCTGGGCACCAGCTTGAAGAAGGACGTTGATGGGTTGCAATGTGACCAGCAGAGGAAGGGCAGGAGGTGGGGGGAGCATAGTCCCTGCCCCCCGCAGCTCCTCTCAGCGCTCGCACAGGGTAGGTAGGCTCTGCCCCCCTCGGGCCTTGGACACCCCATGGGGGCCTTGCTCCACCCTTCATACACCCACCCTCCATCCCCACCCTGGCAGCGCCTTCTCATCCCTCAGCTCTCCCCTGACCCCCCTGTCGGCCTTCCTACTTGTAGCTTCTTGTCAGAGCAGTCCATTCTTTTCCTTCCTCTCCCCTCTTACAAGTTGTAATAATGCACTTATTTCTTTACTTAGTGTTTAAAGTCTGTGTCCTCAGTTGTTTGTGGTTTTAGTTCAGAAAGGTTTTGCCCAACACTGTGGCCCCTGCACCTTCCCAGCCTGGCAGATGGTTGGATCTCGATAAGTGTCCGTTGAATGAACAGATGAATGCGTGGCTGCACGAAGGATGGATGGATAAATTCATGGATGGTCCCCAAGTGTTGGATGTTGATGGATGTCCACACTGGAGAAGAGATCATATAGGATGGAGCCCATGCGAACAGGACCCCGGATAGAAAGTACAATTGGGTGTTTTCTTTATGCCTCATTCTCACACCCAAATAGGGACCAGTTAATGAAAGCTTTAGGAGGGAGATTTTCACACTGAGATTCCCCACGTGTAAGAGTTATTCAAAGGTGAAATGAAGGAACTGCCTGGCGGTCCAGCAGTTAAGACTCTTGAGCTTCCACTGCAGGGGGCTTGGGTTCGATCCTTGGTTGGGGAACTAAGATCCCCCTTGCTGCACGGCACAGGCAAATAAAGAAGAAAAAGTGAAATGAACTGCTGTAGCAGCAATTTTTTCTGTCTCTGGAGGTGTTCAAGAACCAGCTAGATGATCACTTGCCAGGAGTGTTGAGGAGAGGGGAAGAGATTCCTGCATTAAAATTCTAAAATTAGAATTCCCTGATTCTATGATTCCAGGTGCTTTTTCTTCTGTTGAGCTGGAGGTGGCATTAATATCCTTTGCTCTTTTATTATTTTTTTCTAAATCTGCTGTTAGCTGATGTGTTTCTCTACTCTGCTTTCTTTCTTTCCTGGGAATATAGATGAGGTCTTGTCGGAAAATTTTCTGGACTATAAGAACCGTGGAGTCACTGGTTCTCATCGGGGCCAGATCATCTGGAAGATTGACGCCAGCTCTTACTTTGTGGAGCGTGAGTACCCTTCCCATTCCTGTTGCTCGGGATGAAGCGCAAGTCAACTGCGCTTGTGCTGCATTGCCTCACTTAGAAATGTGCCATATGTAAAAGATGTAGATTGAATGAGGTGCTTAAAAGACAGTGAGTAGTGAGCTGTAGAGCAGTTGGGTAACAGCCATCCACACCAGCCCGTGGCCCTTAACTTTCTCTCCCTGGCTCCTCCAGGCGCTTTCCAACTTTGTGAAGGTTGCCCCTTCTGTATCCTGCTGTCCAGTTTGGGCTTTGCTTAACCCAGTTCTTCAAGGCTTCTTGTTCCCCAGTGTGTTGGGGAATTCTTCGGGATGGGAACGATACATTTCTACTACCAATCTGTTTCCTTCATTCCTGATCTACTGACATTTCTGGATGTATAAACTCATCATCATGTATCTTATTTTATATTTTCTAAAATTTTCCGCTCTCTTTGAAAATAAGTCATTTTTGCAGTTATGGGAGGAATTTTTCGTAGGTCCCATACTGGTGTATGAGGAAATATCTACATGGGCCTCATATTTGCCACCCAAAGGAATGCACGGACTTCCTATGATGTACCCTTTCCCCTCCCACGTGGGTGCTGGAGAGTGCTAGGTACACAAATCCCTTCATGCATTTTCTGGCTCATAGCAGGTATTAGTTCAGCATAACACTTCTGAAAGGAAATGGAACAGTCTGTTGTTCCAGCTGCCTGGTGCTCAGAGGAAATGACACATGGCCAGGAACCTAAAGTTGTCTATTTTTTAAAAAATATTTTATTTATTTATTTATTTGGCTGCATCGGGTCTTTAGTTGTGGATGGCGGGATCTTTTGTGGCGGCACGCGGGCTTCTCTCTAGTTGTGGTGTGTGGGTTCCAGAGCATGTAGGCTTAGTAGTAGTTGTGGCACATGGGCTCTTTAGTTGTGACGCACAGGCTGTAGAGCACGTGGGCTTAGTTGCCCTGTGGCACGTGGGATCTGACCAGGGCTTGAACTTGCATCCCCTGCATTGGAAGGCGGATTCGTAACCACTGGACCACCAGGGGAGTCCCCCTAAAGTTGTCTATTATCATTTGACTTGTAGCTCACGAAAAACTATCCTCTAGCATGTTTTGCTCCCATTTTTTCCGAGATGAAAACTCTCATTTTCATTCACTTAATAAACATTTTATAAGACCTACTGTACTCCAAAGAATAGAGATTGGAGATGAAACCTCAGTGTCTGTCCTCTACTTATGGTGTCTCTGCCCTGGGAAATGACACAAATGCCCCTCTTTTTGCATTGGCCCATGCAGAATGAGTAGAGTCAGGAGGTGTGATACTATCAGACGTAGAGGGGACAAGACTTTATGTTATGTGGTTGCTGACCCTTGACTTTGCGTTAAGCATGATGAAACTCCCAGCAAGAGAGTTCCTTTTCCTTAATACTTACCTCCCCCGCTCTTCTGCACTCTAATCCATCCTGCGTGCTGATCCCAGACAAAATGCCTTAAACGCAATCCTGCTACCATGTGCCCCCAAGCCTCATGGCTGCGCTTTCATGCTACATCAGCTGAAACCTCTCTGCCCAGCTGCCAAACCCCAACAAAACCCACCACATCCCTCAACCCTACTTCTCCATCCTCCCCAGCAGGCCCTCCTTTGCCCTAGTCATGCCAGCATCTTCCGCTATCCCACAAATGGCATCATTTTATCATAAAGAACACGGCCAGGCTTGATGTGGGGATAAAGAGATGGGCTCCAGCTAGTGGTACCTAATATGACTTCCCAAATGCCAGTAAGAACAAAAGAGGTGAAAACTTGCAGTAGCAATGAATATTAGATATAATTTCTGACTGTATGCCCCAGTCTACACTGGAAGTTCAGTGGAAGAGTCCTTCCTTACCACATACCCATTTTGTTCTTTTGGGTTTTAACTAAATGAGAAATAGACATAATTCAGGGTCATAATACAGTATCAGCTCAAAATGGTGCAGGCATAAACACACCTTGAAGGTGTTTTTTTTATCTTTTTAGAGTCAAGGATATAAATATTAAGGATAAGATGAAACCTCATGGCTCTGTCTTCATTCTGCATGAGCCAGTGTGAAAAAGTGGTTGTGTGTAAATTAATCTAGCACCAGTACCGTTCCTTTCAAGGCAGTTCTCCAAGATTTCTGGGACATTTAGAGCATTTCCTGTACATTCAGCTCAAATAACAAACCATTTAACATAATTGTCTTCATGAGCAGTATGAAGACACACTTTAAATATCATTAGACAGGTATTATAATGTAAAATCAGCTCTGTAAAATACATAAAACGTTGTCATAATTGAGTGAAAGTGTATTCAAAGTTGGTGAAGTTCCAACGTCCTAGAATAAACAGATAGTTTGCCAAGTCATATTCAGAATAACTAAAAGGGGCTTCCCTGGTGGCGCAGTGGTTGAGAGTCCGCCTGCCGATGCAGGGGACACGGGTTCGTGCCCCGGTCTGGGAAGATCCCACATGCCGCGGAGCGGCTGGGCCCGTGAACCATGACCGCTGAGCCTGCGCGTCCGGAGCCTGTGCTCCACAATGGGAGAGGCCACAACCAGGAGAGGCCCACGTACTGCAAAAAGAAAAAAACAACTAAACTAAAAGTTCATCACTTTAGAAAACTGACATGTTTTCAAGTGCAAACTGGAGACGATCCCACTCCACAATATACATCTTAGACTAGCTGTACCTCAGTGCTTTCAGAAAATGGATGAATTTCCATTTTGCAAATGTATCAAATGAATGAATGATATACTAAGAATGTATTTCTGTACAAATATAACAATTTGTCAAAAAGTAAAAATTCATTGAGACAAAGCTTAATTGAGTTTGCAAATGATTGGACTGTGGACTCAGGGCACACAAAAAAATCATATAAATTAAAACAATAATGAATTATAGGAGTCTGAATGCATTAAAACTGTATATAATATGCTATAAAAATTTATATTTTTAATGTGAAATAATTTGCATTTTCAAACCTGTTTGATAGAACAAGTGCCAAATTAAGGAACAGGAAGAGACTGGATGTACAGAATGTTCTAATGTAACTATCAAAGTGTATGCAAATCAAAGCATCAAAGATCCTCTTGCTATAGTATAAAAATGCAGAATTCAGGCCATTATCCAGAAGGTTAGAGAAGTTTTGTTACGAATCACAAATAAGCTCTTCATGGTCTCTAGGTAGTAATAAACACATTAATCTAATTGGTAAATTAGACATTCTTAAAATAAAAATAACTTTATAAACTTTGAACATTAAATCTTGAAGTACAACAGAAGGTCATTCTAAGTGGGAGTTAAAATAATAAATGAGGTTTTGTTTTGGTTTTTCCATTTTTCTCTTTATTTTTACCTTTTATTACTTCCTTTTATGAAAGTAGAGGTATATCACTGAGTGCCTGGGATCTGTTCTAATAGCACATTTCCTTCAGAGTTATGATTCAATTTAGAATTAGGTAATTGCTATTGATTTATATGATATTTTAAAGGTCTGATTAAATCAGATTTTGAAAGTACGCCCAAATTAGAAACATTCAAAACAAATTCTTTCTGTATTCTCCAAGGAGTTACAAGCATGATAAAATACAGAAGAAAATAACTCCTGACTCGTTTCCTATAGTCCCTGCATAATTTCACCCTGGAGGGCACTTGGCTATTTGACTATAGTAATAATTGCTGTAATATGAGAGCTGTAAAGATGCAAATTTTAACACCGACAAAAGAAAGAACTAGTGAAGTTTTAGCTTTACCTATCCTGACAAAATCTTACAATGTTTTATTGTCATAGTAACTCAAATGTTATATTCTAATGTGTGCAGTTGGGCTCAGCGGGCCAGTCTCAAGCCTTCAGGAGCTACCACAGTCTTTGTTGACTATGTGCTCCCCAAACAAACTTATGGTTACCAGGGGGTAAGTGGGTGGGGGGAGGGATAAACTGGGACATTGGGACTGACATCTACACATTACTACCTATGAAATAGATAACTAATAAGGACCTACTGTGTAGCACAGGGAGCTCTACTCAATACTCTGTAATGGCCTATATGGGAAAAGAATCTAAAAAAGAGTGGATATATGTATATGTATAACTGATTCACTTTACTGTACACCTGAAACACAACATTGTAAATCAACTAGACTCCAATAAAAGTTAAAGAAGAAAGAAGTCCTTCAGAATCAGGGCTTGCCTTGCAGAGAGGTATTGATTCTGCCTGGAAGGTATCTTTTTTGATCTCTGGCCCAGACCTGTTACGTGTAGCTCCCTGTTCATCGTCACTCCCCATTGCTAGCAGGAACAATAGAGTAGTGGGTCTGGAAGGGCAGCTGATTACAGCCAAGAGAGTTTCTCCCAAACGGACCTCCTTTCTCTACCCATCCTTGTGTCAAGTCATGTAATCACGGTCATGATCACAGCCTTCTCACAGCTGTCCAGGCATAAACCAGAAATCTGCAGTCATTTCGACTGCTCTGTTTTGCCGTGGCTTCCTGCCCACTCCGAACCACTGGTCATGCATCGCCCGCAGCTCAGACCCTCACATTCAGCCCCTTCCCCATCTCTGCCCTCGCTTCCAGATTCACACCCTGACTGCTACCTGCTCTGATTTCATCACTCCCTGCATTTGTCAGAGGAGCGAACCTCAAACCCCTTCTCAGTACATCATTTCCCCATCCTTTTCCATCACGTCCTCCCAAATTAAAAAAACACAGTGGCCCCTGATTACACATAATAGCAAATCTAAGCACCTAGTCGTGCTGTAAGGTTTTTTTAAAATTTTTATTTTATATTAGAGTATAGTTGATTAACAAAGTTTTTAACAACACCCCTTGAGAGTGGCAAGGTGAAATGTACACAGGTCGGGGGCAGAGTTTGCCTCCTTTCCCCACCCTTCAGCAGGTGGCTTCCCAGTGAGAGGCCCGTGGGCTCAGTGTCTACCCAGTGTGGCCCTTGGACTCTAAGGCTCTGTTCCTTCATCTATAAAAGGAAGTTGATGTACAATCCCCACCGGTGACCCCATGAAGACTGAGAAAGCACACGTGAAGGGCCAGGCACGTGTCTGGCACAGCCAGGTGTGCGGTATAATAAGAAGGCTTTGAATTAGGGATTGCAGTGCATTTCTCCTCTGGGAATGGACATGGTGGTGTCTTGGTGACAGCTGTGAACTGAACGGCTTATTCTGGGAGTTTCCCGTGGGGAAATCCTTTGCAGCCAAAGTTGGAGACCGATGGGCACTGAAGGAAAAGCAGGGCTCCAGGAGAACTAGCTGACTCCCCTGGTTAGCACTTCTGGCTGGTGCTTTCTCCTCTGCGGCAATGCGGCAGAGCCAGGACAAGCTGTACTGGAGCCAGAAGGCCACCCAGATCTGCCCAGAGCAGCCGCAGGGATCCCGTCACGTCAGCAATCCAGATGGTTCAGGTGACACGTTGGTATAGCTTTTTATTTGAATCTGGACATATTTCCACCAGGACTGCTCTGGTTTTAGAACTGGTATGGCTAAGAACTGCACTGTGGGCTACCATTTTCAATCACTGTTTTGTTCTTTCCGAGGAGCTATGTCTCCTTTTGTAGCGCAATAAACGTTTGAGTCATAGGCTCTGTGAAAGTCTACTTGGAGAGACTAAATTGTAAATGTGTATCTTATGACAATCATACCACTTCACAAAGGTGTTCCTTTAGGAACAAGTGCGCCTCCATAAATATTTGCATGATAATGGCTATTTTATTATTATGCCATCTTAATTTTACTGTATAATTCCCTGGAAGCCACGACTACCCCCATCACTTATCCAGGTTCACACTACCCTAAAGAGAAACCATGGTCAAAATTGCACTCTACACAATCATAAAGTAATTTCAGTATTGCTTCTGTTCTTACTTGTCTTTCTTAAATCTCGAGAAAAGAGTCTGCAGTTCACAGCAGCACTCCTAAAATGCATTTCCTCTTTCACCTGTGTCCTTTTGCCACACAACTCCCCTGGTGTTCCTCCCGCTAAACTTCTCCATAAACCTTCCTCACCGCACGCTGGTTTTCTTCCTTCCTTATTTCCAGCACATTTTGCTTTAAAAGCCTAAATAAAGTAAGCTTGCTAGAGAGAAGCTTCCTGGAATGGTAGAAGAAGGAACCCAAGCCACCAAATTCACAATCATTCACACTTTAGCAGACCAGAGTGAAATGGTTGGAAATATTCGTACAGTAATAATGTCTGGGCTTCCAGAGGCCAACATAGAGGCACAGTGGTTCTGACTGAAAGGGACCAATGAGACAATGGGAGTGTGGCAGTGGGAGGGCAGGGGTCCAGGTGGGAAGACAGGACATAGGAACGAGGGGACACACATAGCAGGCTCATCCTCAGTTCACCCAAGGTGAAGAGCCCAGATGTTGTGTGCAGCCATCTCTTACTAGGTCAAATAGTCCATTACATCTGGGGCATCAAAATGCATCTTTAGTCCATAGATTAAATATCAGACCATTAAAGAGTGACTAAGCATTGTTACAGAAAACAGCTAGAAAGATACAACCAAATCATTCAGTTCAGATTTGCAGCAGTATAGCTAGAGCTACCTTCTAGTTTGATGTGTGTCAGATTCATCCAAGGAGATGAAACCTCTAAATCAACACAGATAAACGGTCAAAGGCCTAATAGCCCAAACTGAGACTTTTCTACATTTACCTTGAGTTTCCATTTCATTAAGAGAACATACAGCCTCACCTGCCTCTCCGAAGCCTACAGTGCTGGAGGCCTGCTGGGGACTGTGCTGGTCTCCAGGGACTCTGATGTAGAGGTGAAGGCTTGGTCCCTGCCCGCCGAGGCGCTCACATTGCAGGAGGGGGGACAAGCATCTCCTTCTTTTTGTCCTGTGTCAGTGAAGGGGACCACGAAACCTGGCTTTGGGGCCCAGAGTTGATCACCACCCACGGATAAGAGGAGCCAGTAGGTGGACTTGGCCAGTGGGAAGGAAGGACCGGCATTGGGGGCCAAGAGGTAGAGAGATCATTCTAGGCAAGGAACAGCACTTGCAAAGGCATGAAGGCATGCAGGTGTGAGAGTTGAGGGTGGAGTGCTGAGAAAAAGGAAGAGAAGGAGAAGGAGGAGGAAGGGATAGAGGTTGAGGAAGAGAGCTCATTGAGTGTGGAGTCCTGAGAAAAAGGAAGAGAAGGAGAAGGAGGAGGAAGGGATAGAGGTTGAGGAAGAGAGCTCATTGAGTGTGGAGTCCTGAGAAAAAGGAAGAGAAGGAGAAGGAGGAGGAAGGGATAGAGGTTGAGGAAGAGAGCTAATTGAGTGTGGAGTCCTGAGAAAAAGGAAGAGAAGGAGAAGGAGGAGGAAGGGATAGAGGTTGAGGAAGAGAGATCATTGAGTGTGGAGGGTTAAGTATGGCCACAAGTTCCTTGGCATCCCTCTCATCAAGAGGCCCGGTCCATGTCCCTTCCCCTTGGGCCTGGGAGGGCTCTGTGACCCTGCCCTGGTTTCCATGCTGAAGTGATGCTGTGCAGCTTCCAGGCCAGGCTTTCAGAGACCGGTAACTCCCACTTCCTGTCTCTTAGAACACTCGCTCTTGGAGCCCTGAGACAGCTGTGCTTTCACAGTGGCCATATGAAAGTTTGCATGGAGACAGCTGCTCCAGCCATCCCCACCCAGGGCACAGCAGAGGGCCGGCCCAGCTGTTACCCATGGCAACAGCATGCAAGACAGCAAGCGAAAGCTGCCCAGCTGAGCCCAGTCACCCCACAGAACTTTGGGAGATGATGATACAGAGCTGTTACGTTTTGGGTTTGATTGTTAGACAGCAGTAGTAACCGTAGCATCAAGGGATCCAGATGAACAGGGCCATGGAAGTCAAAGGCGGGGAAGCTATCAAAGGGAGCGTCATCAACAGGACCTGGTGAGTGCCATCAGAGGACTCAAGGGACATGTGGTCTAGAATGCATGGCGGAGGATTGGAACATGGGGCTTGTGGTGATGTTTGCCAAAAAGAATAATTTAAGGAGCTGATGAGAAAGACTGCAGGCTAAAGAGTTAGAATGGCCAGTTCAGCTTGATCCTGGTCTGGGCCATGAAAGTCCCTAGTCCCAGGAAACCTCTCACACAGGAATGGTGAGGGCCCCCCAGTAAATCTGTGTCTATAGAGAAGAGGCAAAGTGTGTGAAGCATCCTCCAGGATGGGTGGCTGTGACAGTGACTCTGAGGGGGCAGCATGAGAAACAGAACGGAGATGAGCTTGAACACGTGTAAGGACTGAATGAAATGAGCCTACAAGTAAGTGCTCTCCTTTATTTAGGATATCCTTGTGTCCACTTCTTGGCAAGGATCTTACATCCTTTTAAAAATTTTTTAATTTTTATACAAGTTTTGAAGGTTACTTTCCATTTGCAGTTATTACAAAACATTGGCTATATTCCCCCTGTTATACAATACATCCTTGAACCTATCTTACACCCTATAGATTGTACTTCCCACACCCCACCCCTATATTGCCCCCGCCACTGGTAACCACTAGTTTCTTCTTTATATCTGTGAGTCTGCTTTTTTTGTTATATTCACTAGTTTGTTGTATTTTTTAGATTCCAGATATAAGTGATATAATACGGTATTTATCTTTCTCTGTCTGACGTATTTCACTTAGCATAATGCCCTTCAAGTCCATCCATGTTGCTGCAAATGGCAAAATTTTATTCTTTTTTATGGCTAATAGTCTATTGTGCATGTATATATATATGTATACCACAGCTTCTTTATCCATTCATCTGTTGATGGACACTTAGGTTGTTTCCATGTCTTGGCTATTGTAAGTAATGCTGCTAAGAACATTGGGGTGCATGTATCTTTTGAATTAGTATCTTTATCTTTTTCAGATATATACCTAGGAGTGGAATTTCTGGGTCTTATGGTAGCTCTATTTTTAGTTTTTTGAGAAACCTCCATACTGTTTTCCACAGTGGCTGCACCATTTTACATTCCCACCAACAGTGTACAAGGGTCCCCTTTTCTCCACATCCTTGCCAACATTTGTTATTTGTAGACTTTTTGATGATAGCCATTCTGACAGGTGTGAAGTGATATCTCACTGTGGTTTTGATTTGTATTTCCCTGATGATTAGCAATGTTGAGCATCTTTTCATGTGCCTGTTGGCCATCTGCATGTCTTCTTTGGAAAACTGTCTATTCCATTCTTCTGCCTGTTTTTTAATCAGATTGTTTGGGGTGTTTTGATGTTGAGTTGTATGAGCTGTTTATATATGTTGTATATTAATCCCTTTTCAGTCATATCATTTGCAAATATTTTCCCCCATTCAGTTGGTTGTCTTATCAATGGTTTCCTTTGCTATGCAAACCTAATTAAGTTTAATTAGGTCCCATTTGTTTATTTTTGCTTTTGTTTCCACTACTTTAGGAGATGGATCCAAAAATACTGCTGTGATTTATGTCAGAGTGTTCTGCCTATGTTTTCCTCTAGGTTTTACAGTATGCAGTCTTACATTTAGGTCTTTAATCCATTTTGAGTTTATTTTCATATATGGTGTTAGAGAATGTTCTAATTTTATTCTTTCACATGTAGCTGTCCAGTTTTCCCAGCACCACTTATTAGCTGCCTTTTCTCCATCGTATATTCTTGCCTCCTTTGTTGTCGATTAATTGATGTGGGTTTATTTCTGGGCTTTCTATCCTGTTCCATTGATCTATGTGTCTCTTTTTGTGCCAATACCATATGTTTTGACTACTGTAGCTTTGTAGTATAGTCTGAATACAGCCTTTTATTTTACGCTGATAAGAGCACCATGAGTTGGGTGCCATCACCATTGCATTTGAGGAGAAAACAGTCTCGGAGACATGGTAGTCTTTGTGGCAGGTGGCGGAGCTGGAATTTAAGCCAGGCTTATCTGCTTGTGCTCATCAGCCCAAGGGAAGGGTCTATGGGCATGCTGGAGATGCGGGACACAGAAGGGACGTTTAATGAACTGAGGTCCATGAGGAGTTGGAAGGAACAGGATGCAAAGAACAGTTAAGGAGTCCAAACTTTCCTGGAAGCCCTTGACCCACTATGGACTTCCAGTCAGAAGTGTGGGTGGAGCAGGATGGGGACAGAAGAGAGGGAAGGAAAAAAATGTGTTATGCTGACCACTCTACGGTGCCCTTTTTCCTAATCGGAAGGGAAAGAAGACGACACAGGAAGAACTCAGGAGTGATTTTCACTTATACAGACGTGGTGGAGTCAAATTAGAACTCTACAGAACGGTTTCTCTCCATCCCCCTCAAAGTCACTCAATACACAGAATGAATCTCTTTTACTATAAATTGCAGACACATGGAGCTAAGAAACAACCAGGGATGCAGAGGCCCTCCGTATCTCTGCCTCCAGAGAGGGCTTCAGCAAGATAAGGAGGGAGTATTGTGCCCTTTTTAATCTCCATGAAACGGGGACAATAGCTCTCTCATAAAGGCCTGTGGCAGGCCAGGGCCGACAGAGGCCAAATTGGCAGGAGAGTATGTGGGGCAGACAAGAGAAACTGACCTAACTAAGATGCCGTGTCTGGACCTACAGCCAGGTATCTGAAGGGCATAGCAAGCTCATTGCCATATGTCCAATTAGACACAGCAGATGGGAATGAGGTGGCTGCAGCCATCCCAGGAGGGTGGCCTGTGCTTGTCCCTGGGGAATCTGTGCATGTCTCACAAGATCCCACCCCTGGGCTATCATTTGGCGTAAGGCTGCTGTCCTGAATAGAGGAATAATAATAGTAATAGCAGCAACTAACTGTCTCTGAGCTCTCCCAATGTGCCAGGTACCATGCTGAGTGCCTCATACATCTTGCCCCATTTAATCTTCATGAAAACCCTAGGTGGCAGGGTTTTTTTTTTTTCCCTTTTTTGATAAGGAATCTGAGGTCCAGGAAGATAAATGCAACTGGTCTAAGATTCACAAGTAACAAACAAATGGTGGGGTCAGGACTTGAACCCAGGCAGTCTGACCTCTGAGCCTGCTCTTTAGCCACCATGATGTCCTGATAAGACTAAAGTTGGCCAGAAGGGTCCCCACCACTAAGGTGGAGATTTGGTACTGAGTTCTGATCCCATGGAGGGCTGGATGCCAGGTAATACATTAGATAGAATTCTGAAGTTGGAGTCAGTGCTGGGGGCTTTCCTCCCAGAGTGATTGGCAAGGAAATTATCTGGGCATCAAAGTGGGAACCCATTTGTCACTGGGCTAGCAAATCCTTAACTAGAGGAAGGAAAGTCAAGAAGGTTAACATGGCCTTCCTCCCCTCCAGATGATTCTGAATGGGGAGCTCCATAGTCCCCACCATAAAGAGCTGTGAGAAAGTCAAACTAGAAGACAGAGGCTATCCAAGGTTTCAGTCACTTCCTCCCACACAATCCAGAATCTCCTTCATTTCAATGTATTTGTTATATGTGTATAAATCCAATTTGTGTACACATTTTTAAAAGTATTACTTATTCCCTCTAGAAACTTTGAGGAAAATATCAAACAGCATCCATAATTTCAGCAAAAATAACATTTTTAAAGATTTTTGTTGTTGCTGGTAGCATCTCCCCTTAGAGGGGCTTAGTAAGTATTTATTCAGTTAATGAATGAATGAATGAAGCTAGTGCTCAAAACACCTGTGCAGGAAGCAGGAGACTTGTGCTCAAGGGCTACAACTGTCATGTCTTATCTTTCCCACCGATGGCCCCTGAGCCATCAGGACAAAGAGATAGAGAAACACAGATGGAGGGCAGAAGCCACGATGTCTCTGGTCAGACCCACAGCAAGAGGGTACCACAAAGAGAACAGAGTCAACTAACCCACCCAGCTTCTTGGAGTATGGAGGTGGCAGAGAGGTACCACCTTTTAAAGCAGAGGACTCTGCTCTCTAGTGAACACAGCCCAGTCCACACTGGAAATCTCACCAAACACTGTAGCACCTCCTCCCTTGATTCGGGCCTAGGAAGTGGATGCTAGAAGAGCAGCGGGAAGGGAGAATTTTCCGTTTTTCCACTTCATTCTTCTCTTTTGACCCCCTGAGCCTTTCAGCCAAGTCTTTGGTCACGCACAGCTGCAGAGTTCTTGGTGAAGACAGAGAGCCACAGAGGCCAGGGTGGTCCTGCCTGCATACCGTGTGTACCTTCCCGGACACTACGTACCTGGAGCCAGTTCAGAGGTCACCCCCAGGAGTCTCTGACATTAGCCAAGATAGGTCTCTAGTCAACTCCAAGGCCATTTTCAAACGATGACAGCTGTACTGTCCACACCAGCCTTGGACAGCCAGGAAAGAGTTCAGAATCCAAGTAATATGGAAAAAGTAAAAACTCCTCACAAATTCTCCTGTATCTCACTTGCCCCAAATTCCAGCGTTGATATGGTACCCAAGAATACTGCAAAAACCACCAACACCCACAAAATCTAGAAGATGCAAGCAGTGCCTCATCCATTGCAGCAGCTGCTAATCTAAACCATGTCTCCCTCTTTCCAAGCAAAACCAGAGTCTGCAGCACCTGGTCCGTATTTATGCCCACATTGCTATTGCCAGCTGTTACTGGAGGGAAGAGGGCAGACAAAATGCAGAAAGGAAAAAGGAGCTGATGGTCTTTAACCTTCACCAGAATGAATGCCTGTTTCTCCCAGGTTGCTCAAGGCCAATGAGCTGAAAATCCAAACCAGAGAACTCGTCTAATAAGTGGGGAATTGCGTCTTATGCTTCCATCTCCTTGGGAAAAAACAGAGTTATAAATACTGCACCCTCTACCAGAGAATGACATGTAGGAAACACTCCTACTTTTATACAAAATCTATAAATTTGAGCCCATAGACTTAAAGCCTTTTCATGGGACTCCTATTCCTTATATTTAAAACCTGTTAGTCTCTTTCTCTCTCCATGAATAGTTACCCTTGAAAAAAAAGAGATTTATTTTACAGTGTGAGTTTTCTGTAACAGAGAACACAAACTTCTAGTGAAAACTAAACCTTTAAGGCCTGGCTGAGCCTTTAACAAAGGAAAAGATAAGTAGTCAAAGAATAGAAGGAATATGAAATATTTTTCAGAGGGGGAAGAGTGGATTATGTCAGACTTAAACAAAAAATAATAATAGAAGGGAAACAGTAAAAAGAGTATGGGAACATGGAAAAGAAATAATAGTTAAAATAACCTACGATTAGACTTCATCCTCTTCACTAGCCTAATCATTGGCAGTTCCCAATGAAAAATACAGGCAAACCCAATGTTAAGAAACATCAAGCCCCAGTTAAATGGAAGTCCTGGGTACTTGACACAGATGAAGTGACCACAGTGACCTTACAACAGTACAAAGCAAGTGCTTACAAGGGTTGGACTCTTGAAAGAAGACCCAGCCCGCTCTCCGGGATGGAGACGGGCAAGACTCCCTTCCGTCTCCATCTTTCGGCTCCAGCTCAGCTCCCGGCTGGCCCTCCGGTGGGGTTTCCGGCTGCGCAGCCCCTGCAGCGCCCTCTGTCGGCAGGTCCCCGGAGGCCAAGCGAAGAGTAGCCGGAAGAGCGTGCTGCTGACACCGGCTGAGGCTGGACAACAGGCAGGAGCATGGAACTCAGCAAAGGGATCAGGAAAGGTGTCCTGAGAGCCCTCGTACGAAACACGGGAGGATGATACGAAGCTTATAGGACGCTCCAAGCTGTCAGTGGGCACCAAGCTAAACTGAGTGCATGATGGGAATAATTTCATAAAGCCTTGTTCTTGTACCTAGAGGAAGGGTAGAAGCGAGTAAGTGGTAGAGTCAGTACCATACAAGCAAGAGCCTGAATTTGGTGTGCAGAGGGTCTTCTATCACCTCTTCCACCTCCACACACTTTCCTCCAGGACGGTTCTTGGTCATCTGGTATAGACACATCGCTGAGCCTACCCAGAAAAAGATGCTGAAATTTCCAGTTCCTATGGATTCTAGACAAAAAGGGAGCCCCTGCCAGCTGAACAAAGGCAGCACTGTTAACCTGCGTGGATAGTTCCCAGGTTTTACAGGATGGCATCTGTGCCTCCTTCATCCCTTTCTTCTCTAACAGCCCTGACACTAACCTGCCCAGTCAAAGCATCTCATGTCTGCAGACCCTTCCCGGTTGACCTCCACAAATCAGCCAAATATTCATGATCAGTGCCTCCACTCAGACATGGTTTTTTCCCAAGAGGCAACAATTCCAGTAAACTCCAAACCTGCAAATGGTTTTTTTTTTTTCATGAAACCCACACCAACAGAGTGCAGTGTTCCTTTTTCAGAAAAAGAACTTGCTTGTTGTAAAGGCTGCTTTTTTGGTGTCAGGGATCCCTTAGAGGGACCCAGCGTCCAGTTACTATATCCCAGGTCAGAATTGTTGACCTGAAACAAATAGACTGCCAGATATTTCTCCAGCAAAGATCATTTATTCAGGGTCAGCAGAGAATTGCAACCACAGTTGAGGGTCTGCAATCACGGTGAGCCACTTGCAAGTCCCCCTACAGCAAGGGCAGGAGAACACTTTTATAGACAGGATAAGGAAGTTGGAAGGGCTGTAGTAAACAAAGAGTCCATGGCATTTCATTGGCTGAGTCCTTGCCAGGAAAGAAGAGGAGGCTTTCTTCTTCCTGTTGGGCTCTGCTATCACCACAGGGCGAGACAGCTCCCCTTTCTGGTTTCCTAACTCTATTTAATGTAGGTTTCTGTTTATTAATTTTTTATAGAATCAACTGCAACTGAGAAAAGCAGCAGTCAATCCAATATGCAGCATGCCAGATGGCCTAGCATTTTTATTTTATTTTATTTTATTTTATTTATTTATTTTTTGCGGTATGCGGGCCTCTCACCACTGTGGCCTCTCCCGTTGCGGAGCACAGGCTCCGGACGCGCAGGCCCAGCGGACATGGCTCATGGGCCCAGCCGCTCCGTGGCACGTGGGATCTTCCCGGACCGGGGCACGAACCCGCGTCCCCTGCATCGGCAGGCGGACTCTCAACCACTGCGCCACCAGGGAAGCCCGGCCTAGCATTTTTATATGTGCTTCGAGTTACCAAGTTCTATGTGCCAGGAAGCCAAAATGGTGGGTGGGTGGGTGCTCTCGAGGCCCAGAACTACAGGTTTGAGGGTTCCCGGGCTGCAAAATTCTCCCCGTAGAAAACTATGGTCATTTAGCCCCATCTGCAGCTGACCAAGTTAGTCCCAGCTGAGCATCAAATTGTGAGAAACTTTAACGATGTCTCCTAGATTCCAAGGGAAAACTGGGCAGGGAGAAAAGAGAGGCACCCTGAGAGGAAAGGGGGAATCCAGGTAAGAGAAGTTTTTTCCCCACTGGGATGGACTCCTGTACTTCTTGCCAAGGAAGCCTACCCTTGAGGATTTCACCTTGTCATGCAGCCCATTCACGAGATTAAAGCATGGTTGCCTGCTACATAACTCCAGGAGAGCCATTTCCGTAGACTTCTGTGTGAATGGCGCCCTTGGAGTTGCTAACACATCAGCCCTGTTAATAAGGTCACAGGAATGTCTGGTGACCACATATCAGAAATTATACCCTGCCTCGTACTACCATTCCTAACATCTGTGTGTGGCCAAGGATATACCTGGTTAGCCCAAAGGGTTACTGTAACCCTCCCAGCCTCCTGACCAGCCACGAGTTTGAGCTCTGCCCTTTCTTTACTGTGAAATTGTGTTGTATCTCATGCTCCAATATCATGAAACCTGTTCATCAGTTACATCTTCTAAAATAGCCACTTGCCATTCATTTGTGGCTCTCACCTCCATCCAGTTTTAAAAGGTGATATTCAAAATCCTCTCCCTGACTCTAAAGGGTTCATTTAAAAGTCATGCTGAGATTGCATCCCCCCTCCACCCCACACTCTCAAAAACCCTACTCTTCATACATCAGACTGATCCCCCAGCATATCCTCACACTTCTTGGCACCTAATCTGGAAGAGGTTGGTTAATACCTAACAAAAGTATGTACTTCCCAGAAACACCTCTGGAACACCCTCTAGCAAGTCAAGAGCTGACTCAAGACATATGTAATCAGCACAGGATATGGGGAAGGGTCTCGGTATGGCCCTCTGCCTTCATGCTAGGACCCATACTTTCTACCTCTGGAGCTCTTCAGTATGGTAGTCTGTCAGTCTACAGCCTTGTGGTTTGTGTCCTATCTCAGTTCCAGGCAACTCAGTCCTCCACCGTCTGACCAGCCATGACCCTCCCCTCCACTTGGACTGAAATGCAGGGACCCACCCCAGTAAGCCAGGATTTGGGACAAAAATATATGACAGAGAAGGCACTTGACTTTGCGGTCTGTATTTGGCCTTGGAGGATCTGCTGGGAACCCCTACCTCAACCTGAATGCCCCAGGGCAGCTCCGAGACAGCTCAGCCCACTCCATCCAGGAGGGAGGACTGCTAAGAGTGCCAGCAGCTGTGCAGTACTCCTGTTTGGGGGCTTCCCTGGTGGCGCAGTGGATGACAGTCCGCCTGCCGATGCAGGGGACGCCGGTTCGTGCCCCGGTCTGTGAGGATCCCACGTGCCGCGGAGCGGCTGGGCCCATGAGCCATGGCCACTGAGCCTGCACTTCCAGAGCCTGTTGCTCCGCAGCGGGAGAGGCCACAACAGTGAGAGGCCCGCGTACCGCAAAAACAAACAAACAAACAAAAAAATAGTCCTGTTTCATTTCACATGCACATTAATCCTCTATGCTTCACTGGGCAGGGATTTTAAATTTTATTAGTCCTTTCAACGAACCAACATTTGGTTTTCTTGATCTTCTCTATATATTTGTTTTCTGTTTAATTACTTTCTGCTCTTTTATTTTTTATTATTTCCTTCCTTCTGCTTTCCTTGGGTTTAATTTGTTGTCCTTTTTCTAACTTCTTGAGATGGATTCTTAGCTCATTGGTTTGGGGCTATTCTTCTTCTCTGTGTATGCATGTAAGGCCGTAAGTTTTCCCCTTAGTAGTTTGTTTGTTTGGTTTTGCTTTGTTTTGATAAAATCCTAAGTGAAGCACAAAACACACATAGAAAGGGGCATAAATTTAAATGCAGAGTTTAGGGATTTTCAGAAAGTGAGCACATCCATGTACACAGCACCCAAATCAAGAAGCAGAGCCTAATTCACATGTCAACCTGTTCTGTTTGCCTCCTTCCTTCTCTCTGGGATCATTTTCCTCCTAACAGAAAGAGCTCCTTTTTAGTATTTCTTTTAGTGCAAGATTACTGGTGATAAATCCTCTCCGTTTTTGTTTGTCTGAAAACATCACTATTTCACTTTCACTTTTGAGCAATGATTTCACGAGATACAGAGAATTCTAGGTTAGCTGTTCTTTTCTTCAGCACTTAGGAATGTCATTTCTCTGTCTTCTGAAAAATCAAGTTTAGTGTTTTTGTCTTTCCTTTAAAGATAATGTAGGTTTGGTTTTTTTGTTTGTTTGTTTTTTGCTCTGATGCTTTTAAGACTTTTCCCTTCGCCTTTGGATTTCAGGAGTTTAACTACGACATGCTTACAAGTGATTCTTGTTTTTATCCAGGCTTGAAAATAAGTTATTGTCTCCTCAAAAGTTGCCTTTGCCCCACTCATTCCACTGTGTCCCTTATTCTCTCCTCTGTCCTTTCCATCCTCTTTTCTCTCTCTTTCTTCAATCTGGATATTTTCAATCAACCTATGCTCCACTTTACTAACCCTCTTTCTGCTGTATCTGATCTGCGGCTAACCCCATGCATGGAGTTCTTAATTTCAACTCTTCGGTTTTTCAATAATTAAATCCCCATTTGATTCTTTTCTGTTGTTTCTAATTTTCTGGCAAAGTCTGCACTTCATTTTCTGCATGTATAAATCATAGTTTCATTGAGGTCTTTGTCTAATGACTTCAATATCAGGATCCTAGTTCCATTTTCTTTCTTGCTTTTGGTCATTTGCTTCTGTCTCTTATCATACTTGGTGATTTTCAGTTGCCGCAAACTGGGTGTGGAATATTGTAGATACTTTGGCGATGGCATCTTCCCTCAGAAGATTTTGCTCTTTCCTCAGTGAGGTTGTTGGGGTGCTGGTAGCCTCGACCCAATAAGAGGATGAGCTTGGTGGAGTGCAGTCCAGTCTTGGTAAGCCTCAGTCTCCCTTTAGCTCGCCCTCTTCCTAGAGATCCCTCTCCAGGTCTTTCATGGAGAGCCGAGGGTTTTCACCTGGGACCCTTCCGTGACTCTCCCTGCCAGGTCTCCTCAGTACCAAGAGACAGAAGATTTCGGCTCACTTTACAGATGTTTTCATGATGCAGGATTCAGTAAATGTCTGAGGGGAAACCAGCTGGGTACTTGAGGTCTCTGGTCCTTCACTCTGGCCCCAGAGGGCCACAGCAGCTCTGCTGGTTTCCCTGCCACCAGGACAAAGGGACTGCAGGTAATCAACTCGTCTCACCAGTACTCCGTCATCTAGAATTTGTGGTCCTTGTTGCTTCCATTATTCTGCAGTGCTTTAAATATTTTGTTTTTAAAAAAAGCTTATCTAGTTGGCAGCAGAAGCATTAATCTGCTACAATTACTCTGTCCTAGCAGGAAGAGGAAGGCTCTAATTACCTTTTAGCAAACACTCCACATGCGGTGATCCCAGAGAACAGAAACACTGTCTAGGGGGTGATAATAACCAGCACTGAAATAGGAAACAAAAAGCATTTATTGGATTGTTTTTGAGTTTGGATTTGGCCTTGTAACACCCGAAATAAGTAGTTCCCATAAAGTAAAATTCTAGCATCATTTCACATAGTGATTCATTTTCATCAATCTCCCACATTTGCTGTGGTACCATATTTGAAGCATTAACATAGGATTTATGCTGCTGTTCTAAATAGGAAATTAGTCAAATAATATACAGTTCTTGGTATTAAAAAGATGTACCAGTTAACACAATTGAAAAAAAAGTTACAATTAACCATTTTTCATTCAAATAATCGTAAGTTAGCTATTAGAGAAACATGACTTTATCACATGGCAATTTTTATGTTAGGAAAATGTGGAATACCTAAAGATGCAAATATCTTCTCTGCTCATTCAAAATTTATGACTTTATTTTCTTCACTTATTTTCCAGTTTTGTACAAAGTGAATATAATTAGTCCATAACACAGCTTTCTATATCATTTCTGGAAGTGCAAATCCAAGTAAGATTATATCTTCACCAAATTACAAAATTTTGACAAATCAATATGATATTCTCTAATATAATAAGGTGACTTTTTTCTGTTAGAGTCATATATTACTTTAATGAGAATTTTACTACAAAAGATATCATCTGAGAACCAAATAGAAACACCATGTCTTTCAGGGCTGTTTATAGGAGAGCAAAGGTTTTTTTGGTAAAACTTAATATGGCTTATACACTTATATAATGTTCTTCTTTTGAATGAGGTATTGGATTCAAGTTGCTGAGATCAAATGTAACAGAACAAACGTGTGTAAAAGGTGACTGCTTCATTTTGGATTTGTCTAAAACCAGGGCCCCCTGCATGAGGAGCTTTAAAACTCTACCTTAATGAGATCCAGCAGGCAATATCAACTTTAAATTAAAATACCTTTCCAATGTTATATCTTTACATATGTAGTAGAATCTGCAATGTTAGATGCCTTGTCAATGCACTGACAAGTGCATTCCATTTGTTAAGAAGCCCTTCACCCTTCCTTTTGTTTTGATCAAAAGTCACAGCCTTTCTCTAAGCTGCTTATTTCTTAAAACCCATTTAATTCATATTTTTAAATAAAAAACCAAGTACAAACGAACATACTGCCATGTAGGATAGACTGGGAGGACCTCAGGTTTTATACCATTAATGTTGATTATTTCTTTGAAAGAACTGCTCTTGCTGTTTCCTCTTACTGAAGCTAAATGTTCTTCAGACTCAAAATTTAATTTATGTCTTATTATTGCATTGCTTCTTGATCTTTTTGATCATTTGAAGATATTGTACTTTCCATTACTCCTTCTAGATTACTACTGAAACTGTTTCTTTCACAGTGATGAGAGCTTCTTGAGTTAAAATTGGGTTTCCTGGATTTTGAGGATGTGGTTTACATTTGTCTCACGTCTATTTTGCAAATGAAATATTCATAGACTTACGTTCATTGTTCTTGCTAAAGAATGTTACTTACATAGATAATTTGGTTCCTTTTACACAAATAAGTGATTCACAATGGAAGACATTTTGCTAATGCACTGATCCATATGTCTGTCTAGTTTATCAACTCTGATCACACCTTCTGTTCATGAGATTTGGGCATTTCTGCACTGCAGACATTGTAACATATGGATAATTAAAAACTTGCTATGAAGTTCAGATATTTGTGGTGCTCCAACCTGTGCAATGTCTGGATAGCAACAGGAGTAAGCACCTTATTCTTCACGAGTACTTTTACCAGTTGCAGAATTCTCTGTTGACAGTTATTTTCTTTCGGCACTTTGAAGCTGTCATTCCTTTCCCTTCCATTGTTTCTGTTTATGTTGAGAAGTCGTCTGCCAGTCTAACTGTTGCTCCTATGAAGGTAACCTAGCTCTTTTCTTCATTGGCTGATGAAGTGATCATTTTTCTTCTTTTTGGAACTTTTACAGTGATGTCTGGATGCTGTGTTCTTTCTGGATTCATAGGGCTTTTTGTATCTATAGCTTGATGTCTTTCATAACTTTTGGAGAATTTTTAACTTTAGCACCACTGTCTCTCTCTTCTCTTTTTGGATTACAATTTACAGGTATTTTAGACCACTCCCTAGTATCACATATGTTTATTATTTCTCTTCAATATTTTATATCCTTTTTCTCTGCATGCCTTATTCTGGATTTCTTTTTCTGACCTATGTTCCAGTTTCCTAAGTTTTCTCCTGTATTTTGTGAAATCTGCTTTAAACCCACCCATGGAGTACACTATTTCAAAATTGTAGTTTTACAGATCCAGAATTTTCTGTTTCATTCTTTTTTAGAGTCTTCATTATTTGCTGATATTTTCAATCTTATATTTTATTTCTTTGAATGCTTTAAGTATATGATCATTAAAGCTTGTGTCTGATAACTCCGATATCTGAAAACCCTGTACGTCTATTTATAGTGCCTGGTTTTTCTACTGGTATTTTTACCAGTAGAAAAATACTCTGCATGTGCCTGATCGACTTTAGTTGAAAACTGGACACTGTAAATGAAAACTTGTGGAGATAATTTGAGGCTTAGAATGGTTCTTTCCCTGCTGAGAGGATTTGCATTTCCTCCTGGGCTATACCTAGCAATCCAGAACAACCTCAATTGAATTTCAAGACTTAAAATGATTTGAAGGGCCAGGGCTGGTGTATTTCTCCGGTATCTGTTCTGCTGTTCAGGGCTCCAACTTGAATCATGAAGGACTTAGCAGAGTCCTCCTCTTTGGCAGGCTCTAAATTCTTTAAGTTTTATCCCCTTAGCCCTGCAAGTCTGTCAAAAGTTCTTTTCACCTTCCCAGCCTCTCAGTGCACTTTTCTGGAATCAACACAGCCCCCCCCCCCCACCAAGGGAAACAGCAGAAGTTTTCTTCTTCTGGATCTTGTCCTCAATATTTTCCATTGTCTTGCTAGGTCTCTGATGTCCTCAGGCTAGGATTTCCAGTTTTAGGAGGAAACGATTACTGGATTCCTAATAAAATTTGAATTTGAGATAAACAGTGAATAATTTTTTTAGTTTTTTGTCCATTGTAATAATTGACACAGACTTATACTGAAAACGTATTCCCTGTTTATCTGAAACTCAAATTTCAGGATCCTCAAAGTCTTCAGGATTGCTGATTTATTTCCATATTTTTCCAGCTTGTCTAGATGTTCTCTGAATTACCTAGTACATCATCACTCGAAGTGGAAGTTCACTTTTGCTAGCTGGTCAACAATCTAGCATTATTAAAAAAAATTTTTTTAGAGACAAATTACCAAATGAAAAGTTAATATGTTTGCTTAAATCCTAGCTGCCATGAACTACATGTGTGACTTTGTATAAGTGGCCTTACATTTTGGCCTCATTTTCCTTAGATGTAAAATAGGAATGATAGATGACATTTATGGAGGCCTTGTTATATGCCAAGTGTTGTGCTAAGCACTTTTTTAAAAGGTTAATAATAATTACCTGTACTTCACAGGGATTTTGTGAGGGCCAAATTAGAGAATCGTATGAATGGTCTGGTGCATACTAAGAACTAATTAACTGTTAAGGCCAGTTTGTTATAATTTTTAAACTAAGTCGAATACTATACTTACACCAGGGCTACTGCCATCATTACATACTGATGTCTCAAGTGCTACAACAGGCCTACTAATCCCTAAAAAATGGAGAGGAAGAAAAACAATACTTTTCTTGTTTCTTTAAGTGATACTATAAGTAAAGTGAAACAGTCTATACTTTTTGAATACATGCCCACCCAATGAAAATTATAGTTGTAAACACACAAGTGTGCAGAGGTAGAAACTTCAGTATCATTCCACTTTGTGAATGAGCTGATCACTCGTGCCCAAATCTGAAAACAAATCATGTGCCAGGCAAAAGTAACCAAAATGTGATAAGGAGATCTATTTCAGGTCCACCATTAATCCACGAGATTTTAAGATGTCAACCTCTTCCTCTGGAAGGGCAAGGACTACACCCATTGGTGAGTGGAGCATGGGCTGGATTTCAACCCCCTACTCACCCCTTGGTTGGACAACTTTATGTAGGATGTGCCTGAACAACTATTCAAGACAGTTCTGTTGATGGTAAATGAATATACAATGAAGAAGGGCAACTCTTATGTGTTGACTACTTCATGCATACTAGGCTTCACACATTATTCCATTTGCTGTGTACAACAGCCATACATGAAACAATACATACAAAGCTGGCAATGGTATCACCATTCTACATTAAATCTGAGGCTCAGAGAGTCTGTATAACTTACTCTGTTAATGATGGGCAAGTCAAGAATTGGACTGGCATCTATTTGTTCCCACATTCCTACTCTTTCCTTAGATCACCGTGCCTTCCTAAACTTCTGTTACTACATACATAATGACTCAAATAAACAATAAAAACTATTATAACAGAGATGCCTTGTGTTCAGACTTTGAGGGGATTTTTGAATTATTATTATTTTAACTAGAAAAGCAGAGGAAGATAGAACTACCTACCACAGGTCTCCTTAGATGAAGTATCTGAAATAATAACCAACAACCCTCTAATATTTCTTGGCCTTTGAACCTTGATACTTTTCTCAGAGGCAGCAGTAATAGCGAAAATGTAGCAATGTCTTTATCTATACTTGAATCTATTCCGAAAGTCATGTAATATTAGGCCATAGAAAATTCTCTGTGAAGAATTAGGACCCACCAGGACACTGTACCTGCTCCTGGGTTAACAGTAAGGCAGTGGAGTCAATCAAATGAAACCAATAGTTCATCAGTCATTTTTTAACAGGCATTTATAGAGAATCCCTACTCTACATGACACTGGAAATATAAAGATAAATAATACTTAGTCTCCTTCTTCTGCAAAAACTCAGTGTGGGGCTAATCAAACAGACCAGCTGAATGTAACTGTCACCAAAGTAGCATGGAGTTTTGCGAGATGAAGTAATCTTAATCCATACAACAAATCATTTGTATATTATATTTTTGCATGTGTTTTAACATTTGTGGGTGACTTCCCTTCAGAGCCCATCCCTAAATAAGAAATTTTAAATAATTTAATATCTCTTTCAAGTCTAAATAGGAAATCATTTCAAATTACAGGAGATATTTAGATTAAATAAAAGGAAGATCCATTAATAATCAAGTTGCTAAATACTGGAACAGACTCTTAAAAAGCTTAAGAAAAAAATACAACCTATGTCAGTGATTTTTCAGAAAAAGATTACAATACTTTGAAGGTTTCCATGCATTCTTGGCTCTAAACATGAATTGACCTGCTCACCTAGCAAAAGGATTCAATACAAGACTGTATATAATTTCCCTGACCTTTTTTACTCCAAGGCACTGGAATAATTTTCTTTGACAGGAAAGCTAGTACTGCCTTTCCAGGATACCTGTTATACATAATTTCCTTCTGTGCAACTAAACTTGAGGTGAGGTCATTCGGCCCCTCCATGCCGATCTCGCTGGCACCTACAGGCAGAGTAACTCGTATTCTGAACTGCACTGACTCGGTGTGGTTACCTGGCCATATGGCTCGCTGCTCATGGTCCCTCCATGACCCCTAACCTACAAGATACCTGCCTCTCAGGCTGAGAGACCTAAATCTAGGTCTGTAGACCTAGTGTGGGGTGCCTTGGAGAATATGGAACTAAGTTATAAGATTGTCCACCAAGAGCTTAAAAGGCAATCACAGATATGCAAAATCACTGCAGGGAAAGAATGAAGGGAGGAAACAAAAAGTATTGATATATGTAAAGTAAGAATATGTCCACCAAAAGGTAAACACCCAGGCATCATCCAGGCAGTGGGAAGTCTTAACAACTACAATTCAATAGATTAAAAAAAACAACAAAAAAAACTAAATACAAATGTCTAATTAAAATTTGATAAACAATGTTTAATCTCACTAGTAAATAAATGATATAAAAATGCGATGCTATCTTAAGAGTATATTTAATTGATAATGTTCAGTGTTAGCAAAGATTCAAGAGATGATCAGAGTTACATTTTTTGGTGGAAGTATACAGCACTTTTTGGAAAGCAGTTTGGCCACAGGAAGGAAGAATCCTTAAAATACTCCTATCTTCTAAGGAAGAATATTGCTATTCTCGTATCATTTATATGATATGTAGAAAGAAACCTTTCCACATTAGCTAGGTTTAGGTTCAACTACATATAATAGAAAATCCAAAATAACAACAGCAAACAACATAACTGTGATCTACGAGGGAGGCTACAAAACGTAGTTCTTTATCTGGGCATTACCACCCAAAATAAAACTGAGATTCAGTCATTAAGGAGGAAAGGGAGAATGAGTTTTGATAGAGAAGTAGCAATTTTTGCTCCATTATCCTAGAGAGCAAACTTGAACTTAAAAATAATTTTCAAAAAGACATTAATTTTAAGGGAAAATCCCAAATTTCCAAGATCAGGGAAGTATTTCCAAGTTACAAATTGATTCAATGATTCCATAGAACAAGCAATGTTATCTACAAAGTTTGGAATTAGTAGTTAAAAATGCTTATTTAATAATGTTAATTTCAAAAAAAAAAGATTAAAATTCATTATGAAAGTTCATACACTCAAGTATGCAAAAAAAAACCCATAGAAGATTTTTTATACTTTTCTGCATTGTCCGTATTTTCCATAATGAACATTAAAATGCTTGCTAAGAAAATTGTAGACATTAGTTATAAAAACATTATAATTGGAGACAAATTCCCACATTTGAGAACCAGGACCTCTAACTGGAGATTCCTCATGTTGTTCCAAACAAAATTAACGTAAGGGACTAAGACAAAGCCTGGTAAATTTTTCAAATTTAAAGAAGAACATACTATAAACAGTAAATTGGGAAAAGCAGGTCACCTTCCAATGAACCAAACTCAGGTTGGCCACAGATTCTTTTCTGTACAAAATGCCAAAAAGTTATAGAGTTTCAGCATTATTGTCTAGTCATCGTCATCAGAAAATATGCCTCTCATCCATGTATTTCCATAACTTCTCAGAGTCTTCCTTCAGATCACCAAGATGCTAATCACAGTGAATTCAATCACAGAAAATTACAGAAGAAACAGATTGGTACCACCTGAAATCTTAGAACTGAGAGTTTAAAAGCAGTAACTTCTGATGGGATAGGATGGATGCTGAGAAGTCTAAATGATGGATTTAACTTGGGTACAAAATACTAAAACCAAAACAATTTTGGATGATGGATTTTTAAGAAAGAAGTTGGACCTGTTTGTGAAGCCACAAGTGAAGCAGGGTTACCAGGTGTGGCTGCCTGACTCATGGGAGGAATTGGGTAGAAGTTCCTGGGGGAGTCCTCTCTGGCCATGGCTTCTCTTCCTGGATTATACCCTACTTCTCAGTACCATTTTATTTTTGTCTTTCAGCTGAAACTAAGATCTGCTTCAAATACTACCATGGAGTGAGTGGAGCCTTGCGAGCCACCACCCCCAGTGTCACCGTCAAAAACTCAGCAGCTCCTGTAAGTCCTGTGTCCTCCTCTTTGGTCAGAACTAACTCTGGTGCTTCTTTACTTTCCTGCTCTGTTCATATGTTTTAGTGTGTGTGTGTGTTGGGCGTAGGGGTATACACACACATATGGAGATATGTTGATAGATTATAAATAGGTAGACAGACAGACAGATAGAAACGCATCTCAAAATCCTGAAGAGGAATGAGATCCGAAGTAAACTTATTAGAAGGTACACATACCACTTGTTGTTAGAGAAATGTCAGGCTTCAATAGATAGCCAGATGTTTCTAATAGACTCATGCATAATAGCAGTGAATGGTAAGTCTCTCTTTGGAACACATTTTTTTTTTAATTCCTTGGTGTTAAATATTTGAATTTCTGTATATTTCAAATTTTTTAGGCTTTTAAGTAAATTTCTGGAATAGAATTTATGATTTTAGACTGATTTTAGTCATAGAATTATAAAATGACAGGCCTAGAAAAGACTAGAATTTCTGATCCTTTTTTTTCTTTATATAAATGAGGAAAGTGTGCCCAAGGGACTCAAGTAATGTACCTAGGGTCACACAGTTAGCTAGCTGTAGATCAGGCATTTAAATCACACCTTCTGTTCCCTACTTTGTGGCTCTGCTTAGTTCTATGGTGATAAATGCCATCTTTTCCTCAATTACAGTCTAGTTTTTACCTCTGTTGTGCTTCTTACCTTAGTTCTCAATACATCAGATGAGGCTAGCTGAAATCTCCTTACAAATGGCATTCCTTTTCCTTTCATGTAACTTAAAAATGACTGACTTGGGGAGGCTGAACAAAAACCACTGAAGACTTTGTCACACTGGTGTAAGTAAAAAAGATTTGGGTCTTTCTCCTATGTAAAAAAGAGAGAGAGAGAGAAAAGGAAGAAAGAGAGAAATTCAAATGAAATGTGAATGATTCAGAAAGAATTTCGGCTCTAAAAGATACTATTTGCTGTTTCACAAGTCATTTCTTCCATGTGCTGAAGAGGATTGCATTGAGTCCTTGGTGGGAGCAGTAAGACAAACAGGCTTGAGGACCAGGAACCCATCTGCTTCCATTCTGGCAGATGGAGCAGAATTGGACACCGGGCTGGGGCAGAAGGAGGGTGGGAGTGGACAGGGCTTCCCGTGAGGGGACACACAGTGGGAGGGGCAGGGAGAAGCGAGGGAGGTACCAACCACACTTTTCCCTGGCCCCACCATTTCTCCCTACGCTCTCCCTGCAAACTGGAACGTGATGTCTGTCATTTTACTGAGTGGGTCAGGACTCTGAGTGTGAGAATCTGAGGAAGTATCCGCAGAGTGCTGGACCCCCGTTTCCAGACCCATTTGTAAGGCCCATCTTCCAAAGAGCGTACACAGAAAAGCTGAAGCATGTTGCCAGCTGTTCAGGCAGGAGCGAGGGCTAAATGGAGGCAGTGAAGCTGGGTCTGAATTGAACCAGAGGCAAGGTGGATTGAGGTGGACAAAGCAGGAATGCACTGAACACACAAGAGAGAAGGAAGAGGCTGGAAGTGGAGTCTAGGTGGTTCAGACGCAGGCTTGGCCAGCTTTCCCCTGGCAGGCTTGGCCGGGGCAGAGGGTCATCTTCCCACTGCCTCACCGGTGACAAGTCCTGTGGCAGAAGAGAGCATGCATTTTCCTGCAAGAAAGTATTTTAATGTGCATTTGGGTTCTGTAATAGTTAAACTCTTGGTGGCCCTTATTGTTCTGTACCATGGTGTACTTTTCAAAGGCATTTTACTTGCATTATTCTAGTTGACTCACAGCACAGCTGTGAGACAGGCGGGAAGCATTTTTTGGTTAAGTGACCATTGCCTATATGCTAGTGGAGCTTAATTAAATCTAGCCTTTGCTTTCTGCAACTCAGTTCAGTGACTGATATAATCTAGCAGAATTCCAGGTTGAATAAGCCTTTGCAGTTTGGTCTGGGACTTAAGCTCACTGTTTCTAAGAGGAAATTGCTGTTCAAGTTTTCCAAAATCAACTTGTCAATAAACTTTGAGTATCCATGTTTAAATTGAGGATGTCTGGTACTGCACTAATCTCTTATGAAGAGTTGTTTCTCTATGGCCACTATATCATGTCCCAAAAGTCATCGTGTTAGTTTGTGGCACTATGCTAAAACCGTAATTCTTTGAAAAGGAAGGAAAAGATTCCAATTTTCCTTTAGTATAATGAGCACTTCAATGCTTTGAGCAGAACAGGGTCTCAATATGTGTGTTTCTTTTCTCATTTCCCTTTATCTTTTGCCTTTGTTCTACTGACATCTGTTGAGGTCCCTGTGATAAAAAGAGGTTGTCATTTATCTTTCAGAGACTCTCATTTATTTATTAGTCTTAATTGTATATCAGAAACTGTGATGAGGAAGGGTCATAGAGATCCATGTCATATAAGCTGCGTCATAGAGAACGCATAGTTATTCTGTTATAAATGATAATACTGTCTGAAATGTCCAGTACTGGAGTATGAAAACCCACTGTGCTGTGTGCAGAGAAATCAGTGAGTTGGTGCCTGCAACCACTGGGAAGGCTTTCAGAGGAGGCGGTGTGCAGGCTGAGTCAGCCAGCAGGAATAAAAAGCACGTTGCCAGGTTTGGAAGGGAAGTAAGGCCCAGCCTGGACAGCATGTGCGAGATCACAGGGGTATGAAATGTCACAGGCCTGGTGGGGAACAGACCTAATTGTGTCAGGTCTAAAGAACATGTAACTCACTTCATTTTCTCCATATATCACCCTGCATTTTGTTTTTCATGGATTTTTGTATCTTACTGGGAGCACTTAGCATATGCTTTATATTTTTCTTCTATTTTCTGTAGAAAATCATTTTCAAAAGTAAGCTCTTCCTCTCAATATTTTTGTCCAGGCTCTCTTCCCTTTGTGCTTCACAGTCTCTGAATAAGCCTCTGATAGTTTTCTCCCCTCTCCATTTATACATCAAGGGACAGAAATCTATGCATAAATAGTCCTCAGCTCAGTGCACTCTCCACTGTGAGCCTTCAAGCTTCTCCCTCCAGGTCTGTGTCTCGACAGGAGGTTTATACATCCGCCCTTCCCTCTGTGGGACCATCACACATCCTCTGATAGGTGGGCATCTTCTGGATGGGATGAGGGCGCTCCCTCTGCCTGCTGGGTTCTCCCATAGTGCAGAGACTCAGACGCATCCGTAGCTGTTCTCAGTATAAGTTCAAAGTCCTGAGCCTCGTTTCCAAGACTTGCTCTGAGGAGCAGTCACTTGGCACTGCAGTGGCCACCACGTTTCCCTTGCCCCCAGCAGTGCTGAGACCTGGGGACTAGACCTCTGGACACAGAAAATAGGTGGCTGTTGGAGCGATGACACCTGCAAGCCCAGGGGGCGGGGCCCAAGGAGCGGGGGAGAGACCACTAGAGTGAGGGGGCAGGCAGAGGATGGAATGTTCCTGCCTTCTTTGGGGCCAAGTGTTGAGGGTCCCCCAGATTGAGAGGCCAGACCATGTGTAGCCCAAGAATGTATTTCTTACTCTGTCTTCACCAATGTTAAAAATTGTGGAAATCCCTTCAGGATTTCATTATGCTGGATGTTTCTTGTCCTTACTTCACATTGCTATAGTCTATCTATTTACATAGTCTGTACTTCTAGAAATTGGAAGTGAACGTTTCAAGTTTTTCTTCTTCTTCCACCGTTTTCATCTAGTGTCTCTGAAACCAAGCTTTTGATAATAATTGAACAGCATAAAGTTCAAAGTAAAGTTCTCTGCCAAAACTTGAAATATCTTTGTGAGTTCATGTTCACAGATTCACTTGCTTTGTCAGACCCCTAAGCAAAGGTAGAGTTGATATTCTCAAAAAAAAAAGCAACTCAATAGGACATTTCCTTGGGAATGTAGGTTAAATCCATACTCTAAGGTAGGATCAGGTCAGGATTTTCCTCCACAGATAGTCTGGGTCTCCTGCGACAGACAAATAGGTGATTAATAACCCCCAAACTCTAAGTCATTAAGGTTGGCAATAGTAATATTTGTCTTGAGAGTTTTAAAAGCAGATCTTTCAAAACGTATTTTAAATCATAATAAAGCAGCTGTGGAACAGCTAACTTAAAGTTATGAAACCAGCTGGAAAGCACTCCAACAAAATTAGTTGCAAAATTAATTCACAGGTGACTGATGTGACCAGCCATCTCGAATTGTTAGAACATAAGCCAGTGAATTTGGAAGGCACCTGGGTTTTGTAATAAATGATCTTGTGCCCTTGTATTTGGCAGAGATTAAGTGGCAAGACCTGTTGCCAATGGAAGGTGCTCTTGATGAGCATCAATCACAATGTATCATCCATTGGGGATGAAGGTCTCCCAATTTACCGAAGGGTCCCCTTCATCCTGTGTGTCCACAGAGAGTCTCAGCTTCACCCCAAAATGTGTCAAGAGGGAGAATCAAAAAAATTAGTGAAGGAGCAGAGAGTTTATTTTCTCTTTTTATCAGGGACTCGCTGTACTACTCTAGGGAAGGGGGCCCCAGCATTGAGATCCTCCAGAGACTGGCCAGTGATCTTCACAGCCCCCCAGTCAGAGACAGCCTTAAACAAACTTCTGGACAGAAGCATTTCCTAACAGTTATTTTTTCACCATTTCAGTTTTTAATGAGTTATGCTATGTAAAGAATCGCCTCTACACGAGGAAAGAGGAACTTGAGGAGAGTTTAGATCCATTTTCCTTAAATCATCAGACAACAGTGCCTTGTAAGGATTTAGTCAGAATCGAGCCTTTCGTGATCTCACCAGATTCATGCCCTACAATCATATCGTGTTCTTAAATCTGCCCTCATTTCCAGTCCTGATCTGGAAACCTGGTCCCGTGACATTTTGGGAAGATGACATGATATTTATTTTATGACTTGGATTTTGTAATGGCCGTAGGAGCCTTTTATGAACTTATTCTGTTTTGCCTATTGCCTCACCAACACATTCATGATTTATTTTTTGCAGCATGTCAAACCAGGCACTAAAAAGGAACTTCATCGGCGATCCTATGATAAGACAAAAGTCTAGGACTTAGTCCCTAATATTCTGAAAATTGGTTTCTGAATGAAATAATCCGTTACACTAAGACTGCAAGAAGTCTGAAGTGATTGCACAGTATAATATTCTAATTTTTCATTTCTTTCTTTCGTGTATATTTCTGTTAGACTTTCCTTAGGGGAGAATTTAAGGGACTATTTCGATTTGTAGAAGCTATCAATCATATGCTACAGATAAAACATGATCAGTGTAGGGCTTCCCTGGTGGCGCAGTGGTTAAGAATCTGCCTGCCAATGCAGGGGACATGGGTTCGAGCCCTGGTCCGGGAAGATCCCACATGCCGCGGGGCAGCTAAGCCCGTGAGCCACAACTACTGAGCCCACACACCACAACTACTGAAGCCCACGTGCCTAGAGCCTGTGCTCCGCAACAAGAGAAGCCACCACAATGAGAAGCCCGCGTGCAGCAACAAAGACCCAATGCAGCCAAAAATAAATAAATAAATTTATAAAAAAAAAAAAAAAAAACGTGATCAGTGTAAAGTCAAGTGCTTAAGCTAGAATTGCACACATGATTTATTTACATGCAAGGGATCAGTGTTGCCCAGACATTTACTGGTGAGCCTTAGAATGGGTTTGTGAGGCAGTATTTGACAAGATCTCCGGGCTATTGTAGCTTTAAATTCTGTCTCCATTCCACAAAGCCATGGGTGGAATGGGAATGGAGTTTCTAAGGGGGATAGAGAGGTTGACAGATATTGACAGAACATATAATTTCTTCTAGCTGAGAATCCACAGCCCCATTTCATCTCACTCCTAATTTAGCAAAGCGATTTATGGTGCTCAGAGTCTCCTGCCTCTGATCCTCTTTCCCCAGGACCCACTCCCACCTCCTCAGCGCCTACCCCCCTGCCAGTACATGCAGTCCTCTGATCCCCCAACTTTGGAGGTCTGCTTAGCACATAGGTATTTCGTGCATCTTTGTGTAGCCTGTGGCTTCAATAATTTTTTTTAGTAAATATGTGTGAGTGAGCTCCTCTATGCTAATTACTAGGTATAGAAAACTGAACAAGATAAATCCCCATCCCCATGAAGCCACCTGCCTGGGATGGAACAAGTGAGTAGTGGGGAGACAGATGAGAAAAGAGGCAATGACAAAGGACTCTTCCATGTGCCGTGTTAGTGGACCTATAGGACACTTTGGGAAGAGCAAGGATGGGCAGGCCCAGAACATGATGGAGGGCTTTCTGGATGGAATAAACCCAAAATCATCTGCACACCATAGCCGTGATTCCTGATCAAGCCCTTTATTTTGTCTATGCCAGTTTAACCCAGAGTGTGGGGATCTGCTATTCACATGTGTAGCTTCAGCAAAAGTCCCTTGAGGTTTTGATTAAACTAAAGCAGGGTGATATTTAGATACTTGTATTTTGGTTAACACATCAGGTGGACTCACTCTTCCAAAAGAGAAAGAAGGGGAAGGGAAGTCACTGCCACAACAGGCATCCTCTCTTGGAGGATTTACCCAGGCCCTGCCCACAGTCACTCCTCCCTAAGAGGCACCCCAGAAGTTCAGATCCCATCCTGGCCCAAGATTAAGAAATTTATTCAGTTTTAGGGGAAGAGGTTCAAAGTTCGCTCTAACGTGGTATTTTGGGGTCTTGAGTCTGGAGTTGTTGTTTTTTTTCTGATAAAGTTTCCCCAGCAGCTTAAACAACAGATGTTTATTTCTCACAGTTTTGAAGGCTGAAATCCAAGATCAAGGTGTCTGTAGGGGTGGTCTCTTCTGAGGCCTCTCTCCTTGGCTTGCAGACCACTGCCTTCTCACTGTATCCAGAAATGTCCTTTTCTCTGTGTGTCTGCATCCCTGGTGCCTCTTCCTCTTCTCGTAAGGACACCAGTCCTATTGGATTAGGGCCCAACCCTAAAGACCTCATTTAACCTTAACTACCTCTCTAAAGGCCCAATCTCCAAATACATTGGGAGTTAGGGCTTAAATATGTGAATTTGGCCAGGGGACACAATTCAGTCCGTAACAGAGACCCACTGTCTCCTTGGGTTGACTTGACAAAGTCTATCCCAGCCGTCTGCTGCAGTCTCTGTGCTCCAGGAATAATCATTCATCTATCTATATTTTACCTGTTATTAGACAGACAGACAGACACACACACACACACACACACACACACAGGATTTGATTCTAATTTTCTGGGACTCTTAATGAAACAACACTGGAGAAGACCCCTGATCTAAAAGAGCCAGTCCTGTCTCCCTGGTCATATAAATATAAATATACACATATTTATATATACACATATATGTTTATATACAATTATATATATATTATTTTATTTTATTTTTATTTACATGAACTTCATCATTTCTACACAATCCAACAAAACAAACATATACTCATCCGTTACAATACTTAACCATGAAACACTAGAGATTTTTTAAACTAAAATGAGGACCAAAATAAGTAGATAGGATGTCACCATTTTTAACACTTAAAAAATACGCAAATAATGTATCCTCTTTGGAAATATTTATAAACAAAGAGAAAAAAATCACTCATAATCCTACCACTCAAAAAGCCTCAGGAACTTGCAGAAAGGAAGGACTTTTGATTGACTCTGGCCTTGGAGACAGCATTTGGAATAAGGTTAACAAGTGTCACAGTGAGAGGGTGGCCAGCCAGTACCTGGCTCCGTGGACCCTCCGGGCCACTGGCACAGTGGCTTTTACACAGAAAGTGTCCGATAAATGGCCATCAGGTTGACAAAAGTCTGGCTGAAAACACTCTGGTTTAAACCCGAAATGGCCTTTCTATAAAAACACTTTTTATTAACATTTCACTGAAAGATAAGAAATCTCAAATTATAAAGATTCCAGATTTGCATCTTTCAGCTCAAGTGTTCAACTCAGCAGTCATACTCCAGGAAAAACATTCCTTCAGGGAAAGAGTCTGAGAGAAGGTAAGTTCTTCCTTCCCAAGGACCTCACAGAGCTGACATGGTAAATTAAATCCGACCTGTGAGCAGAGTGAATGAAGGCAGGGTATCAAGCATCCAGTAGGTCAGAGATACCTGGGATTGGCAGGTAGGGCCCAGGTCCTCCCCACCTCAAGCAGGAAAGTGACCCACTGCCCACACAGGTTGGGATGCCAGCTGGAGAGAAGGGCAGGCCAGGTGGTCTCCTCCCCACACCCAGGGGGCCACCCTCCATTACACCCACCACATTTCAGACCTAATTAAGAGTTCCACAGCTATCCTGTACAGCGAACTGACATCAGTACTTTTGTCTTTCTTGGTCTATGAGGAGAGCAAAGTTCAGGTTGACTAGTGAGCGGATTAACTCTGCTCTCCTCATTTCTTTGGTTCAAAACACATGACCTACAAGACTGGCCTGAGGAGCAGAGCCGTCAAATGTGCTTACTCAAGGGTTTGTCGCTCTCCCTGCCCCTCACAATAATTAATCTTGTGTCTGGTAGATCATTAGGTCCTACCCCTTTCAACCACCTGAACTGGGCCCCGGATTTAAGGTACTTTGGCTGCCTGGGGAGTCAGGGCCCACACTTTTAGATCAGGGGTCTTCGCCAGGGCTGTTTCATTAAGGAGTCCCCAAAACTCAGGAGCAAACCCGTGCATTCTGATGCACAGAGATAATTTTTTTCTCCTTTGGAGTTTTCCTGTGTTGCTCTTAACAGAGGTAGCAGAAGCCCTTAAATGAGTGAAGTCCTCAGGCATATGCGAGGGTGTAAAGGCCCCTGTCTGTGTTCAGCCAAGGGGAAGTCGGAATTATCAGGCAGCCCTAGGATCCAAGGCAGAGTCTGACCCTCGGGATCTTCTTATACCTCCCCCCGGGGCTGTGGACCATTTCCCTGCCCACGTTCTTGACTGCAATTAACTTTTACGAAAAATGGCAGCTCTGTCAGAACCCAAAGAGGACTGCATTTCACAGGAGGTTAGTAGAACCTTAGCGTTAATGCTTCAGTTTATGGGTACAGCTATTTGTGCACCCAACTAGATTCATTTCCACAGTCACTAACAGGTTGTTTTAGAGAGTTCCCTGAGTTTAACTGGAGCCTTTCTAATTTTATCAGCCTATTTGCGTGTTACACTTTCAGACTAAAAAAAAAAATCTTGCTTGCTTAAAATTGGCAACATTAACCTAAGATTTTTTTTCTTAATCTAGCTACTTGAAGTCATTATTCTTTTTCTTTCCAGACCCTTTCTAGCAATTTCTAAGTCTCTTTAGTTGCCTTTTTTTTAACGACTTAGCCAATCTGAGGTGATTTTGCTTTCCTGGGTGCACAGTGACTACTGATGAGGAAAGGGGGAGACTTGTCAAGGAGGAGGTTTATTCAAGCAGGAAAATCTAACTTTTCAAAGAGTTATTTATAACCTGAAACAACCCCGTGGTTTATGGGTGGAGCTCTCTCAGATAACCTGCCTTAGGAAGATTCTGCATTGCGCCCTCAGACATCCCAAATACGCATTGTTGAAATACTTGGAACTGAAAAGAAAGTATGGACAACCTCCATTCCAGGTGTAGGACGTGGGGCTAATTATTGCTTATGGGTGAGGGAGGGGATGCACACACACAGACACGCTGTCTACCTTGTTGGACGTTAGTCCACCTTGTAGGACTAATAAGAGTAGGAAGCAAAGATCACACTGAAATCCAACAGAACTGGATTCAAATCCCTGCTCTCGGACTTCCTAGCTGTGGGCATTTGAAGGGGGACAAAGGGACCGTTTCAGGCCAGTTGGATACCCAAACCCAACAGTTACATGGGCATTTCTTGCCTTATTCCTTTTTACACTCAGTTGCCACTCTTAGAATCCTTTCTTGAATAATACAGAAAAAGAATGGGATAAAGTAACGGGTAATACCATTTTCTCATAATCTTTCTTCTTACTTGGGTTGTGCGAATTAAAATGGGACTAATGCATTTCTCATTCGCTTAGCAAGCATTTGTTGCCAAATGTTAGAGAAAATACCCCACCGCCCTGTATTTCCCAAACAGTAAAACAGAGGTACCAGAAAATGAGTTCATACCCCCGACCATCAGGATCACTCATGTAGAATTAAGGTCCAGAAGTAGTAGTTATGGGTCCAGGGTTCTGTCCTCCACGAGTCTAATCCTGTATATGAACATGAGGAAAACTCAGTGACTACTGTTCTTCTTACCCGGACTGGTACTATAGCAGGCAGCTAAGAGATAACTCTGTTATGATTCTTCATGGCTTCCGTGTTCATATAAAAGGGACAGTCCATCCCACGCTCTGGCTTCTCCGTTCCTAAGGCCAACCTACCTCAGCCATCGACTCCCGTGGTTCTATTCTAGGTCTTCCCAACACCAGTGACTGCATTGCTTCCAAACTCTCAGATCCAGGTACACCACTCATGGACCATCATCTCTCCCCTTTGCAGCTCGCTTCTTTGCCTGCAGTCTGAACTACGTGACTGCACCCACGTTTCACCTCCCTCCTTAGCTGAGATTCCTCCATATATAAGTTGCCCCTTTATCTCTCGGTCACTCTCATCTGGCAAAGTCCAACCTTGGTTAAACCCAATTCTGTCAACCCTTTACTCGCTCTAGGCAGCAGAAGAGTCTTTCTGACCACAAATCTCAAGGGCCCTTTAGTACTGCCAGGAAGCACTCACCTTTCCCACATTTAAAGAAGGCTATTTCATAGTTTCTTCTTTTTCCTCAAACCTGTAGCACTTGTCCCCTCTCCCCCGTCAGCTGATGACCTGCCTTCCTTCGCTGAGACGATGGAGGCCATCAGAACCCAACCAACTTGCCTCGGCACTACCCACTCTGCTAACCTGCCTGCACGTGGACTCACAGGCTCTGTTCTTTCTTGTTCCCACCGTCTCAGGTCAACCTCTCTATTTGTGTGCAGGATCCTAGCCCATCTTGCCTTCTAAGAAACTCTGGTCCTGAGATCTGTCTCCTGCATAGTCAATTCTCCTCTCTGCTGGAACTTGCCCGTCTCATCACGTAACATTTCTGCTCAAAAGTGGCTTTCTTCATACAACATTCTTTCCATAGCCTTCAAGTCCTAGATGGCCTGCTCCCACCTACTGCTATCTCCTCCTTTTCCACTTATTTCCAGCCTCACTGGTTGTCTTTCCCACCCCTGAATACAGCAAACCAGTGTGCCCTCAGGGCCTTTGTACTTGATGCTGGGAACATTTACCCCAGGCACTGAAATGGCTTGCTCCCCCTCTTCATTTAGGATTTTTCTCAATGTCAAAGGCCTCCTCGGAGAGGCCTCCATAACCACCCAACGTAAAACAGTCTCCGCCCACCTGCAGTCACTCTCCAGGCTCCATCATGCTTTGTTTTCAGTCATGGTGCTCATGGTGTAATTTCTGTGCGTTTGCTCCCCCTATTAAAGTATAGCCTCTAAGGTCAAGGATGCGCCTGCCTGTCCTATTCAGAGCTGTTTCCCAGCACTGGCTAGAACAATACCTGGCATGTGGTAGGCCCTCCATAAAACATTTGTACCCAGTAGGCATGGGTCCAGACCCTGGCTTGGCCACTTAACTTGGTGGCCTTTAACTTCTCTGAGGCTCAATTTCTGAATCTACAGCAATAGAGATGGGTGATAAAAATAGGACACGCTGCATCAGACTGTTAAAAGGTTGTCTGAGGATGAGATGAAATGATGCCATGGATGCTGTCAGCATTTGCCCAGCATGTAGTGAGGATACAGTAAGAATTGATTTGTATTATGAGTCTCATGAGCTGATCCTGTAACTGTTTCTCTGTGGGTCTCCTTCACCTCTCTGGTTGCAAAATACATAGATTTCAGTGAAGCTAAACGCCTATTTAAACAATATACAGAAAGGTGGAAAGTGCCAAAAATAATGAGTTACTACCCATAATCAAGGGTTTGAGTCCTTCATTCAAGATGTTTTCTTTCTTTCTTTTTTTTTTAACATCTTTATTGGAGTATAATCAAGATGTTTTCTTTAAAGGAATTCACTGCCCCAAGAATAGTACCTGTGAGACGGATGGATGGTTGGATGGATGGATGGATGAATGAGGAGTAGTTCAAAATGATGCCTGAACTGTGGATTATAGTTTAACATGTGGGAAAAGAACTAGGTCAGAAGTGTTACAGATTATTTCTAGTGCCCAAGTGAGTCTTTTGCTTAGAGATCTTGTCTTAGAGAATCACAATGTAGGCAACGAGAGGGTGGACCTTGGCTTCCCACACAGCCCCTGGAAAGGCAGAGGGCGTCGGTATGAGGTTCTTGGATGCTGACCAGTATTTAAGGAAACAGCAAGAATTTTCCTGCCATCTGAGAGAAGGGGAGGTACCCACTCATCACGTGATCCAGCAAGTTGTAGAGAGCAGGAGCCTCCACGATGCATTTGGAGGTAAGGCAGCTGCTGCTGTGAGGGGATGAGGGCCCTGAGGTGGCACTGTGCCTGGGGGCTAACAAGCCCATCCGTGGACCTTAGTGGGCTTTGCTTAACTTCTCATGGAAGATGAGTATCCCTGTGCCATGTCACGGGACGACAGACATTGCACTAGAGAGAGACACACATTTTGCCTAGAACCTAGGTATATTTTTCCAGGGGAATACATCTTAGAAATTTTAAAGCAAGTCAGTGAGGGGGGAACGGTTTATATGAAAGGAAAATCATTTTATAGGCATCTTTTCAGGAACATCTTTCATTCTGTGAGGAGTAAATATTGTCGCAGTCTCACCACACACGCTTGCGGATGAACCATGTGCATCCCTCCCCGGGTGATCCCTCACGTTGCCTGTCTATTCAGTCAGAGGGAGTGGGTGGCTGCAGAGAGCTCTGTGCAAAATGCAGTCCTTGTCTTTCACTGAACAGACTGTGTGATCCAGATGGAAAGGCAGCTGACATACTTCCTATGATCTAACTTACCCAAAGGTTTTGCAGTTCATTAATTTAAAAGCTGTTTTTAAAAAGTAGAATTAAAGCATTTTTTTCCCTCCAACCTCATAGACTTAGATGCAAAGACCTAATTCTTGTCACTCCTCCTTAGCTGGACTTGCTGGTGGTAAAGGACAAGACCAGCATCTGAAGGACAGTGATTTTGAGGAAGTTCATAATCTGTAAAAAAGAGATGCTAAATTTAAAGAGAATACAAAGAAATAGATAGTCCAAATAGGGACTCCTTTCTTTTCCTCAACACCCTCTTCCAATCAGTCACCAGATTCCATCCATTTATCATCCAATGGTACAAGCCTCCGCTCTGCCCTCCTAACCATACTGTCAAGACCCTCTTTAGGGTTTGCCTGGACCATTACAGCTGTCTCCAAATTAGTCCTCTGCCTCTATCTTGTGCTTTCTAAATTCATGGTTCTCAGCCTGGGGTCCACCCTGGACTTGATGCCAAAAACTCGGCCTTGTGCACTGGTGCCGAATCGAATCTCAGACAGAGTTTTGGGTGAAGTAGAAAAGAATAGCTTTATTGCTTTGCCAGGCAAAGGGGGACACAGTGGGCATGCGCCCCTCAAAAACTGTGTCCCCCAACCTGGGAGGATTAGGGAGGAGTTGTAGAGCAATGGTTCAAGGGTGGCATTGCTGACAAGATTAGAGTGAGTTGCAGGGCCTGCACTCCTTTAATCTGGTATCAGGTACCCTCTTGATGAGCTTCTCTGGTTCCTTTCATCTGGCCTCAGGTGATCTTCTCTGGAATGAAGAACGCTGACATCTTCCATTTGTTGGGAATTTTAGTTCTGTACAAGAGCTCAAAGGTATTGTTATGTGTATCCCTTGAGGGGGAACCAGGACCCTGCCCCAAGGCTGCACTATTGTTTCCTGACTGCTCCTCCCTTGTCTCTGCATCCCCTCTCTTCCCTGATTAACAACTGTTCAAATCTGCCCTTTGGAACTCAGGGAAGGTTATGGAGGCTGGAGTCTGTTCCCTAGAAACAAGAAACGGGAGACATGGAAAGGCTTCCATGCCCAGGAGCCCCAAAGGTTCCTGCTGGGTTTCAGACTCACCTGGGGAGCTTTCAGTATTGATTCTGGCCCACCCCCACAGGGTCTGCCTCCCCTGGTCTGGAGAGGCCCTTTGCCCCTACAGAAAACCCCTGCACTGTGGCCTCTAGGCTGTCGCGCAGTGAACCTTCAGAGCACGATCTAAGCATTGCAGTCCCCTGTCCAGAGCATCTCTGATCGTCTTCAATGAGTACATATTACTTCTTAAATTTTATCTTTTTTTTTAAAAATTGGGGTATACGTGTTCTACAATGCTGTGTCAGTTTCCGCTGTACAACAAAGTGAATCAACTATATCTATACATATATCCCCTCCCTCTTGGACCTCTCTCCTAACCGCCCCCCCCCCACCATTCCACCCATCTAGTTCACCACAGAACACTGACCTGAACTCCCTGTGCTATACAGCAGGTTCCCACAATCTATCTATTTTACACATGGTAATGTATATATGTCAGTCCTAATTTCCCAGTTCACCTCACCCCCCTTCCCCCACTGTGTCCACACATCCATTTTCTACGTCTGTGTCTCTGTTCCTGCCCTCCAAATTGGTTCTTCTGTACCATTTTTCTAGATTCCACATATATGTGTTAAAATGTTATTTACCGAAAAATAAAGCCAGACTTTCAATGGCTGTCTCTTGCCTATATGGTAAAGTTCAAATTCCTAAACATATACCACAATAAAAAAGAAACAAAAATAATTAAAATGTCTCAAACATGGAACTGCCCATCCCCTGCAGAGCCGCATGGCCACCACACATTCCAGCCCAGGGAGGTGAAAGGGCTTGTGGCTCCCCAAACACCAAGCTGGTGTGCATCTCCCTGCCTTTGCTGCTGCATTTCCCTCTGCCCACAGCATCCTTCCTCCCCGTCCTCCCCTGGCTCATTCCTTCTCATCCAGAGATTCCCAGTTCAGGAATCCTCAGCCTTCTGAGCAAACCTCAGTCGCATCTCCAACTGTGAAGTAGTGAAGCAGTGGGTTGCCCCATTTGTCAAAGATTAATTTGTTAACAGAAGATGCCAGGTTCCCCCTGGCTCTTCAGGGCCTCAGGAGTGATGACGGTGGGCAAGCCTCCCCCTGTGACACTCACAGCAGCCCCTCGCTCACCCCTCTAACTGCATTTCTCCCCCTCATGCACTTTTGTGGTACCCTCCCCGACTTCTGTCCCTCTGGCTTTCAGAATATATTCTGGCATGGTTTGACTTTAGTATGACCTGTCAGTGCATCAGCACACAAAATGGTTGCAGTTACAGAAGGAACATGGGATGACAAAAGGATTGTTACTTAAGGGGAGGTTGTCATTCAAGGAGACTAGAGAGATAGTCTTACGTGTATAATACAGAACATAAATTATTCTATATGCTGTATTAAGTGTATTATCCACACACATGTATTTCCAAAAAGTTGGGAAATGGAATAAACTCATTTTTAGAAAGGGCAGCTATATTTCCAAATAATATAGTTAATATATTTTTCTTTGCCTCCAAACACCTCTCCTGGTGTTTTAAATTTAAAGCTATGAATTCAATCGTTAATCATGAGCTGCCAATTTCTTGCCCTATTAAGTGTCCTAAAAGTCTGGAAACACAAAGAAAATTGTGTATGTATGTGTGTGTGTGTATGCACATGCACATGCCCTGCCTTGATCCAGAAAAGATTTCAGGCTAACTTTCAAAATACATGAGCATGTACTTTTTGCCAGTGAAGAGTGGGGCTCCAGGATCAGGTAAGTGTGCCTGTGACAGTAGCAGGCACACTGATCTCTAAGTGTTCAATCGGTCCTTGCTAGGAAAGGAACAAGGATAGTTATACTGTTCATAGTTTCTAGGGTGCTGAAAATTGACCACAGTTGCTCAGGAGAAACATAACCGTTGTTGGTTCTGTGATCAGGCAGATATTTCCCGCAAGGCAAAACAATGTGTTGAAAATGAGTTCTGGATCACCAAGGAAATAAAGTGAAAAAAGTTGTCTCAGTTTTCTATTGTCACAGAACAAATTCCCACAAAGCTAGCAATTAAAATGACATGTATTAGCTCACAGTCCTGCAGGTCAGAAGTTCAGCACAGATGGCTGGGTCCTCTGTTCAGTGTACTGCAGGTTAATACCTGAAATCAAGGTGTCAGCCAGGCTGAGTTCTCAGCTGGACACTCTAGGGGAAATCCTGCTTTCAAGCTCAATCTTGTTGGAAGAATTCAGTTCCTTGTGGTTGTTGGACTGAGGTTCCCGTTTCTTTGCTGCCTCTTCAAACTTGCAATAGTACATCAAATCCTTCTCACTTTGAATCTCTGATTCTCTCTTTCTCACTCCTTCTCCCTTTCTTTCTCTCCCTCTCTCACCTCTAGACCCAAATTTAAAGGTCTCCTGTAATTAGGTTAGGCCCATCAATATAATCTCCCTCTCTCAAAGTCATCTGTGACATATAATGTAACCTAATCACAGGAATAACTCACAGTCCCTGGGATTATGCAGGGCTCATATACCAGGGGCAGGAAATCTTGGGGCCCTGTCTTAGAATTCTGCCTGCCACAAAGGCTTGAAAGGGCCCCTCCAGCCCTCCTGGTGTTTGGGAGTTGAAGATGGAGGAGGAAACAGAGCAGACAAGCCATCCCAACTCAGTCCAGAATTCCTAAATACCCACATAATATAGAAGCCCACTCCCAGTGCTGGTCCTTGAGAAAGCAATGCTGCCCTGCCTCAAACAGCTTTCCTCCCCCATGAGCTGACAAGTACTTGCCCTATATTCAGCCTGATCCCTAACTCCCTACCTGCTTCTCCTGTCTTCTGATGGAACTCCTCCAGAAATTCTGCCCACCCCCACCTCCCTGCCCACATCAGCCCTGTGACCCCCATCCCAGGATCTCTAACCATGGCCACCCATCCCAGGATCTCTAACCATGGTCCCTCATCCCAGGTCCATGGGCCCTAAGATCAGCTCCAAAGTGAGCTGAGGGAGATGCACTCATCAGCTCTCTCGTCTGCCAAATGAAGGGTGTAGAAGTGAACATAAGCTCACTGCACTGTTGCTTTTATTTTTTCTTTATTTCATTAAGGCCAGGTTTTGCTTGAAAAATGATTAAAAGAGCAGCTTGACATGAATTTGTTGGAAAACTGAGGATAGAAAAATATGGACAAGACTCCAAGCATATTAAGTTAATCCAGATGAATGTGGCACAGCAGACAGTCCATTTGTGGTCCTGAGGTGTATATTTATAATACAGTCTGCCTTAGCAGAAAAATGATCTAGCCGTAGGGAAAGGGCTGAGAGAGCCTCCAGAACTACCTTTTGGTCACATCTCTTTCTCACAGCCAGCCAAGCATGTCCCTTTATTGACCTCTTTGTGCTTCATGTTTCTGGTCTGTAAAGTAAAGAATCAAATATTAGACAATCTGCTAACATAATTCTTAATAATAAAAGGTCAGAGGTTAAAAAACAACTAACAATATAAATAATAATTGGCCTAAGTTAGAGCACTTACTATGCGCCAACCTTCATGCTAAGTGTTGTATGTGCTTCATCTCATTTAGTTCTCAGGAGAACTCAGTGAGGTAGTTCTATTCTGGCCTCCATTTGTTAGAAAGGAAAACTGAGAATTAGTGGAATTGATTGCCTGTCTCTGGGCCTCATGGTATGGGGAGGAGCTGGCAGAGAAAGGGGAGCACCAACCAGCTCGAGCTCTCAACACCATATTGTATACCTGCCTATCACAACCTCCATAAATGCCCAGATTGTCCATCTGTTCACTCCAGATTCAGGAAATTCAACATCCATTCCTGAATTTTTCATCTCTTTGCAAAGTAGGAATAAAACATTCATTGGTTATTATACTATATAAAATCATCTTTAAACCAATGGCTAAGATCAATTTTTGGTTAAATACCAGAGTAGGAAACAAACTGTGAGAATGACATCATCAAGATGCTGGTATAGGAGACCCCATCTCTGTCCCCCTACAAAGATCAACAATTAGACAGCTATCCACTAACAAACACAGCTCTGGGAGATCTGTGGAGTCCACTTAAGAAACTTTAGCAACATAGTCAATAGAAAACCTGAGAATCATCACACAAGAAGAGAAGGAAGACAGCTTCATTTGCCTGCATCATCCCATTCCCCAGGCTGGCACTGCTCAGCACCAGAAGAGAACTCCCCAGCTAGAAAGAGTTCTCCTCACTAGGAAAGGGAAAGCAGAGTGAGCAACCAGCTTCTCCAGGCCTTGGGGGCATCACACAAAGATCCTTCTTGGCTTTCACTGCACCCAGACCAGCAAAGTCAAGATGGCTAGGAACAAGGAAGAAAAGCAGGATCTACCAGTAGCCGCCATGAGGTGGGAGTGATGGTGGTTCACAGTGCCCTGCTCTGTAAACAAACCCAGCAGCTTTTACCAATGAAGAAGGAACCAATGACCAGCACTCCGGCAGTGGAACCACTGTAGATTTTAGCAGCTTTTGCCCCACAGGTATTCGCGTTTGCTCATGCAAACTATCTGGGTCCCTCCCTGCCCCTGCCAGAGCCTGGGAACCACAACGGGAGCCACCCCAGGCCTCTGAGGATGCACAAGTGTAAGATGCCACCCTCTACACCGTTATGGCTGACCACCATCGTGCATGCACTCGGGGCTGGCTCCTCCAGCTGTGCACTGCATGCTGCCAGCCTGACCCTTGTCATCAGCCTGCACTGTGTGTACACACTCAAGGGGAGACTGTGCAGCCACAGGAGAGCACGACTAACAGCCAAAGCCCCCACAGCTGCTTGTGGGCCCAAATTAGGCACTGGTTTCTGTCACTGGCCTGCACCACTGTGCTTACCTGAAGCCAGCCCCTCTAGCTGTGCACCTGCACACCCCTCTCTTGACCCCCATTTCCAGCTTCCACTGCACTCGTGGCAAGATTCAGCAGGAACAGTAGTATGTGCTGAAAGCCACAGCACCCACAGTTGGCCCCAGCCCTTGCTGCCTGCCTTGGCCCTCACAACTACATGTGTGTCTGCAACTGGCCCCTGCCACTACACAGCACCTGCAGCTGCACCTCACAGTTGAGTGTGTGCTCACCATTGGCTCTGGCCACCACCACTGTGTGCCCTGGTCCCTAGCTGCTGGACCTGGAGAGACTGCTGAAGACCACAATAGCCCTGGCAGATGCCCCCCAACAGTGATCAGTGAACCAAAAATTTGTCAATGCTGTAAACCCCAACAGCCTGGGCCAAAGAGACACTGTGCCCCCCTAGACTCAGAGCTTCCAAAATCCCCTGCAGTTAGCACCCTGCAACACTAGACCTGAGGTCACAGCATGCTCCATCATGTTCCCACCCACAGGTGAAAGTCTTCCCTTAGCACGGTTAGTCTATAGAGTCTGGAAGAGATGATTGTTTCTTAAATTGCACAGACCCCTATGCAAGGCTACAGGGATCATGAAGAATCAGAGAAATGTGATTCCACCAAAGGAATACAGTAAACCTCCAAACTGGCCCCAAAGAAACAGAAGTCTAAGAATTACCTGGCCAAAAATTCAAAATGATTGTTCTAAAGATACTCAGAGAGATACAAGGGAACACAGATATGTAATTCAACAATATCAGGAAAACAATACAAGAATAAAGTAAGAAATTTAACAAAGACTTGGAAAACATAAAAAAGAACTAAACAGAAATTTTGGAGTCGATGAAAACAATGACTAAACTGAAGAATACAATAGAGAGCAGACTTGACCAAGCAGAAGAAAGAATAAGTGAGCTTGAAGACAGATCAATTGAAATTATCCAGAGGAGCAAAAAGAAAAAAAGAAAGAAAAAGAGTCATGAAATCTACATGATCTATGGGATACCATCAAAAGAACCAATTTACAAATTATTAGAGTTCCAGAAGGAGAAGAGAGAGAAAAGGCAGCAGAAAGCTTATTTAAAGAAATAATGGCTGAGAATCCCAAATCTGGGGAGAGATTTGTATTACCAAGTTCATGAAGCTCACCAAACAAAATCAACTTTAAATGATCTTCTCTAAGACACATAATAATAAAACCATCAAAAATCAAAGACAAATTGAATTTTAAAGCAGCAAGAGAAAAACCTGGTAACTTATAAGGGAACACTCATAAGGCTATCAGCAGATTTCTCAGCAGGAACTTTAGAGGCCAGTAGAGAGTGGGATGATATATTCAAAGTACTGAAAGAAAAAAACTGCCAACCAAGAATACTTTACCTGGCAAATCTGTCCTTCAGAAATGAAGGCAAAATAAAGACTTTTACAGGCAAACAGAAACTAAGGGAGTTTATCATCACTAGACTTGCCTTACAAGAAATGCTTGAAAGGAATTCTTTAAGCAGAAATGAAAACATCTTAATTAGTACCATGAAAACATATGAAAATATGCAACACACTGATATGGGTAAGTATATAGTCAGATTCAGAATAGTCCAATACTATAATATAGTGGAGGGTTAACCACATAACTTTAGGATAAAGGAAAAGGACAAGAGTATTAAAAATAACTGTAGCTACAATAATTTGTTAATGGATACACAATATAAAAAGAGGTTAAAAAAAGAAAAGAGGTAAATTGTGACATCAAAAACATTAAAGACAAGGGGAGTAAAAGGGTAGAGTTTTGTATACAATCAAAGTTTAGTTATCAGCATAAAATAGATGATTATATCTATAAAATGTTTTATGTAAGCCTCAGGGTGACCACAAAATAAAAAGTTAAATTGGATTCACAAAAGATAAAGAGAAGCTCAGAGCATACCACTATAGAAAATCATCAATTCACAAAGGAAAGCAGTAAGAGAGGAAGAAAGGAACAAGGGAACTTCAAAATAGCCAGAAAACAGTTCTTAAGATGGCACTAGTGAGTCCTTATCTATCAATAATAACTCTAAATGAATGTGGATTGAATTCTCCAATCAGAAGACATAGAGTAGCTACATGGATTTTTTTTAAAGGCACAACTTATGTTGCCAACAAGAGAATTAGCTTTAAGGACACACATAAGCTCAAAATAAAAGAATGGAAAAAGATATTCTATGCAAATGAAGCCAAAAAAGGGCAGGGGTAGCTATAATTATATCAGACAAAGTAGACTTTAAGCCAAAAACTCTAACAAGATACAAAGAAGGTCGTTATGTAATGATAAAAGTGCCTATTCATCAAGAAGATACAACAATTATAAATGTATACGTACCCCCAACATTGGAGCCCCAATATATATTAAACAAGTACTAACATATCTGAAGAGAGCCACAGGCAATAATACAATAATAGCAGGAAACTCCAATTCCCTAATTTCAACAATGGATAGGTCATATAGATAGAAAACCAATAAGAAAATGTTGGACTTGAACCATACTTTAGATCAAATAGAGCTAATGGACATATATAAAACACCCCATCTAGCAGTAGCAAAATGCATATTGTTCTCAAGCACACATGGAACATCCTTCAGGACAGATCATATGATAGATCACAAAGGTAGCTTAGCAAATTTTAAAAGATTGAAATCATACCAAGTATCTCTTTTCCAACCACACAGGTATGGAACTAGAAATCAGTAACAGAGGGAAAGCTGGAAAATTCACAAATACATGGAAATTGAACAACACATTCCTGAACAACCACTGGGTCAAAGGGAAATCAGAAAATACCTTGAGACAAATGAAAATGGAAATATAACATACTAAAACCTATGGGATGCTGTAGATATGGTATATATATATATATATATATATATATATATATATATATATGTATATACAATGGAATATTACTCATCCATAAAAAGGAATGAAATTAGGTCACTTGTAGAGATATGGATGGACCTAGAGTCTGTCATACAGAGTGAAGTAAGTCAGAAATAGAAAAACAAATATCATATATTAATGCATATATGTGGAATATAGAAAAATGGTACAGATGAACTTGTTGCAGGGCAGGAATAGAGAAGCAGACATAGAGAATGGTTGTGTGGACACAGTGGGAGAAGGGGAGGGTGGGATGAATTGGGAGATTAGGTTTGACATAAATACACTACAATGTGTAAAATAGATAGCAAGTGGGAACCTGCTGTATAGCACAGGGAGCTCAGCTGGGTGCTCTGTGATGATGTAGATGGGGAGGATGGGAGGGAAGTCCAAGAGGGAGAAGATATATGAATACATATAGCTGATTCACTTCATTGTACAGCAAAAACTAACACAACATTGTAAAGCAATTATACTCCAATAAAAAAAAAATCTGGGATGCTGCAAAAATGGTTTTAAGTGAGATGGTTATAAAAATAAATGCCGGGCTTCCCTGGTGGCGCAGTGGTTGAGAGTCCGCCTGCCGACGCAGGGGACGCGGGTTCGTGCCCCAGTCCGGGAAGATCCCACATGCCGCGGAGTGGCTGGCCCGTGAGCCATGGCTGCTGAGCCTGCGCGTCCGGAGCCTGTGCTCCGCAACGGGAGAGGCCACAGCAGTGAGAGGCCTGCATAGCGCAAAAAAAAAAAAAAAAAAAAAATGCCTACAGTAAAAAGAAAGAAATATATCAAATAAATGAGCTAAATTTATATTTAAAGGAACTGACAAAAGAAAAAGAGAAAACTAAGCCCAAAGTTAGGAGAAAGAAAGATATAACAAAAATCTGAGCAGAAGTAAACTAGAGACCAGAAAAACAATAGAAAAGCCTAACAAACTAAAAACTAATTTTTTGAAAAGATAAACAAAACTGAGAAATCTTTAGCTACACTAAGAGAAAAAGAGAGAAGACTCAAAATCAGAAATGGAAGAGGAGACATTACAACTGATACCACAGAAATACAAAGGATAATAAGCTACTACTATGAACAATTTTACACCAACGAATTGGATAACCTAGAAGAAATGGATAAATTCCTAGAAACATACAACCTACTGAAACTGAATCATGAAGAAATAGAAATTCTGAACAGATCAATAATGAGTAAGGAGACTGAATCGGTAACTAAAAAACTCCCCAAAGAAAAGCCCAGCACCAGATGATTTATCAATTATTTCAATCAAACATTTAAAGAATTAATGTCAGTCCTTTGCAAACTTCAAAAAAATTGGTGAGGAAGGAATACTTACAAACTAATTTTACAAGGCTGGCATTACCATGATACCAAAGCCAAATAAGGACACTACAAGAAAAAAAAAACAACTACAGACCAATATCTCTGATGAATATAGATACAAAAATTCCCAACAAAATATTGTCAAACATAATTCAACTGTACATTAAAAGAATCATACAATATGACCAAGTAGGATTTATCCCTGGGATGCAAATATGCAACAGTATGCAAATCAACATATGCAAACCAATCAATGAGAAACACAGAATGAAATAAAAAATCAAATGGTTATGTCAACAGATGCAGAAAACACATGATGATAAAGAACATAGAGCAAATAGGGCATAGCAGGAACATACCTCAAGGTAATAAAGGCCATATATAACAAGCTCAGAGCTAACATCATACTCAGCAATGAAAGGTTGAAGGCTTTTCCTCTAATATCAGGAACAAGACAAAGGTGTCTAGTCTCACCAACTCTATTCAACATAGTACTGGAGTCCCAGCCAGAGTAATCAGACAAGAAAAAGAAATAAAAGACATACAAATTGGAAAGAAAGAAGTAAAATTGCCTGTTTGCAATAACATGATCTTATATAGAGAAAATTCTAAAGACTATACCAAAAAACTATTCAAACTAGTCAATTAATTCAGGAAAGTTGCAGGATACAAGATCAACATACAGAAATCAATTGTATTCCTATATATTAACAAAATATAAAAAGAAAGCAAAAAATCCCATTCACAGTAGCATCAAGAACAATGAAAAACTTAGAAATGTATTTAACCATGTTATAATTATATATTTCCTTAGTGACCCATCTTTGATTCAGTAAAGTTATTCAGAAAAAAAAATACATTTAACTAAGGAGGAAAAAGATCTATCTGTACACTGAAAAATACTCAATATTGATGAAAGAAATTAAGACACAAATAAAAGACATTCCATGCTCATGGAATGAAATAATTAATTTTTTTTAAATGTCCACACTACTGAAAGCCACCTATAGATTCATTGCAATCCCTATCAAAATTCTAATGTCATTTTTCTCAGAAACAGGAAAAAAATCCTAAAATTTGTATGGAGCCACAAAAGACTCCAAATAGCCAAAGCAATTCTGAGAAAGAAGAACAAAACTGGAGGTATTATGCTTTCTGATTTCAAACTATACTACAAAGCAGTAGTAATCAAGAGTATGGTACTGGCATAAAAATAGAAACAGACCAATGGAACAGAAATGAGAGCTCAGACATAAACCCTCGAGTATACAGTCAACTAATATTAGACAAGGTAGCCAAGAACACTCAGTAGGGAAAGGATAGTGTTTTCAATAAATGGTATTGGGTAAACTAGATAGCCACATGCAGAAGAATGAATTAGACCCCTGTCTTACACCACTCACAAAAATTAACTTGAAATGGATTAAAGACTTAAATGAAAGACCTGAAACCATAAAACCCCTCAAAGAATACATAGAGAAAAAGCTCCTTGACATTGGTCTTGGTAACGATATTTTGGATATAACACCACAACAACAAGCAACAAAGTAAAAATTAGTAAGTGGGACTATAGTAAGTCCCACATACAAAAGAGTTCCATTCTGAGAGCACGTTTGTAAAGTCCAATTGCTTGTTAAGTCCAGCAAAGCTAGCCTAGGTACCCTACTAACACAATCGGCTATATGGTATTGTACTGTTTTAGGTTTACAATACTTTTCACACAAATAATACATAAAAAACAAACACACAAAAAAATAAAGAAAACTTTTTTTTTTTGGCCGCGCTGCACAGCATGTGGGATCTTATCTCCCCAACCGGAGATCGAACCCACGCCCCTTGCTTTGGAAGCAGGTAGTTTTAACCAGTGGACCTCCAGGAACATCCCAAAGAAAACATTTTAATCTTATAGTAGAGTACCTTGAAAAGTACATTATACATTATACAGTACAACAGCTGGCATACAGGGGCTGGCATCGAGTGAACAGGCAAGAAGACTTACTGACTGGAGGAGGGAGAGGAGGTGGGAGCTAGTAGAGCTGAAGGATCGTCAGTAATAGGAGATGGAGGGCAAGCTGCAAGTTCACTCACACCTGACATTGATTGAACAGGTTCTGGTTCCTTGCTGGATTCAATTCTATCTACCCTCTTGAAAAACTGATCCAGTGATGCCTGGGTAGTAGCTCTATTTTTCTCATCATAGATGACATGGTAGCACTGGATTGCACCCTGAAAGGCTACTGTAACCTTCATGTACCATTCTACGTTCGGGTCCTGTGCCTCAGAATCTAACAGTGCCTCCTCAAATAAAGAAAATCCCCTTGCTATTTCCTGCATCATGAATCTCTTCCGTTCTTCAGTTACTTCTTCCTCTTGTCTCAGTCCTTTCTCTGGACCTCCAATTCCATCAGGTCTTCATTAGTAAGCTTCTCATGTTGCACAACAAGGAGTTCAGTGAAGTTGTCCTCTTGCAGATCTAGCTCCAGCTTCTTGCTGAGTGTCACTAAGTTGTTGAAGATCTCTTTGGACTCATCTACCTTCTCAAATCCAGGAAAATCATGAACAAACTGTGGGCAAAGTTCTTCCAAACCCCATTCACAGTGATGGCCTCACTCCACTCTCGATTATTTTCACTTTTGTTTCCATCATTATCATTTGGCACTTCTTAGCAGTACCAGCTACATCACTGCTGCTTTGACGCTTGCTTCCAGACATCCTGGGCTTGAAATAAAGATACTGTACTATTGTACCCTATACAATACAGCAAAGTACACAAAGCACAACCACTTGTAGAGGATGCACGCACGTGACAATGTACGCCAGACACGTGAACTAACTTACGTGATTGGACGTGTGACTGCACGTTCGCATCTTTGAAAGTTTGCAACTTTAAGGTTCCTATGTAGGGGACTTACTGTAACCTTATATACTCTTCTGCAGGCCACCAACAGATTAAGGGTTTTTTTTACGTAAAAAAAAAAAGTAATTTCTGCAAGATGTTTCACTAATGAATACATTGTAATTTATCTAACATTCCCTTATTGATTAACCTTTAATTTCCCCTCCAATCTTTTGCTTTATATAAACAAACCTACAATAAATTTCCTTTTATACACAGTATTTCACACACAAATAAGTAAAGCTGTGATAAGCTCCTAGACGTGAAATTAATGGTCAGTTGCCAGCTTTCTTGGGTGTATGCGTGTGTATCAATTAACATTCTCCCCAATGATGTATGAGGCTCCCTGTGTCTCCACACCTTTATCCACTGTACCAGTTAAGAGCCAATTAGACGCCATACCAATTACTTAGAGTTTCATATGAATAATCATATGAATAATTGTTAAACAGGTATAAAGCTGTTAAGAAAACAAGAAGAGAATCCTAAGGTATCAGGGAGGTAGCAATTGCAAAAAGCAGCCGCCATCTGTAAGGCTCGAGGAGCAAGTGAAGAGACTGAAATAATAAACTTAGAAGCTTAGAGGAGGGACCTCGCAGTATTGAAACGCAGACCTCTTTAGAGGAGGATTTTATTCTGCCGTGCTGTGAGCTTGGAGGAGGGACCCCATGGGCCCGGACCTGACTTCTGAGAAGGTTACTGATGCTTCACTGAGGTGGAAAAGGTCAGACTGAATCTTAAAGTGCTGGAAAAAACCCAAAACTAGATTCTGCTGCTGCAAAGGTGAAGCATTGACGCTGCAGGTGGAAACAGTTGCTGGGCTAATGTCGACCAGCACAGGAAGCAGAGAGGGCGGAGCTAGTCCCTTCCTCTTTCAGCCTCCTTCTTTCACTGTGGCATCTCCTATTGGCAGTGCCTGCGCAGGCGCCAGGTGGCAAAGCAGAGACGGGGTGAGCAGTCTCCGCTCCAGCGTCACAGTTTAGGAGGGTGGGAATGGAGTCGAAAGACAGCTCAAAAGCTGGCAGGTCACGCTGGTAAGTTCTCAAACTTTTTGCTCATTGCCACCGTGACAGGTGAAAACTCAGAGCTTGTAGTTTTGATTAGCATTTTTTCTTATTGGGCCTGAGGTTGAATACCTCTTAATTTTTAGAATTGTTTGATTTTCCTGTCTATGAACTGTCTTTTGATATGCTTTGTTCATGCTTCTTTTCCTTTGGTCGTCGTTTTTGTTTCTTAGACATGAAAGAAATTGGGTTTTTGAATATAATGTGAGTTGGAAATACTTATGCAGGTTTGTCATTTATCTTTTGATATATGGTGGTTTTTCCATGTATGCATTTTAATTTTTTCCAGAGTTGAGTTTATCAATGTTTTCTTTTGTGACTTCAGGGTTTTTCTTAACCTGTAGGAAGATCTTTTCAACTTTGATATTTTAAAAATGTTCTTCCACTTTTTCCCTAATGCTCTTATGATTTTGGTTTTAAATTTTAAATATTTGATCAATTTGGAATTTTTTCTATTATATAATATGAGATATTAATCCAAATGTGTTTCCTTCTGCCGGATTTACTATCCAGATGTCCCAACACCATTTATTAAATAATCCATATTTTCTCCACTGATTTGAAAATTCACCTTTATTATAATTCCTGTATGGTTTTTAAAAACATTTTTGGTCTATTTCTGGACTTTCTAGTCTATTTTGTTGCTATGGCTATTCATGTACTAGCACCACACTGTTTTAATTACTCTCGCTTCATTATATTGTTAAGTATCTTCTATAGCATTTTTTCCTCATTATTTTCCCCTTTTAGAATCCAGTTTGTTCTTGATTTTTCTTTCTCCCATAGAAAAATTCGAGTCGGCTTCTCTAATTTTAAATCCTATGGGTAGTTTCATTGGGATTGTATAAAAATAAAGATTAAGGAAGTGCTGAAATTGTTATCATGTTGAAATTGTTATCATGTCAAGAACATGGTATACCTTTCAATGTCTTTTTCTTTTGCATAGTTCTTCAATATATCCCCAGGTGCACGTACTACCTTTTTTCTCCTCATTTGTAGTCCTGTGCATCTTGACTTGGTGTCTTCCCACACCCCAATTTTACCTCCAGTGCATATGGAGGCCACACTTCATATATTGTGCTCAGAGTTATAGATATCTTGTGGTTTTATTGAAGACGGAGTTTGCCTTTTTGTTTTTCTTTTCCTTGTTGATTTTGAGTGATTCATGAGATGATAGGGGGAACAGCTTTTTCCTCTTATTTAAAAGTTGGATGCTGTTTCATTTACATGGTCAAATACTCTGGGATACCATCATATTGACTGCAAGAAATCCAGTTCTTATCACCAAGTATTTCTGGGAATCTCTGGAATGCGAAATAGTTCACAAATATGCTCAGAATATCATTGCCACCTCAGCTAGGCATCTGTCTCTCAGGTAGTTCTCAACCATCTACAGTTAGCATTTCTCTATCTCAAAACCAGGTGTTACCCCTTTCACCTATCCCACCTGTTTTCAACCTGGGGTAAATATTTCCCTGGGCATATATGATGGCATTCCCAGGAGTAACAGGAACAATGATTCCAGATTCTCAGTTTCCATATGTTTGCTTTCCTGAAATTGATCTGCCTGAGAATTGCCCGTGGTCTGTAGGTTCTCTTTTCCAACTTCTTTCACTCTTCCTCTTTCACGCATAGTTAAGGAAAGGCCTCAGTCTCACCCGTTCTAGATCTTATTATGTGCATTGGCTTTGGGGTGGAAAAGCATCTAGGGAGCAACCAAGCAGGCGCTTCAGAATCCTGGTGCTTGCTGAGAAAGTGAGTGGCTGCCGTGATTGCCATTTGCAACTCAGATGGTTCCAATTCTTGGCTCTCATTAGAGCTGAAGGAAGACTTAAAGGGATTGTCAGTGGATAGGCAATGTAAATTAATTTTTACTCATTGATTACTATGTTTTTGTTTTTTACATAGCTTGTAGAGATTTAGAGAAAATGAAGGACATTACTATAATAAAGCTGCTTGTATTTGCACTTACTTCTATCTATGAACAGTTGTCTCAAATGCGTACATAAGAAGGAATAAAACTGGTGATAAATTGTCTCACTCTAGTAATAAAAAATGTTCATCTGTGTAGATATAAACTACTTTCTTTTATTACAGTATAGTTAATTTACAATATTGTGTTTCAGGTATATAGCAAAGTGATTCGATTATATATACATTTTTCAGATTATTTTCCATTATAGGTTATTACAAGATATTGAATGTAGTTTCCTGTGCTATACAATAAATCCTTGTTGCTTGTCTACCTTATGTAGTTTGTATCTGTTAATCCCATACTCCTAATTTATTCCTTCCCTCTCTCCCTTTCCCTTTTGGTAACCATAAGTTTCCTGTGTCTGTGAGTCTGTTTCTGTTTTATATATACATTCATTTGTATTATTTTTTAGATTTCACATATAAGTGATATATAATATTTGTCTTTCTTTGCCTGACTTACTTCACTTAGTGTGATATTCTCTAGGTCCATCTATGTTGCTGCCAATGGCATTATTGCATTCTTTTTTATGGCTGAGTAATATTCCATTGTATATCAGTACACCACATCTTCTTAAACCAATTGTCTGTTGGTGGGCACTTGGTTGTTTTCATGTTTTGGCTGTTGTAAATAGTGCTGCTATGAACAGTGGGGTGCATATATCTTTTCTCATTAAAGTGTTTGTGTTTTTCTGGATATATGCCCAGGAATGGGATTGCTAAATCATGTGGTACTCTATTTTTCATTCTTTAAGGAATCTCCACACTGTTTTCCATAGTGGTTGCACCAATTTACATTCCCACCAACAGTGTAGGAGGGTACCCTTTTCTCCACACCCCCTCCAGCATTATTATTTGTAGACATTTTGGTAGTCATTCTGACCAGTGTGAGGTGATACCTCATTGTGGTTTTGGTATAAATTTCTCTAATAATTAGCCATGTTGAGCATCTTTTCCTGTGGTTGTTAGCTATCTGTATGTCTTCTTTGTAGAAATGTATATTTAGGTCTTCTGCCCATTTTTTGATTGTTTGTTTGTTTGATATTGAGTTGTATGAGCTGTTTGTATATTTTGGATACTAACCTTTTGTTGATTTCATCATTTGCAGATACTTTCTCCAATTCCATAGGTTGTCTTTTCATTTTGTTGATGGTTTTCTTTGCTGTGCAAAAGCTTATAAGTTTGATTCAATCCCATTTGTTTATCATTGCTTTTAATTCTTTTGCCTTGGGAGACTGATCTGAGAAAACATTGCTATGATTTATGTCTGAGAATGTTTTGCCTACATTTTCTCCTAGGAATTTTATGGTGTCATATCTAATATTTAGATCTCTGAACCATTTTGAGTTAATTTATATATTTGGTGTGAGGGAGTGTTCTAATTTCACTGATTTACAGGTAGCTCTCCAGCTTTCCCAACACCACTTACTGAAGAGACTGTCCATTTTCTCCATTGTATATTCTTGCCTGCTTTGTCATAGATTAATTGACCATAGGTGTATGGGTTTATTTCTGGGCTCTTTATTCTGTTCCATTGATCTATATGCCTGTATTTGTTCCAATGCTACACTGTTTTGATTTCTGTAGTTTTCTATCATTTTCTGAAATCTGGAAGGGTTATGCCTCCAGCTTTTGTTCTTTTCCCTCAGTATTGTTTTGACAATTCTGGGTCTTTTGTAGTTCCATGTAAATTTTAGGATTATTCTAGTTCTGTGGAAAATGTCATGGGTATTTTAATAGGGGTTGCATTAAATCTATAGATTGCTTTGGGTAGTATGGCCATTTTAACAATATTAATTCTTCCAATCCAAGAGCATGGGATATCTTTCCATTTCTTTGAATCATCTTCAATTTTCTTTATCAGTGTTTTATAGTTTTCAGCATATAGCTCTTTTACCTCTTTGGTTAAGTTTATTCCTAGGTTGTTGGGGGTTTTTTAGTGTGATTTTAAATGGGATCTTTTTTTTTTAACTTTCTCATTCTGGTATTTCACTGTAAGTGCAAAGAAATGCAACAGATTTCTGTATGTTAATCTTGTATCCCACTGCTCTGCTGAATTTGTTTATCAGTTCTAGTAGTTTTTGTTTGGAGTCTTTAGGGTTTTCTGTATGTAGTATCATGTAATCTGCAAATAATGACAGTTTTATCACTTCCCTTCCAATTTGGATACCTTTTATTTCTTTTTCTTGTCTGATTGCTGTGGCTAGGACTTCCACTACTATGTTGAAGAGAAGTGGTGAGAGTGGGCATCCCTATCTTGTTCCAGATTTTAGCAGGAAGGTTTTCAACTTTTCACCGCTGAGTATTATATTGGCTGTGGGTTTGTCATAAATGGCTTTTATTATGTTGAGATATATTCCCTTTATACTCACTTTGAATTTTATCCAGTGGTTGTTGAATTTTATCAAATGGTTTGTCTGAATTTTGGATGTTGAATGGATGTTGAATTTTATCAAATGGTTTGTGTACATCTCTTAAGATGATCATATGTTTTTGTCTCTTCTTTTGTTACTATGTGTTGTATCATATTGATTTGCCTTATGTCATACCATCCTTGTGACCCTGGAATGAATCCAAGTTTATCATGCTGTATGGTCCTTTTTATGTATTGGTGGATACAGTTTGCTAATATTTTGTTGAGAGTTTTTGCATCTATATTCATCAGATATGTTGACCTGTAATTTTCTTTATTTGTAATATCTTTGGTTTTGGTATCAAGATGATGGTGGCTTCATAGAATGACTTTGGGAGTTTTCCCTCCTCTTCAATCTTCTGGAATAGTTTAAGCATTGACATAAGTTCTTCTTTTAGAATAGTTTGAGAAGGATTGGTATAAATTTTTCTTTGTATGTTTGGTAGAATTCCCCAGAGAAGCCATTTGGTCCTGGACTTTTGTTTGCAGGGAGTTGTGTTTGTTTGTTTGTTTTTTGTTTTGTTTTTACAGATTCTGTTTTGCTTTGTGATTGGTCTGTTCAAATTATGTTTCTTCTTGACTCAATTATGGCAGGCTATATGTTTCTAGAAACTTGTCCATTTCTTCTAGGTTGTCCAGTTTGTTGTCATAGTAGTCTTTTATGATTTTCTATATTTCTGTAGTATCAGTTATTATTTCTCCTCTTTCATTTCTTATTTTCTTTATTTGACTCCTCTATCTTCTTGGTGAGCTTGGCTAGAAGTTTGTCAATTTTTTTTGTCTATTCAAAAAAGCAGCTCTTGGTTTTATTGATCTTTTCTATTGTTTTTTAAATTTCTATTTTATTTATTTCCTCTCTGATCTTTATTATTTCCTTCCTACTGCTGACTTTGGGTTTTGTTTGTTCTTTTTCCTGTTCTTTTAGGTGTTAGGATAGGTTGTTTATTTGAGATTTTTCTTGAGGAAGGCCTCAAGATTGTTTCTTGAGGAAGGCCTGTATTGCTATGAAGTTGCCTCTTAGAACTGCTTTTGCTGCATCCCATAAATTTTGTAAGGTTGTGTTTTCATTATCATTTGTCTCAAGGTATTCTCTGATTTCCTCCTTGATTTCATTGTTGAGTCATTGGGGTTTTTTTTGTTTGTTTGTTTGTTTGTTTGTTTTTTGAAGTATGTGGGCCTCTCACTGTTGTGGCCTCTCCCGTTGTGGAGCACAGGCTCTGGACATGCAGGCTCAGCGGCCATGGCTCACGGGCCCAGCCACTCCGTGGCATGTGGGATCCTCCCGATCGGGGCACAAACCCACGTCCCCTGCATCGGCAGGCGGACTCTCAACCACTGTGCCACCAGGGAAGCCCCGATCCATTGGTTTTTTAATAACATATTGTTTAGTCTCCATGTGATTGTGGGTTTTTTTCCTCTTTTCCTTTCTGTGGTTGATTTCTAGTTTCATACCATTGTTGTCAGAAAAGATGCTTGAAATAATTTCTATCCTCTTAAATTTGTTGAAGCTTGTTTTGTGTCCTAGTATCTGGTCAATCCTAGAAAATGTTCCATGTGTACTTGAAAAGAATTTGTATTCTGAGTTTTTTGGATGTAGTGTCCTGCAGATATCAGTAAGTCCGATGGCTCTGTTGTGTCTTCTAGGATCTCTGTTGCCTTATTGATTTTCTGTCTGGAAGGTCTGTCCATTGATGTCAGAGGGGTATTAAAGTCTCCTACTATAATTGTATTCCTGTCACTTTCTCCCTTCATGTCTGCTAGTATTTGTTTTATATATCTAGGTGCTCCTATACTGGGTGCATATATGTTAACAAGTATAATATCCTCTTCTTGTATTGATCCCTTTATCATTATATAGTGTCCTTCTTTGTCTTTCTTTCCAAACTTTTAAAGTCTATTTTCTCTGATATGAGTGTTGCTACCTCTGCTATCTTGTTGTTTATATTTGCATGAAATATCTTTTTCTATCTCCACTTTCAATCTATCTGTGTCTTTTGGTCTAAAGTGGATCTCCTGTAGGCAGCATATTGTAGGTTCTTAGTTTGTTTATCCAATCTACCATTCTGTGTTTTTTGATTGGGGTATTTAGTCCATTGACATTTAAAGATATTATTGTTAAGTATGTATTTATTGCCATTTTAAACCTTGTTTTCCAGTTGATTTTGTAGTTCTTCCTTGTTCTTCTTTGAACAAACATTTGTTCTTTTTACTTTTCCTTTTGTGGTTTGATGGTTTTCTTTTGTATTAAGCTTGAGTTCCTTTCTTTTTTATTTTTGTGAATCTATTGTATATTTTTGATTTGTGGTTACCTTGGTTTTCAAGTGTAACTCATAGCTATATCTACTTGATTAGACTGATAGTCATGTAAGTTCAAACACGTTTTTTTAAAATCCATATTTTTTAGCTCCCCTCTCCCACATTCTGTGGTTTTGATGCCCTATTTTACATCTTCATGTTTATCCTTTTACTATATTGAGGTTATGATCACTTTTACAAAAATGGTTTTATTTTTTAATCTATGGACTGGCTTATTTAAGTGATCTTCTGTCCTTTTATATATTTGCCTTTCCTATTGTGATCTTTCCCTTTCCTGTAGATTTTTGCTTCTTTCCAATTTAGAGAATACCTTTCAATATTTCTTTCTTGATAGCTTTAGTATTACTGTATTTTTTAGTTTTTGCTTGTCTGAGAAATTTTTTTTCTCTCCTTCTATTCTGAATGATAATCTTGCTGGGTAGAGTACCCTAGGTTGCTGGTTTTTCCCTTTCAGGACTTTGAATATATCATGCTACCCACTTCTGGCCTGCAAAGTTTCTGTAGAGAAATCAACTGACAGGCTTATGGGGGTTTCCTTGTAACTGACTCTGTTTTTCTCTTGGTGCTCCTCTCTTTATGTTTAACTTTTGCCATTTTAATTATGATATGTCTTAACGTGGGTTTGTTTGTGTTCCTGTACCTGGATACCTGTTTCCTTCTTTAGGTTTGGGAAGTTTTCAGCCATAATTTCTTCAAATACATTTTTTCATTTTCTGTCCCCTTCTCTCTTTCTTCTCCTCCTCAAACCTGTATTATGTGTAGATTGGCACACTTCATATAATCCCATAGATCTTGTTCATTGCTTTCATTTTTTTCATTTGTCTTTCTGTCTGCTGTTCTGATTGAGTGATTTCCATTATTCTGTCTTCCAGATCACTTATTCATTACTATGCACTATTTAGTCAGCTGTTCATTGCTTTTAGATCAGTTTTTATCTTGGCAGTTGAGTTATCTAATATTGATTGGTTTCTCTTTATAGTTTCTAGTTCATTGTTACAGCGATCTGCATTTCTATTGGTAATATTTATTAATTCCTTTAGTGTTTCTATTACTTCCTTTTTCAACTTGGGGTCCAGTAGCCTGGAGAGGTATTTCATTTTTGTTTTCTCAGGGGATTCTTCTTGTTCTTTTAATTGGAAGTAGTTCCTCTGCTTTTTCGTTTCTCTGTCTCTATGAATTTAGGAGAAATCGTTATCTATTGTGCTCTTGAAGTGCTGTTTTTATGTGGGAGCATCCCTGTGTAGATTGTGTCAGTCCAATATTTTTGGTGTGAGGGCTATTTCCTCAGTGTTCTGACCATTATCCCCTTGATAGGAGGTGTGATTCATGTGGTATCCAGAGCCTGCAGATGTTGGGTGGGTCCTCCTCTTTGCTGCATGGCTGTCACAGCCTTGTCAGGGGCAGGGTCTGCTCCCTAATTGTTGGAGTAGAAGCCCTGAGGGTTGGGTTTTATAAGGTTCCATTGCTGTATGTCCTATATCCCCAAGGAGGTGAGCACAGAATCCACTGAGGCCCTTGTGGTCACAGCAAACCTATGTGCTGCCCATGCAGGTATCTGTGGTTTTGCACATAAGCAGCCCAAGGTCACATCCCTTTCTCTGTTGTGTTCATCCCAGCCCCTAGTGCTAGGCTGACAGTGGGGCCGGAGCATTGTGACTGCAGGAATTGAGGTGGTTGTGCTGCTGCCTGGGACCCAGGCTGCCTCTATGGTAGGGCTCTCCCTGGACCTTTTCACCGAGATCTGGCTCCAAGCTGCCATGTGAGGAGTGCACCCACCAGGAGAGGAACCTCTGCATACTCCTCCCCAGGGGCTGCCCACCAGGGAAACTGATATCTGAGTCCATTATCAGTCTTCCATAAAGCCCACCAACAGCCAGAGTCACACTTTGCTGTGAACACACTGACAGTGGGGCTTCATTGGCGGACCCGTGCCCCACCCGGCACCACTCTGATAGTAGGGCTCCAATGGTGAACGCACATCCTATCTCAAGTGCACTAACCATGGCAGCCTAGTCCACACTCCAGGCCCTCTAGGCTGTCTCCGTGCAGCTAGACCAAGTCCTCTCCCAGGGTTCTTCCACCTAAGTTTTACTGCCTAGCTGATGCATGTACTAGCAGCCCCACCCGGCATGCATTTGGGGCTGGGAGGTACAGAGAGGTGGCAGCCATCAACACCAGTCTCTCTCTGCCCTTATTGCTAGCAAGCCAGCATGCAGACACTCCTTGCAAGTGGAGTACAGGTTCCTCCAGCTTCCTGTCTGTCCCAGCAGACCTCCCAGCAGACAGGGATTTCTCAGAGCAACAGCCTTCCTGTGCGGACACTCCCCCTTCACAGATCCCTTTCAGGAGCACCAGTCCCATCCTGATGCCTTTTTTTTTTTTTTTTATCCTACCCAGTTACATGGGGATCTTTCTTGCAGCTTTGGTTGTATAAGGGATCTTCTGCCAGTTTCCGGTTGGTTTTCTGTGAGAATTGTTCTGCAGGTAGATGTAATTTTCACTGTCTTTGTGGGGGAGGTGAGCCCCACACACTCCTGCTCCACCCTCTTGATCCCCGCCTCCCAGAAGATTCGGCCTTGAATCTGTTAAACCATTTGCCAAGTAGGCTTGGTTGTGGAAATAAGTTGCATGCAAAACACGGTGACACTGTGCACTGCGTCTAAGAAGGGACATCACGACCCAGTGCCCGGTGCTTGGAATAACAACTGGGCATCAGACAGGCTGAAAAGCCAAGGGAATGTGCAGACCTGAGAAGATGGGCAATTCCCTGATGTTCTCCTCAGTCTTAGGTTGTTCCAGGGTGACACTATTTTTCCTGAGTCTTCACACCATTTTCACAGTCAGTAAATGTTAGAGCATATCTCTGTAATGCAGCAGATTTCTGAACCTCAGACCAGCCTCTGGAACTCATCTTGAACAAAAGGCCAGGATGCAAAACCTTCCCAAACATCTTTACTTCCTGGAAAATGTTTAGAACCTGTTGCCTCCCCCTTTGTATCATCAGTCTGGCGCTGAGATGACTTGATAAATAATGTTAGCAAAAAGCCATGAGTTAGGGAAATGTTTATGAAGTTTTAAATGTGTGTCTCCCCTCTGAACTTAGTAGCTTCTGAAAAATATACATTATCTTCTTGTCTACAGGCTTGTTTCGATGTAATAAATATGAAGGACCTTTTTGTAAATACCTTGAATTTCCAGCAGAAAAATATTTAAATACGAGGGATCAAAATTATGTTTTAAATAAGAAGGAACAGATGTACTGTTCTTTGTTATCATTGCAAGTTTAAGCTCGTTTAGACTAGCATGAAATGTGCTGTTTAATCCTACCTTTTAAACAGTGTAAAATCAAGACTCTATTATAAAGTATACTTTTTGTTGTGCCCTCGAGGAACTTATGTTCTGAGATGGAACAAGCCAGATGTTGACATCTTTAAACTAGAATTAGGAACAGTCAATTGTGATTGTCCCATATAGGCAGGTACATCACTGGAAGGGAGTGTGGCCAGCCTGCCCGAGTCTCCCATGGCCTTTGCCCAGGCATAGATTTGAAAATGAAGAAAAGTCCTCAAAATGAAGAAATTTTGAACCCTGATTAGGCCGATGCATATTGGCCACTTTGAGAGCTAGGAGAGTTGTCCATCCTGAGGATGCAGCCTCTGAACTGTTGACCTCTGCTGCTCAGGGTCAGCCAGGCAAAGAGAAGAACAAACACAGACTGGGAAGGAGCAGGCTGTCCATTGTGAAGAGGGCTGATACTTCAGCCCAACCAGCGTTCTGACTCACCCCATTCCGTATGTCACCCACATTTGTTCCCTCTGTTGAGCAGCCCAGTATCCCCGAAATGCCCCTTGCATGTGGGCCTAAAAGCAGGCATACTGAGAAGATTGGCACACGAGCTGCAGCCGAGCATGTAGGCCCACCAGGGGCGCCTGCTTTACGAGGAGGTGTTCTAATAATCCCTTTGTATTCTCCTTGGGAGAAAGCTGTGAGCCCTAGTGATGCCCGGTCATTACTCCCAGTCTCATATAAGACAAGATGATGGTCACATCCAGTCACAACTCTTCCAGCATCAAAAATACTGAGAGGCAGTAGGAAGAGAGCAAGCCCACAGAACCTCGAAACAGAGAGACTTTGCACAAGAGGTCATCGAGTTCTCCATTTTTTGTTTCTTCAGTACAGATTTCCTTCTAAAAAGTGGACACTGTATGGATTTGCTTAATGCTCAGATTTGTATATTATTTTCTGCAAATATATAACATATGCAAAGATAACCCTGCCTTTGAATAAATACTCAGAATCATTTCTAAGTAAAACTTGCCTAGAAGAGAATGGAAGCAGGGACTCTAGCTGCTTTGATTAATCCATTAACAGATAAATATTGAGCAATGACGGAAAGTAAAAGATTTTGGCAACCTGGTTTGCAAATACCTACTAGACGAAAGTAACCCATGTAACAACTCTGTTCTGAAACATCCCAGGAAGGCAGTTAAATAAAGAGACCTCAGAATAGCTTCTTAATGCCATGTTCAGTCTCCTCCCTAATAAACAGAATTTCCTGGGAATCTCTAGGTAGTAATACAGATCAGAAGGAATGAAGACACAGCAGTCTAACTCTATACTTTGCTAATGGAAACATATTGTAATTACAACAGTAAACATCTATTGACCTATCATTCTACTGCCTTAGGGTCTGCTTTAATAAATACCTTTTGCAAATTTGAATGTGAAAAGGCCTTGTTTACATAAGTGGTTATAAAGGGCCTCTAATATTACAGTAGTTATTTTTGTTGATTTCCATTTCTCTGAAAAGTACCCCTCATCCCCACTAGCATTTCCCACTCTATTACTGGGAAAGATATTAGGTTGCTAAAAGCTTCTTTTAATCAGTAGTAGCCTAATGAAATCACAATGCTACTGTCTTTGTATTCTGTAGCTACAGAAATAACTGTGATTAAGCATGTTTGTATTGAAGTGTAAGTATCTATTTCAATGCTTTTTTTGCTTGTCTCCCATTTTCTGTCTTCTTACAGATTTTTAAAAGTATTGGCTCTGATGAGACTGTGCAAGGGCAAGGAAGTCGGAGGCTGATCAGCTTTTCTCTCTCAGGTATGTATGGCTCATATGAAGGCCTTGTGGAGTGAGTAAGAATGTCAGTCAACAGTCAGGAGACCCCTTCAATTTGACGCTTATCTATAAGTTACTCAACATCTCTGTGCCTCAGTTTCTCCACCTGTAAAACAAAATTTTAAAATATCCGCTCCATTCCCCTGTTGCCTCAAAAATATGCACAACCTAAAAGTTGAGAGTTATGTTTTATTTGGTGGGAATTTTTAGGACTTCAAGCTGGGGAGGTAGCATCTCAAGTAACCCCAAGAGAACTGCTCGGAGGAGGCAAGGGTGGGGCTAGGATATATAGGAGTTTGTTTTTTTTTAATTTATTATTGTATTGGTTACAGCTGATTTTCTTTTTTTTTTTTTACATCTTTATTGGAGTATAACTGCTTTACAATGGTGTGTTAGTTTCTGCTTTATAACACAGTGAATCAGCTATACATATACATACGTTCCCATATCTCTTCCCTCTTGCATCTCCCTCCCTCCCACCCTCCCTATCCCACCCCTCCAGGCGGTCACAAAGGACCGAGCTGATCTCCCTGTGCCATGCAGCTGCTTCCCACTAGTTATCTACCCTACGCTTGGTAGTGTATATAGGAGTTTTGCACAAAAGGACAGGTAGTCTGAATGTCAAAAGATTACTGTTAAGTAAAGAAAACCAGATGATCTCAAGTTAAAGCATTTAGTGCTTTTCTATGTTTGGGAAGATGCAAGAGTCTGCATTCCTTTGATATGCACCTCAGCTATCTGGGGCCAGTATCCTGTGTTTTCATATCCTGAGTTTCCTCAGGGCTCACCAACTCACCATGGGTGGTGGCTGCAGTCGCTGATGACTGTGACATCCTTTGTTTACTGATATGGCAGAAACATTCCATTTCTCACCCCTTGACCTCATAAGGGTACAAGAGGATTCAATAAGGAATAGATGCATTCCTTAGATGAGGTGAGATGATGAGAAGAGAAGCTACCATTCTACTTTTCCTTCTTGGCTAACTAGCAGTAATTGAGAGTTTATAAAGTGGAGGTAGGGGAAAGCCTGAGGCAAGCAGCAGCTAGCAGACCCTTGGTCTAAATAAAATCTCACACGAAATCCAGTTGGTAAAACAGATTAAAAACTGAGCTGCTCAAAAAAGTACACTTGTGGAAAGATCAGTGAAATCCAAAAAAAGCCTGTCATTTAGTTAATCATAATTAGTTAATAGTTAAGAGTAATTTAGTTAATTTTTTAGTTTTCATCCTGTACCTTAGTTCTGTAACCTGTTAACAGTAAGGGAAACTGGGTAGACTCTTCTATGAATCTAAAATAATTGCAAAATTAAAGCTATAAACAAAAACTGAGTTGCTCTGGCTAAAATGATATACAGAGTTCAGAGCCCCATGCACTCAATTTCACCCTAAGTGGTCTTTGTGAAGACACAATGGCATGAAACTGTAGGGCACAGAACTGTTCAGCACAGTTTGAAAACTATTGCTTAACTTATTATCAAACCAACAAATATTGTAGGCCATAAATATTAGAGATCTGAGATCACAGAAATGAAGTTCATGAGTGTCCTTGGGAGATGGATGGTCCCCTGAGGCTTTTCATGTCTAAGTGAGCCCCCAGTAAAGCAAACGTGTGTCTAAAAATCCATTGAGAAGTGATAATAACGAAGTTGATATACAAAGAGTCAGTCTCTTTCCTATATACCGGCAATGAACCAATGGAATTTAAGTTAAAAACGCAATACCATTTACATTAGCACCTCCCCAAAATGAAATACTTAGGTATAAATCTAACAAAACGTTGATATGTACAAGATGTTTATAGGGAAAACTACAAAACTCTAATGAATTAAATCAAAGAAGAGTGAAATAAATGGAGATATATTCCATGTTCATGGATGGGAAGACTTAATATTGTAAAGATGTCAGGTCTTCCCAAACTAATGTCTAGAATCAATGCAATCCCAATCAAAACTGCAGCAAGTCATTTTGTGAATTCTGACAAACTGATTCTAAAATCTATAATGAGGGGCAAAAGACCCAGAATAGCCAACGCAATGTTGAGGAGAATATCAAAGTTGGAGGACGGATGCTACACAACTTCAAGACTTACTATAAAGCTGCAGTAATCAAGACAGTGTGGTACTTGTGAAAAAAAGAAAAAAACAGAAAAATAGGTAAATGAAATAGACTAGAGAGCCCAGAAATAGACCCCCATATAGTCAGCTGATCTTTGAAATATGAGCAGAGACAGTACAGTTGAGCAAAATAGTCCCTTCCACAAATGGTGCTGGAACAACTGGACATCCACATGCAAAAAAAACATGAATCTAGACACAGACCTTATACCCTTCACAAAAATTAACTCAAAATGGGTCATAGACCTAAATGTAAAACACAAAACTATAAAACTCCTAGAAGATAACATAGGAGAAAACCTAGATGACATTGGGTAGGGTGGTGCCTCTTTAGATACAACACCAAAGACACAATGCATGAAAAAAAATTGATAAGATGGACTTCATTAAAATGAAAAACTTCTGTTCTGCCAAAGACAATGTCAAGGGAATGAGAAGACAAGCCACGGACTCAGAGAAAATATTTGCAAAAGACGCATCTGATAAAGGAAAGTTAATCCAAAATATACAAAGAACTCTTAAAACTCAACAATATGAAAACAAACAACCCAGTTGAAAAATGGGCCAAAGATCTTAGGATCTTGTCAGCCATCTCACCAAAGAAGCTATTACAGGTGGCAAGTAATCATATGAAACGGTACTCCACATCATATGCCATTAGGGAAATGCAAATTAAAACAGCGACTAGATACCAGCTATGTACCTATTGGAATAGCTCAAATCCAGAACACTGAAAACACCAAATGCTGGTGAGGATGTGGAGCAAAAAGAACTCACAGTTATTGCTGGTAGGACTGCAAAATGGCACAGACACTCTGGAACACAGTGTGGTAGTTTCTTTCAAAACTAAACATTCTCTTACCACATGACCCCATGATCACATTCCTTGGAAATTACCCAAATGGAGTAATTTTCATACAAAAACCAAACACAGATGTTTACAGCAGCTTTATTTATGATTGCCAAAACTTGGAAGCCATCAAGATGTCTTTCAGTAGCTGAATGCATAAATAAACCATGGTACATTCAGATAATGGAATATTATTCGGTGCTAAAAAGAAATGAGCTGTCAGGCCATGAAAAGACATGGAGGAATCTTGAACGCATATTACTCATTGAGAAGAGCCAATCTGCAAAGGCTACGTACTGTATGATTTCAACTATATCACACTCTGGAAAAGGTAAAACTATGGAGATGATAAAAAGATCAGTGGTTGCTGGGAGATAGGGGAAGGAGAGATGAATAGGCAGAGAACAGAGGATTTTTAGGGCAGTGAAAATACTCTGTATGATACAGTAATTATGGATACATGTCATAATGCATTTGTCAATGCCCAGAGAGTGTACAATGCCAAGAGTGAATTGTAACGTAAACGATGGATTTTGGGAAAAGAAGTAAAGTATCTCTCAACGGTGATTATGATGTGTCGATGTGGGCTCATCAGTGGTACTCATCAACGTACCACTCTGGTAGGGGATGTTGATAATGGGGGAGGAGATGCATGTGTGGGCAGGCAGTATATGGGAAAATCTCTGTACTTCCTTTTAATTTTGCTGTGAATCTACAGCCACTCTAAAAAAATTAAGTCTTCAAAGAAACCCATTGACAACATTAGCATGTGTCTGTCTAGGTTTAAAAAGAAAAGAAAAAAGAAGAAACTCAATACTTTTGTATTACTAGGACAGAAAACTAACAACTCCTGATTTGTTATTCTTATGTTCCCATTGAAATGCTTGATAACAATTATTTGTACAAACCTTCAGAAACAGTAGAAATGAGGAAAACTACTCTACTGTCTGCCGGAAATGAAGAATTTTCACTAACCAAAGCTCACTAAAATCCTAAAGCCTAAGAGGGATGCCATACAGGAGGGACCGCATGGGGCTGGGGAAGGAGACGAAATATCCATTCACTGGTTCCCATTTTGGCTCTACCATGTAGACATGGGCTCACAGACTCACCACAGGAAAGGAAACCACGCACCCCCCAGCTTGGTTCAAAAAGCTACTTTATAAGGTGATCAGGATGGACTCATCCCCTACAGCCCCCAATATATCATTTTTCTTACACTTATCTCAAGGAAAAAATTACCAGCAATGAAATGTGACTGGAGATGTAAACTTGGCAACTAAAGAAGCAAGCCTGAAATGGTCGTGGAAATGTAATACTTTGTAGTTGAATGTGTATATGTTTAATTCACTACGTCTGTCAAGGAAAAATAAAAGTAAATATTGCTTAAAGTAGCATAATCAATTCCATGCCTCAAAGAAAGATGAGATAAAAAGATCATCAAATCTACAGCTAAGCAAAGCCCACAAAGTATCAAAAAGTTGACTAGATGCTGGTCCTCTCCAGGTGTAAAAGTAGGGACGAGGATTCCAATAGCAGCTCGTTGGACAACCGAACTAACTAAAGATGGACGATACCAGGGGTACACAACCTACTCATGGATAAAGAATAGACAGTGTGGCTTGAAGAATGTGTGGAGAATAGATTCTACCTTAAAAAAACAAAACAAAAAACGTTGAAGGACATAACACTCAAGAGGAAAAAGACAAGTATTTTGTTGGCAAATATCTGCTCAAGAGAAATAAGGGATTTATCACTCGTCTGCTTGTACTCTCTATAAAATACAGGAAAGTGCAGGACCTATTAAGTAAGAGGTCTAGGATGAAAAAAAATGGTAAGGGATTTCTTTGAAGTTCTTTGAAGCTAAAAGAAAGTCAAGTGTATCTGTTTCCTGTTGCTGCTGTAACAAGCTACCACAAAGTTAGTGGCCTGAAACAAGACATGTATTCACTCAGTTCTGGAGATCAGAAGTCCAAAATGAATCTTAAGGGACTAAAATCAGGGTGTCGACAGGCAGGGCTGGTACTCTTCTGGGGCCTCCTGAGAAGAATGCACTCCTTATCTCTTTCAGGTTCTAGAGTCTACCTGCATGTTTTGGTTCGTGGCTGCATCACTCCAATCTCTGCTCTGTTGTCACATCACTTTCTCCACATTTTGCCCCTCCTTCCTCCATTTTATAAAGACTCTCATAATTACATTGGGCCTAACTGGATAATCCAGGCTAATCTCTCCATCTCAATAAAGATCCTTCACCACATCTGCAAAGTCCCTTTCACCATGTAAGGTGACATATTCACAGGTTCCAGGGATTAGATTATGTCATCTGTGAGGGACCATTTTTCTGTCTATCATAGTCAAGGAGAGATTTAAAATAAATTCTAAAAGATGCAATCACAGAATTCAAAGTGAGCTTTGAGAGCTTTTAGAAAGCGGTAAGAACATACTCACCACTACAGAATTAGAATCAACGATATGGTAGACTGACTTGAGATTCTCTCCTAGAAAACATCGAAGAAGAGTCAGACATAAAAAGGATAAGGAAGTAAAAAGATGGATGACATATAGAGAGCCAATACATAGATATTTAATGGTTTTGATGAAATGATCGGAACAAATTGAAAGGAAATAATAGGAGAAAGGTTTCTTGAGTTGAATGTGATTTTGAATCTTTAAATTAGACAATAAGGTGCTAAGAAAAAAAATGTATGTACAGAGACCAACATCTAGACAAATGCCAATTTTTTAAAAGAAATTTTCAAATGCAGACACAGTAGACATCTGAGTGCAAAAAGCATGATACATACAAAAGAATAAACCTCATGTTAATCTCAGACTTGTCTTCTTATCATACAGAATGCTAAAATCATGAAACAAAGGCTACAGAGTTTTAAGGGTAGCATGTTTTAGCCAAAGATTTCCGTGCCCACCAGGTTGTCATTTATGTAAGAAGGCAAGATAAACACATTCTCAGGTTTGCTAGGGCTCAAAGAACTTCATCTTTGCATCTTATCTGAAAGTAATATGTGAACATCCACGCCAGCATACAGAGAGATAAATTTAAGAAAACTCAAGAACTGGAGATACTGCATATAATTGGACTGCTTTTCTTTTTAGAATTTAAAATGAGAAATAACCAGAAAGATAGATCATGGAATTGTCTCCTCTGGAAATTTTCCAGAACGGAGTAGCATGCCAAAGCAAGATTGTTGATGCAAATGCTTTACTTCTCAAATCTGTTTATATATTCAGTTTTTACCACTCCTTGGTGGTAATAAATTTCCTGTGTAACTACTATCCCTTTAATTTTCAGTGAATTAACACTACAACCTTAAAAATCATAAACGCAAATACAGATTTTTTTCACAAGTATTGGAGACAACTTAAATATTCAAAATTACCACAGAGCCAAATAATTATATACTGTTTAAGAATTATGTATACAAAATGTTCTAAAAGACATGGGACATCCTTATGGTATAATCCAGGCAAAAGAAACAATTTAGGGTACAAGTTTGTATATACAGTATGGTCGCAACTATGCAAAGAAAATTACTGAAAGGCAATAAAGAAAAAGTCTAGCAACGGTCGGCACTATGCAGTACAATTTGAAATAACTTAAAAATTCTGTTTCTTTTCCTTCTATATTTAAAAAAGTTACAGTAGGCATCGTGTTTATTATCAGAACAAAAAACAGTGCAGGAAAAAATGGGGGAAAATTAAGTATTTTCCCATTAATGTATCATTTACTGTTGGAAAATCACAAAACTCTGTGTTCTTATAGACATCCATTCCAACAATCTCATAGTTGAAGAAATTGAGACCTGAAGAAGTTTTTTTCTAAAGTTACAGAGTTCAATAGAGAGTGTTCCAGAACCAAAATCTGGATATACTGACTCCCAGCCAAATGTTCTTTTAACTCCTAATTAGCTCCTTATTGCAGCAGTTTTCAAACGTTTTTACTCCGTGAAACATATATTTTTACAAGTATACAAATTGAACTTAAACTATAAAAGCTCACTGAAAGGCATGAAAGGAGACATGAAAAAATGAAGAAACCTATGTTCTTGAATAGGAAGTATTGTAAAGTTACCATTTCTCCCAAAATTAATCTATAGATTCAATGCAATTCCAATCAAAATCTCAATTTTTTGGAGGGAAGCTGATTAAAAAATTAAAAGGTTAATCCGGAAGAATAAATGTGTGACTGGTAAAGAAAGATGTTTTCTTTTGGGAAAAAAACAAGAACAATAAAGAGTAACTAGACTTATCAGGTATCAGACGTATGATAAAAACATTATGCAGATTTAGACAAGTTGTTTGATGGAAGAGAATTTTTTAAAAAGACCCGTTTATGGGCTTCCCTGGTGGCGCAGTGGTTGAGAGTCCACCTGCTGATGCAGGGGACGCGGGTTCATGCCCCGGTCCGGGAGGATCCCACATGCTGCGGAGCGGCTGGGCCCGTGAGCCATGCCCGCTGAGCCTGCGTGTCCGGAGCCTATGCTCCGCAACGGGAGAGGCCACAACAGTGAGAGGCCTGCGTACTGCAAAAAAAAAAAAAAAAAAAGACCCATTTATGCTTGAGAATTTGACCTATGCCAAAGTTGTCATTTTTATTAAAAGGTAATATCACATAATGATTAAAAAGAGACTTTGGAATCAAAGAAGTAGGTTCGAATTTCATTTCTGACATTGACCAACTCTGAAGACCTGGTCAAGTTACTTAACTCAGAAACCTCTATTTTCTCTTCCTTAAATTAGGGATGTAATAACTATCTTGTAGAGTTTGTGGTTAGGATTAAATCAGATAATGTATTTGAAGGGCATAGAATGGTCCCCAGAATTTAGTGGCTGATCAGTAAATGACAAGCAGTAGTGATGGAGGTGACGAAGGTGATGGTAGTCATTATTTTATGATGGATAAATTTATGTCTGTCACACTCTGGGCCATATTCCCCAACACCACCCCCAGATTTGATGGTCCACTGGGAGAACTTAGCATGTAGTCATACTCGTGACTCTAATCAATAGTCAATTACAGTATTGACTATAATCAATGTCATCAATTACGTTGAAAAGATACACAGCAAATTGCAAAGGAAGAAGGTGCCTGAGATGAAGTTTGGAGGAAACCAGGCACAAGTTTCCATGAGTCTTCTCTCACTGGAGTCACACAGCTTGGGTTTATTTCTCCCAGCAACAAGTTGTGAAATACTATGAAATACTATATACCAGGGAAGCTCATTACAGACTCAAGAGCCCAGGGTTTTGATTGGGGGCTGGTCATACGGCCAAAGTGCTCCTAGCACCTACCAAAATTCCAGACTCCCAGAAGAAAAGCAGGTGTTCAGCATAAACCACGTAGTTTGCACAGACACTTGAGGCACAGAGAGCCGCTCTTAGCAATTCTGAGATGTGGGAACCTTACTGAGATCTGAGTTCCCAGATCCTAGCCAAGGACCAACCCCAGAAACAGACCTTTCGAAGGAGAGACGTCTCAGGCTGCTTTGTTACTTCTTTTCTGCACACATTCCCATGGGTATAGCCTGGGTTTTGCAAATTTCTGTGATACTTTGTAACCTTTATTCCGCTTCATGGCAGTATATTATAATGCAAGAGAGTAAGAATAATTTCATTATGGAGACATCCTTGAATCAACTCAAAATGACATTTAAGTAAATGCACATGAAAAATTCTGTACTTTTCTCATCAGTAACAAATTCCTCCAACGCCTCACAACTTATACCATACTTGAGAATCAGTTCAATGTATTTTTACCTGTTTCTTTCACTTATATATAAATATGAACAATTTTGGGGGAAAAATACTTTGATAATAGAAAAATTTTAATTATATTTTTTGATATCATATATTTCTAATAAATATAAGATGGTTTCAAATTATCTCAGACCAGCCATAAACCATTATCACAAATGACCTCTTTCTCTCTCTCTCTCCCCCCCACACAGAGCATGAAATTGTACATGATCAGACATTTTCAATTACATGGAATGGCTCAGTTGTCAAAGCCTTCCCTCCCGACCACACGGTCTCTCCTCAGAACCCTCCTCACTGATGTGCATTAGCTCTATGGAGGCCATGTTTTTTCCTTTCCTCTAATGTCTGTGTTCTTTGCTCTTTTTTTTTTTTACCATCTTTTTTTTTTTTTTGCCGTACGCGGGGCTCTCACTGCTGTGGCCTCTCCCGTTGTGGAGCACAGGCTCCGGACGCACAGGCTCAACAGCCATGGCTCGCGGGCCCAGCCGCTCCGCTGCATGTGGGATCTTCCTGGACCGGGGCACGAACCCATGTCCCCTGCATCGGCAGGCGGACTCTCAGCCACTGCGCCACCAGGGAAGCCCTCTTTGCTCTTTTAATCCTCACCTTTCTCTTTATTTCTTCTGAGGCACTGTCTCCTTACTCAGTGGAAATCATATTTATTGTGAGGCTAGAGCCCTTGGTTTTCTGTCTTCACTTTGAAGAAGTGGTTCCTGCTTCCCTGGTGGCGCAGTGGTTAAGAATCCGCCTGCCAATGCAAGGGACACGGGTTCGAGCCCTGGTCCGGGAAGATCCCACATGCCGCAGAGCAGCTAAGCCCGTGCGTCACAACTACTGAGCCTGCACTCTAGAGCCCATGAGTCGCAACTACTGAGCCCGTGTGCCTAGAGCCTGTGCTCTGCAACAAGAGAAGCCAACACGATGAGAAGCCTGCACACTGCAACAAAGACCCAATGCAGCCAAAAATAAAATAAAATTCACCTGGACCCACCGAATTTTCCAAGTTGGATTTCCTCCCTCAGTGTGCACCAGGGTTCCCGAAGTGACCCTCAGCCCCTCACCCCAACCTGCCTGAGGAACGCCAGAAGCCCAGACCACTAGGGGCCAACAGTCCTCTCTTGAAAAGCATAGTGACCACAATGCCAGTCTTGACTTATTACAGGCGCTTCTTAACCAAAACAATTTAATACAGTAAATGTTCATTTAAATCAGTAAATGTTCCGTGTAATGGCTTCTGGAGACATATCAGTCTATATTTGTAATGAGGTGGAAAATGGTCCAGAGATTGAAAAACGTTTTACACGTTTCAGATGGACTCTTCTCCTTGTGTGAGGCCTAATATAATCTTTAACCTTGCTAAAACACATGAAATTAGAATATCCTCTGTTTTATAGATTTCCAGGCCATGGGGTTGAAGAAGGGGATGTTTTTCAACCCAGACCCTTACCTGAAGATTTCCATTCAGCCTGGGAAGCACAGCATCTTCCCTGCCCTCCCACACCACGGACAGGAGAGGCGATCCAAGATCATCGGCAACACCGTGAACCCCATCTGGCAGGCCGAGGTGAGTGCCCGGGCCCTGAAAAGGAGCTTAAGGGACAACAAAACAGTTGACCCTGAAGCCCACATGCTACTCCCTCCCTCCTTGGAGCCCCAAACTCTGCTGCTAAGTTCACGGTTCTCTCGGTCCTGGAAAGTCACCATGTTCTCTTTGGATTACAACTCCTAGAGATCTTGATTAGTCTCACAGCGTGGGACCATGAAACTAATCCTTGCAGCTACACTCAGTAGCCATACACAGTCAGCCTTCTGTATCTGCAGGTTCTGCATGTAGGGATTCAACCAACCTCGGATGGCAACTATTTGGGGAAAAGAAAAATCCCAGAAAGCAAAACTTGAATTTGCTGCAAACAGGCACTACGTACCTAACATTACATTGTATTTTCAACTATTTACATAGCATTTACACTGTATTAGATATTGTAAGTAATCTGGAGATAACGTAAAGCATACAGGAGGACGTGTGTAGGTTATATGCAAATTCTCCGCCATTTTATGTAAGGGACTTGAGCACCCATGGAGTTTGGTGTCCTCAGTGGTACTGGAACAAGTCCCCCAACATACCGAGGGACAACTATAATAGCCTCTTGCTCTGATTCTGAACTTGCACCTGAAAGCAGGACAGGAGAAGGAAGTGATGTGTTTTAATCCAGGCGCTCTCATTCTTCCCACGCATGTGGTCCTTAAGCAAGAGCGCCAAATTTGAATTGTGTCCCTCTGGACCGGTTCCAGAGATTCTGAAACTGTCAGGTTTCCTAGGACAGGTAAATCAATAAGTCTTAAAATAACACTAAGATGGGGTTGCATACTGTTTGATTGAAATAGGCACGGAGGCTGATTGTTCATGCCATCTTCCTGGTTTACACAGTGCTAGGCAACTTGCTGGAGTTTCAGATAATTTGTTTTATCTGACACAGGCCCTTCTCCTCTCTTACATGTGTCTCCACCACCAGCTGGGAGCCAGGAGGTTCCTCAACAAAGCCTCATCAGTGACTAAGTCCTGTCCTAGAGAAACAGCAGGAAGCTGTCACACCCGTTGACTGCCTAGCTACCTGCTTTAGCTTGAGGGTATAACCTGCAAACTGCATGACTTGGGAGACAGCGGGGTTTAGGGCATGGAAATGCCACAGTATATAATGTAGGGGTTAAAAGTGCAGATTTGCAGTCACACAGACCTTGGTTCAAATCCCGGCTCGGCCAGTTGTATAACTTGTTCAAAGTAGATCATCTCTGATGCAGAACTTTCAAGCATCCTTGGCAAGAAAGTGTAGATGTTTGGGGCCAAAGCTTTTTCATTGTCTCTTAAATTATACCACCTACTTCCTAGGCTTAATTTAGCCTGACCCAGGTTTTACAGAAGATCGATATTAGAGCTTTTAAGTGGCCGTCAGGGAAATAGAGTTGTATTTGAACTTCTTACTACTTTGGTTATCAGCAGACTCTAAAGCACCCACAGGACCGCTAGCATGGAATCATGAATCTTACATTATTTGTTTCTTCAGTCCTGGCTGTTCTCGCCAATTATTTATGGACTCCTCACTCCATTCCTGGAGATAATACAAGACGCCACAGGAATTTATAGCACATGGAAAAAAAAAAAAAAAGCCTCTCCTAAAGAACTTTAGAGCAGCTTGTACTAAGACATTTAGTCATAAAGGTGTTATAAGTCTCAAAGAACATTTATAAAATCCAGCACCGTCAGAATATGTTTTGGCTAAAAATGTCAACTAGAATCCACTTTAAGTTCTGAAATTATTTCCGAATCTTTAGTTCAGTTATACTTTGCAAGGACACAGGCCAACCCTCGCTCTCCCTCTGCTCTTGACCTCCTTGTTCTTTCCAGTGCGCTGTGGCGGAGGTCAGCGTCCTAAGGTAAGTTTCACCACGTGTCTCCCTGACAAGGCTCAGACTGAGGATGACTGATTTCTCAAGCTAAACAGCAAATAACTGGCTGAGCTGTGATTTAAACCACAGCGTGGTTTGCGTGATTGCAAAGCTGTATTTTCAAACCCCTAAATTAGCTTGCAGTACCCAGAGCTCAAATGTGGGAGTCTCAGCCCCTAGGCAGAACATTCGAGGCCTCAATGACCCAGCATTGCTTACCACTTGTGTCAGTTAGGGATGCCTCAGGCTCTAAGCTAGAGGAAGCCTGGTCAGCTGTGATATTTCTCACAAACCAGAAGTCCAGAAGGAGGTGGTCCAGGCAGTGCAGCTACTGAGTACGGCCACCAGGAACCCAAGCTCTCTGGGTCTTGCCACTACACCTTAGCAGGTGGCTCTCGTCTTCCTGTCTTAAAGCCTCAAACCCAAGTTCCAGGTAGGAAGAAAGCAAAAAGACCGAAGAAACTTTCTCCTTGAAAGGCTTTGAATTACTATCTTGTAAGAGAAGCCCTATTACCTATCACAGGACCTCACCTGGTTGGGAAAATCTAGTGTTTCGCTTCCCTGACTCTCTCGTCGGGAGGGCCGGGGACTAGACGGTTGAACATAGGTGTTGAATAAACCAGTTTATAGTGTCTGCAATGTGCTTCGGCTTTACTCTCCAGCACCTTTTACCTCCCACATTACACTAAGACCACTGTCAGTAGCTGCTGTCCCCCAGTGCCCCTTGTGCTTTCACATGGCTGCATAAATTGTGTCTTTGCTTATATCTACCTAATCTGTACATCCTCAACTAATCCAACCAGAGATTCCTGCTCATGCATCAATTCTCAGCTAAAATACCACCTCCTACCTGGCACCCCATCCCAGGCCTCAGAAGGAAAGAGCTTCCTCCTCTTTGCTCCTTTGTCCAGACCTCTACATAGTGTCTTCCATTTGCACGGCTGTCTTCCTCACGAGACTTTGAGCTCTTCAAGGAAAGGAATCACATCCAATTTATCTTTTTTTTTTTTTTTTTTTTTTCCTATTTATCTTGATACCTCCAGTTCCTGGACCTAATACTACTAGGTTCTATAGGGACTACTATGCCAAGCAGTGTTTGAAACATTTTATATAATTAACTCATTTCATCCTCACAACAACCCTATGAAATATGTACTATTATTATCCCCATTGAAAGATGAGGAAACCAAGGCACAGAGAAGTTAAGTGAATTTCCCAAGGTCACACAGCTGGTAAATAGCAGAACCAGAATTTGAACCAGTTCAGAGCCTGATAGTGATCAGTTTTGTGCACAGGTGGTTGTGAATAAATTCTGGAGAAAATATCCATAGCTTATATCAGATACTCAAAATGATCATTATACCTCCTCTTATTTCAGGTTAAAAAAAGTCAGTTAAAATTGACAGCATTGAGTGATAAGGCCAAAGGCAGTTATCAAAAGCTTAAATTCGTCTTTCCAGCTAATCATATGAGCCCCTCCTTCTGGAGGATAAGTTTGAAGGATAAATGAATTTTTTTTTAAATGGGGGAAAGCAAGGTGAAGTTCTCATGGCTGATTATTAATTCATTTAAGAAATATTTATTGTGCGTGTACCCTGTATTAGAAATCGAAGCGGCAAAAATGATTGATAGATAAGACCCTGCAGGCTAGTGGAAGGAGAAAATACGATGAAATAAATGTCCTAATCAAGGTGTGGACAGAATGCTGTGAAGCACTGGGGGAAGATCTCACAGAGGGTGTGCTCTTGGACTTGGGTCTTGACAAGTGGCAGGATATTTGGGGGATGGGGAGAGCATTCCAGGTAGATGGAACAGCATGTGCAAAGGTACCAAGGCAACCACAGACACTTAGGGGACTGTTCAGAAATGTCATGTGGGTGGAGCTTGTGGTGTTCTCAGATAAGAGATGGCAACTGGGCTGGGCTTACTTCAATCATGCATATCTGGCGTGGTGTCCTGATTGCTTACAAATGGAAGCTAATGTTGGCTTCTGGGGTCTCACGTTGCACCTTAGTGAGTGAAATGAAGATTCCCTGTTCCTGCAAGATTCGTGCAGGTCTTTAAATCTGTATGCAAGAAGGTAAAGGAGAACTAAACTGTCCTACTTCCCGTCTTTGCTGATTAACATACCAAGGATGTTCAGTGAGAAATAATCGAAGTTGCCTGCACTTAAGAGCAAGAATACCCTTTCATGTGTAGTTTAAATGCTCAATTTATTTCTTTGATTAATGTTGCATTAAAGTCTTACGTGGTTTTTTTCAAATTTATTCAAGTTCAAACTGGAAACATATTTTTGCTAATTAAAATACGATAAATCTGAGAAAAAATAAAGTTACTGTCAGAAGTTTTAAATGAGGAGGGAAAATTGAGAGAAATACATGTTAAACAGAATGCAAACTAAAGAAATTAAAAAGAAGACTTCCATGGTGATTGATTTATCTCCTCTTTTTTATTCCTGTAATTAGAAACTGTTTTCACTCCGGGAACACTGTCCTTGACTTTTAGGTCTGTTTACTCTCCAGTATGGATATAATGAGCATTTATAAGATTATAGCTTCACAGAGAAGTTAAACAGAAACAGCAGCAACTAAAGTGTCTCGGGTTATCTGTTCAGAGTGCTTATGTAGACTGTATATTTGTACCTCTAAGTAAAACAGGGAACTCCTAAAAGCAGAGTCTCAGAAACATCAAGAAGATTGATTATATTAAAATCAGGCCTGGGGCCCTGGTATATAGTAATCTCTACCCCATTCTCCCTGTCTCTGCCCTCAAAGCTGGGTGGATTAATCCCCATACATGCGCTGCTACTCCAGTCTGGTCATAAGATTAGAAGATTAGGTAGATAAGGCCTGGCCTTGTGGAATTTACATTAACGTGAGAAAAGCAAAACAAAATAAATAACAAGATAATTTCAATGGAAGACAAGTAACATGAAGGAACCACCACATCATATGCTGTGTTTGATGGAAAAGAGCTGCCTTAGATAGCGGTGGTCCAAGAAGGCCTTTCTGAGTTGCTGTCATGTGAACTGAGAAGCCAGACATACAGACCTGGCTGGATGTGCATTTCAGACAGAGGAAGCAGCCAGTGTGAAGTCCTGCATATAACGGGTTTGGATGTCTAAGCAAGAAGGTCACAGTGGCTGGAGGATGGCAAGTGCGGAAGGGATGGGGTGGAGTCTAGGACGAAGTTGGAGAGAGAGGCAGGGACCAGCATCTTGTAAATTCTGGAAAGTGGTTGGGGTTTTATTGTAAATGTGGTAAGAAGCCATTGGAGCAGGGAAGCATCACACTGATTAAAATTTTATAAAAATGTCCTGCTGCTATGTGTGGATTGGATTATAGAGAGGCTAAGATGAAAGCAGTCGATTTCGCTTCTGGCTCTCGTGGAGCGGCATGTTGGCACACTAATGCAAAAACACCAAGAAAAGCCAGATAAAATACAAAACTTAAAAAATGGTGATGACATCTGAGAATGGTTTAATCAGCCAGAACTCATGTAGTCAGGCTCCTGGAGAGAAAGGAATTGCAAGTGAGCCAGCTTTCTGCTACTACTTTTTAGAAGAAGGATAAGAAAGTAGGCAAAAAGCTACTGAAGGTCAAAGAGGAGTTTGCTGTAATCTCACAGTACTGAAAAGGCAAACTAGGAGTTCTGGATCCTCCAAGGAGGAGGTGGCTTAGAAAACCCCAGATTCTCACGTGGACCCCTGGCTAGCTAAGTACAGGATCAGGGCCAAGCTATGGTAGAAAACTTTAAGACAGCTCAGACAGCTCAGTCCCTGATTAAATAAAATAATCTGACCCCACTAACAATAAAAACAGACACATGGAGGTTTATTATTGGAGTTATTAGACATAGATTTTAAACACTTTTTATGTGTTTTTAAACTTAAAAAGCTAGACATAAACAATAAAACGGTAACTATAAAATGCCCTAAATTGAAAATTAAGCAGGAAAAGCTCCTTAAAAATCTGACTCAAAGAAGAAATCACAACAAAAACTAGAAAATATTTTGAGCTAAATAACAATGAGTATATGACATATTGAAACTTGTGGGATGCAGCTAAATTAGAAAAGAAGAAGAGCTGAATATCAGTGTTCTGAGTTTCCATGTGAATAAGCTATAAAATTAAGAGCAAATCAAACAAAAAGAGCAGAGGGAAGTATACTAGTATAGTGAAGATAAGTGCAAAAATCACTGAATTAGAAAACAAATGCATAACAGAGAAAATTAACAAAAATCAAAATGTGTTCTTATATTTATTAAAAAGATAAGAGAATATTATAACATTTATGCTAGTAAATTTGAATAGAAAATTCCTAGAGCAACATATCTTACTAAACTGATACAAGAATAAACAGAAATGCTGAGTAGTCTTTTATCTCTTAAGGGAATTTAGTATGTAATTTAAAACGTTTCTACAAGGAAATTCCTAGGACAAGGATTGTCACTATTGAATTCTCCCAAACATTTAATGAAATAACAATGATCTTGTAGAAATTCTTCCAAAGAAAAGAAAATTGTTTTAAGAGGTCAGCTTGTTTTATAAGACCAACAAAACTTTGATACCAAAATCTGACAAGGTCAATACAAAAAATGCAAATTACAGTCCAAGCTCTCTCATGAAAATCTGTGCAGTTATCCTAAATAAAACATTGGCTAATTGAATCCAGGAATATAAAAAGGCTAGTACTTTACCAAATTGTGTTTATTCGAAGAATACAAATACTAAAAAAACATCAATCAATGCAGCAGTTTCTCTCTGGCACCAGTGAACTCATCATTTTCTGAACTCCAGCTGGACAAAAAAGGGAGTAACTAGTTGTCTATGCTACGGTTTATAACAGGCAGACTTCCCACAAATCTGCCAATGGTAAAACACCCGGGAAGCAATTAGACACAAAACTTGTTCACGAAAGTGTGCCAACGTTACCGGAAGTTCACCTAATTTCTAGTTCATGAACTTCCCTCCAGTATCTGGTATAATAACTGCTTAGGACTTCAACCAGATCTGCACCTCCAGATCACTGCTATTGATTTTTTGTTCAAAGTCACCAAGCTGTATGCTCCCCACAGCAAATGTGCCATATGATACGCAGTTAGGAAAATCACATATGGAGAATGTGCTTAAAAACTATTGATACCATAATGGTAAACATTTCATTCTCTTAAAAAAAAAAAACAACAGCAATCTTCCTGTTATTGGTAATTATGAGTATCAGAATTTTTTTTCTTAAGTATATAACTGCAAATAGGAAAAAAGTGCACAGATGCAGGCTTTGGCATTGTTTTTTTGATTTTTCAATTGTAGTTTTTTTTGGCCTCTAATATGCCTTTCATGAGTATTTTTATCTTTATTAGGAGATAATTTACATAATAAATACAATTAATTACATACAAGTGAAAAAAAATGCATTCGTTCAAAACAATTTGATGAGCTTTGACAATTTTAGATGCCCATGAAACGACACCACATTAAAGACACAGAACATTTCCATCGCTCCCAAAAGATTACTGGTACCATTTCACAGTTCCGACCTGATTTCATTCCTGGCCACTGTCAAATTCTGAACTATTTCTTTTATCATAATAGATTAGTTTGCATTTTATATGAATGGAATCCTACAGTATACATTCTTTTCTTTCTGGCTTCTTTTGCTCAGGATAATGTTTTTGTATTCATCTATGCTGTTGCATACATCAGTAGTTTGTTCCTTTTACTGCTGAGTGCCATTCAGTTATATGGCTCTGCCACATATTGTTTATCCACTCACCTGTTAATGGACATTCAGACTGTTTACAGATATTGACTGTTGTGAACAAAGCTGCTGTGAACATGCAGGTACAGTCTTTCTCTCAGGAAATACCTAGGAGTGGAATGGCTGGATCATTTTGGTAGGTGAAAACTTGCCAAAAAGTTTTTCAGTGTGACTGCACCGGTACACATTCCCACCAGCAGTGTTTGAGAGTTCTGGTTGCTCTGCATCCTCGTAAACACTTGGTATTCTCTTCTAATTTTAGCTCTTCTAATAGATGTGAAGTGGTAACTTACTGTGGTTTCACTTTGCATTCCTGTGATGACTAATGGTATTGATCGTCTTTTCATGTGCTTATTGGCCATTTGTACATCTTCTCTTAAGAAGTATTTGGAGATGTCTAACTTACTGAGATTTGAGAGTTCTTTATGTATTCTGATTCAAGTTCTTAGTCACACATATATTTTACACATATTTTCTCCCATTCTGTGGCTTGCCTTTTTCTTAATGGTGTATTTCAAAGAGGAAATGTTTTTTATTTTTATAAAACCCAGTTTATTAAGTAATTTTCTCTTATGATTCATGCTTTCTTCATTCTATCTAATAAATCTACCAAAGTTAGCAAAGATAACTACTAACTTTCCTCTAGGGGTTTTATAGTTTTAGCTTTTTTTTATATGCCTCTAGGATTCCTTTCCAGTTAATTTTTGTGTATGGTATGATGTAAGGATTGATGTTCATTTCTTTCCATATGGATGTTGAGTGGTTCCAGCACCCTCTGTTGAAAAGACTTTCCTTCCTCCTTGGACTGTGTTGGCACCTTTATCAAATTTCCATTGAACAAATATGTGTGGGTCTGTTTCTGGGCTCTCTATTCTATTTCATTGAGCGATCTGTCTTTCATCATTATGACTCTGTCTTGATTAATGTAGCTTTCTGGTAACTCTTGAAACCAGTAGTAAAAGTCTTTCAACTTTGTTCTTCATTTAAAAAAATTATTTCAGCAACTTTCAGTTTCTGGTTCGACATGTAAGGAGCTTACAAGTTGCCAGTCCATCCTAACAATGATGAAAAGCTGAACAGACTGAAAAAATCAACATCTCTGCTTGGATTTATAAGAGAGAGGAGGACACAGAGTAAACTGGTCCCCAAGACTGAAGAGACAGAAAGGCAAATACAGGGAGTCATGGCTTTACCAGAGCAGAGACTCTCGGCAGAAACTACTCCAGGAATCTGTGTCGGGGTGGGAAACCCAAACTGTAATTGATGAATTGCTAGAGGCACAGTGTGCACAATTTTGACAGTTAAAACTTCCAGGGGAATCCAGTTGTAGGGTGGAGATTTACACTATTGTGATATTTACCTCCAGGAGCCCGACTAGGTTCTCATAGTAAACATCAGAGAAAAATCCCCTCATGCTTCTAGCACGGGGAGGGGACAAGGAACCATTTTTTAAATAAATCACAGCACTGTGTTTCTTCTTAACAAGGCCTGCACTAAGGAAATTATTTAACCAGAGCCTCACTTGCTCGGGTATTATCAGAGCCTAACTGACCTGGGGGAAGGGAAATACCCAGCTCCAGTCTACTCTAGCCATCCCATCCCACCTAAGAGGGGAAAAATCTGAAAAACACTTGTGAAGTTCACAGACTAGATGCTTAGGTTCACTAGAAGACTGAGACCTAATCATAGGGCTTGGAACACTTCCTCCTTCCCTACACCTTACCACCACTTTACTAAGGGCCTATTTACAGCAGTTTCTTCTATACAGTACATCATGTCTGGCTATCAAGAAAAAATTATAAGCCACACCAAAAAGCAAAAAAAAAAAAATTGAAGATACACACCAAGCATCAGAACCAGCCATGACAGGGATGTCATAATTATCAGACCAAGAATTTAGAACAACCATGATTAATATGGGAAGGGCTCTACTGGACAACATGCACGAACAAATGAGCAGTGTGAGCAGAGGGATGGAAATCCTAAGAAAGAACCAATAGAGAGGATAGAGGTCAAAAAACCTGTAACCAAAGTGAAAAATGCCTTTGACAGGCTTATTAGTGGGCTGGACACAACTGAGAAAAAAACTCTGAGCTAGAAAATATATCAGTAGAATCCTCAAAAACAAAGACTGAAGAGAACAGAACACCCAAGGACTGTGGGGCAACTACAAGAGGAATAACATATACAAAATGGGAATAGCAGAAGGAGAAGAAAGAGAGAAAAGAACAGAAGAAATATAAGAAGCAGTTATGATCAGAATTTCCCCAAATTAATGTCAGATACCAAACCGCAGACCCAGGAAGCTCAGGGAATACAAAGCTGGATAAATGCCAGAAGCTAACACATTAGGCATATCATTTTCAAATTCCAGAAAGTCAAAGATAGAAAAACTCCTGAAAGAAGCCAGAGGAAAAACCACCTTTACCTACAGAGGAACAAAGATAAGAATCATATCTGACTTCTCACAAACAAAGCAAACAGGAAGAAAGTGGAATGAAATGATGTGAGAAGTGGTTGAGCGGGAAAAAAAAACCAAAACACCAACCTAAAATTCTGTACCCTGCAAAATATTCTTCAAATGTTAAGGAGAAAAAAGACATTTTCATAAAAACAAAAATTGAGGGAATTTTGTTGTCAGTCGACCTGCCTTGCAAGAAATGTTGAAAGATGTTCTTTAGAGAGAAAAAAAATAATGTCAGAAACTCAGATCTATATAAAGGGTATCAAAGAAGGAGTAAGTGAAGATAAAATAAAAACTTTTATTTTTCTTATTTTTAGTTGATCTAACAGGTAACAATTTATTCAAAATAATAATAGCAATAATATATTCAATTATGTATGTCATGTATATATGTATTATATATATATGATTATGTATGATATGTATAGATGAAATAAATGACAGCAATGATACAAGAAATTGAAGGAAGGAATTAGGATTATTTTGTTATAATAAGGTACTCACACTACCCATGAAGTGGTATAGTGTTACTTGAGAGTGGACTTAAATTAGCCTTAAATGTGTATTGCAAACTCTAGGGCAACCACTAAAAAATGCAGGGAAAAGAAAGAACAACTTAATGCTAAGAAATGCGAGAAAATAAGTCGTACAAAATACTGAATTAAAACCACAAAAGGCAGAAAAAGAAAGGAAGACAAATGTAGGACTAAAGAACAAGTGAAACAAGTGAAATAGAAAACATTAATGAATATGGTAGATATTAATCCAACTATATCAGTACTCACTTTAATGCCAATGGTCTAAATGTACTAATTAAAAGACAGAGATTGTCAGAGTGGATAAACAACACAATCCAGCTGTGTGTTGTCCAAAGAAACCCACTTTAAATATAAGGACACGTATAGATTAAAAGAAAATGGATGGAAATAAATGTACCATGCTAACACTAATCAATAGAAAGGATGACTAATGACATTAATTTTAGACGAAGCACACTTTAAAGTAAGGAAAGTTATCAGAGATAAAGAAGGACATTACATAATGGTAATAGGGGTAAATTCTCCTAGGAGACATAACTCTTCTATTTATTTATTTTTAATGTGAAAAGATTTTATTTTTTTATTTTAATTGAGATATAATTGACACATATTACTTTCAGATGTACAACATAATGATTCGATATTTGTATACTTGGTGAAATGATCACCACAATAAGTCTAGTTAACATTTGCCACCATAACATAGTTACATACATAGTGGTATTTTTTAATATGAGAAAAAAATGGAAAAGAAGATGTTATTCAGAGGGAAAAAATAAATTGTGGTCTAGTCATATAATGAAATATTATCTAGCAGTCAAAAATCCATGAGCAATGCATTCACTTTTGACAATAAGGATAGATTTTTAAAATAGGTTGAATGAAGAAAACTGAGTTGAAGAGAACCTTACTACAGTATGGTAGCATTTATGCAAAAAAATTAAAAACACAAAATAATACAAATATGTATATAACAAAAAAATAAAATATTAACTTGAAGGATATATGACATTTTTGAAAGCAGCTGGCTCTGGGGAGAGAAGAAAATGGATCTGGAGAAGGAGAATTTAAAGTACTTCCATTTTATTTATAACGTTTTCTTTATAATATGCAAGAACCCACAAAAATGCTTTGGACAGAGGTATACTAAAATGTTAATAGGCAGTGACTGGGGAAGGTAACATTTGGGGCAATATTCTTCCTACACTTCATATTTTTCTCCATTTTTCAAATTTTCTAAAATAACCAAGTATTACTTTTGTAGTTATCTCCCCATTTTTAAAAACCATACATGTTATAGGCACAGTCGTGGCAGCCTCCATTTTAGAAGAAAAGCTGGGTAGCAGTCAGCATGGGACATGAGGAAAGCATTGTCACCTATACCTGATGTTCTTTCCTAGTCAGGTAGAAAGCCAGTGGGCTTGAGGAAAGATGATAATTTGACTTCAGCACTGCTTATGCTTCTCTCCTTATTTTGTCCTCAGTGCATTGACAAAAGAGCATCTGGAGTCACGGTTTTCATTAGAATTTTCCCTGGATCACATCCAGGTTAATAAGATATGTGGGTGAATCCCCAATGATTATGTACATATTTAATGTACGTGGTCTGTTTTTAGCCATGTTCAAAAATAAAGCTTTTTGGTACTCTTTCTAAATGTATTATGCCCTATATTTTTTTCCCTTCTCAAAATCTTCTCACTCTCCCACACTTAGATCTCTTAAACCAATTTCTCTGTTTCTACATGTCTTCTTTCCCATTCATAATTTTTTAAACCAGTCAAGCCAAAAGACAGCATATCACAATGTGAGGAATATGGACTTTGAAATGAAAAACCATGAGTTTGAGTGCAGGCTCTGCTTGCAGTTATTTGCATGACTGAGCAAATGACTATCTTTCTGAGCTTCAGTTTATCTCTCAGTTGGAGACTGTATTGCCTGGACCTCAGTTGAATGACCTCACCAGAATAACCAGATCACAGGTGTCAATGTGATTTGTAAGCTAAAAAAATGCTGAAGTCAAGGTTTACCAGCTTTCTTGCACTAAATGGGTGGCTCCAGGATATCTAAGAGGGAGGAAGGGTCTAGCCATGCCCTGGACAATCAGTGAGCGAAACGATTTGTAGGTAGGTGTCCTTTGAAGCAAATTACTAATTAATCTGTGAGCATGTACATAGGACACACTGCTGCTCAGGTGACCAGTGACCATCCAAATCCATGGAGCAGGTCAGTGGCACTGATACTTATTTTTTTATAGCTTTATATTCTTGGGCTTCTTGACCCAAGTCCCATGGATTTAATTGCATATTGCCACAATCCAAACCTATTGGAAATACAGCAATATTCATTCATTCATTCATTCAATTTTAAATTGAATTTTCAAAAGCATTTTCTTATGCTCCTGGCACTTGTCCTTGTGCAAAGAAACAGGCAACAAACCCAGCCAATCAGGAAACTATATAAATTGTTAGAAAGTGATCTTTGCTATGTGATATAGTGTAATAAGGCAGGGGGAAGGCTAGGGAGTAAAGGGTTGGACTGCCTTTCAAAAGGATGGTGTGGAGGCCTGGAGAAGGTGCCTCAGGCCTCCAGCTATAGGAAGTGTGTATTTGTTTTCTTTTGCTGCTGTAACGAGTTACCCCAAACCTTGCAGCTCAAAACAGCACACACTTAATATCTCATGGTTTCTCTAGATCAGAAGCCTTGGGTTGCCTTGGCTGGTTCCTCTGGTCTAGGTCTCACAGGGCTGAAATCAAGATACAGGCAGAGCTGGACTCTTATCATTGGGCTGTGGAGGAGAATTTGCTTCCCAGCTCACTCAGGTCTTTGGCAGAGTCGGTTCCCTGTGGTTGTAAGACTGAAGTCCTCATTTCATTGCTGGCTGTCAGCTGGAGTTCTCTCACCTCCTAAAAACTGCCTGCATTCCTGCAACAGCACAGAGAGTCCTCCTCATGCTTTTAATTTCTCTGACAACCTTCTGCTACAGTTCTTCTGCCTTTAGTGGGAGAAAGTTATTTGCTTTTAAGGATACATGTGGTTAGATTGGTTTCTTTTCTTTTTTGTTTTTTTGCATTTTTGCATTTTATTTTTTTTTTATACAGCAGGTTCTTATTAGTTATCCATTTTATACATATTAGTGTATATATGTCAATTCCAATCTCCCAGTTCCTCACACCACCACCACCACCTGCCACTTTCCCCCTTTGGTGTCCATATGTTTGTCCTCTACGTCTGTGTCTCTATTTCTGCCCCGCAAACCAGTTCATCTGTACCATTTTTCTAGGTTCCACATATATGCATTAATATACGATATTTGTTTCTCTCTTTCCGACTTACTTCACTCTGGGAGTCTCTAGATCCATCCACATCTTTACAAATGACCCAATTTCATTCCTTTTTATGGCTGAGTAATATTCCATTGTATATATGTACCACAACTTCTTTATCCATTCATCTGTCAATGGGCATTTAGGTAGCTTCCATGTCCTGGCTATTGTAAATAGTGCTGCAATGAACATTGGGGTGCATGTGTCTTTTTGAATTATGGTTTTCTCTGGGTATATGCCCAGTAGTGGGATTGCTGGGTCATATGGTAATTCTATTTTTAGTTTTTTAAGGAACCCCCATACTGTTCTCCATAGTGGCTGTATCCATTTACATTCCCACCAACATTGCAAGAGGGTTTTCTCCACACCCTCTCCAGCATTCGTTGTTTGTAGATTTTCTGATGATGCCCATTCTAACTGGTGTGAGATGATACCTCATTGTAGTTTTGATTTGCACTTCTCTAACAATTAGTGATGTTGAGCAGCTTTTCATATGCTTCTTGGCCATCTATATGTCTTCTTCAGAGAAATGTCTATTTAGGTCTCCTGCCCATTTATTGATTGGGTTGTTTGTTTTTTTAATATTGAGCTGCATGAGCTGTTTATATATTTTGGAGATTAATCCTTTGTCCATTGATTCATTTGCAGATATTTTCTCCCATTCTGAGTGTTGACTTTTCGTCTTGTTTGTAGTTTCCTTTGCTTTGCAAAAGCTTTTAAGTTTCATTTTGTCCCATTTGTTTATTTTTGTTTTTATTTCCATTACTCTAAGATGTGGATCAAAAGAGATCTTGCTGTGATTTATGTCAAAGAACATTCGTCCTATGTTTTCCTCTACGAGTTTTCTAGTGTCTGGTCTTACATTTAGGTCCTTAATCCATTTTGAGTTTATTTTTGTGTATGGTGTAAGGAGTGTTCTAACTTCATTCTTTTACATGTAGCTGTCCAGTTTCTCCAGCACCACTTATGGAAGAGACTGTCTTTTCTCCATTATATATCCTTGCCTCCTTTGTCATAGATTAGTTGACTATAGGTGCATGGGTTTATCTCTGGGCCTTCTATCCTGTTATATTGATCTATATTTCTGTTTTTGTGCCAGTACCATATTGTCTTGATTACTGTAGCTTTGTAGTATAGTCTGAAGTCAGGGAGTCTGGTTCCTCCAGCTCCATTTTTTTCCCTCAAGACTGCTTTGGCTATCCGGGGTCTTTTGTGTCTCCATACAGATTTTAAGATTTTTTTGTTCTATTTCTGTAAAGAATGCCATTGGTAATCTGATAGGGATTGCATTGAATCTGTAGACTGCTTTGGGTAGTATAGTCATTTTCACAGTATTGATCCTTAGAAGACATAACTCTTGATGTGTATGAACCCAAGAACAGAATGTCAAGCTACATGAGGCAAAAACTGGTAGGCCGCAGGGAAAACTAGATGAATCCACTATCACAGTAAGAGACTTCAACACACCTCTCTCAGAAATGGACAGATTCAGCAGGAAGTAAATCAGTAAGGACAGAGTTGAACTCAGTATCACCTTCAGTCAACTGGATATAGTTGACATTTATAGACTATTTCATCCAACAACAGCAGAATACACATATTTCTTAAGTTTACGTGGAACATTTACCAAGACAGACCAAATTCTGGGCCTTAAAACACACCTTAACATATTGAAAATGATAGAAATCACACAGTGTCTGATCTCAGACCACAATGAATTAAACTATAAATCAGTAACAGAAAGATAACTAGAAAATCCCAGAATACATGGAGATTAAACCACACACTTCTAAATAAGACATGGGTCAAAGAAGAACTCTCAAGAGAAAATTTTTACTATTCTGAACTAAATGAAAATGAAACCACAACTTATCAAAGTTTGTGAGATACAGTGAAAGCAGTGCTTAAAGGGAAGTGTATGGCATTGAATGGATCTATTAGAAAATAAAAAGATTTAAACTCAATAATCTAAGACTCCACCTTAGTAAAGTAGAATAAGAAGAGTAAATTAAGCCCAAAGGAGCTGAGGAAAAGAAATAAGAAGAATTATGACAGAAAGCAATGAAATTGAAAATAGGAAATCAATTGAGAAAATTAATGAAACCAAAAACTGGGTCTTCTAAAAGATCAATAAAATCAATAAGCCTCTAGCTAGGCTAACTAAGAAAAAGAGAGAGAACACAAATTATTAACATCAGAAATGAAAGCGAGGACATTACTACAGATCCCATGGAAACTAAAAGGATAATAAAGGAATACTGTGAACAACTCTATGCCCACAAATTTGATAATCTAGATGAAATTGACCAATTCCTTGAAAGACACAATTTTCCCAAACTCACACAAAAGGAAAGAGATAATCTGAACAGGCCTATATCTGTTAAAGAAAGTGTATTAACAGCTAATAACCTTCCCAAACAGAAAGCAGCAGGCCCAGATGGGTTCACTGATGAATTCAGACGAACATTTAATGAAGAAATTATACTAATTTTATAATCTCTTTCAGAGGATAGAAGCAGAGGGAATACTTCCCAACTCATTCTGTGAGGTCAGCATTCCCTAATACCAAAACCTGACAAAGATATTACAAGAAAAGAAAACTGCAGACCAATATTTCTCATGAACATAGATGAAGAACCTTCAACAAAAGATTAGCAATTTGAATCCAAAAAAGCATAAAAAGAATTATGTGCCACAACCTAGTAGGATTTATACCAAGTATGCAGGGCTGATTCAACATTCAAAGGTCAACTAATGTAATTCATCATATCAACACACTAAGAAAAGTCACATGATCATATCTATGAATGCAGAAAAAGCATTTGACAAAATGCAACTCCCATTCAGTATTAAAACTTAGTAAACTAGGAGCGGAGAAAAACTTTCTCAACTTGATAGAAAATCTCTACAGAAGTCCTACAGCTAACAGCATACCAATGGTGATAATCTCAAAACTTCCCCACTAAGAGCAGAAATAAGGCAACAGTGTACCCTCTCACCACTCCTTTTCAACATTGTACTGGAAATCCTTGCTAATGGAACAAGGCAAGAAAAAGAAATAAAAGGTATATAGGTTAGGAATGAAGACTTAAAAATTTTCACAGATTATATGATTGTCTATGTAGAAAATCTAAAAGAATCAACAGAAAACTCCTGGAACTAATAACTGATTATAGCAAAATTGCAATGTACAGGGCTAATATAGAAAAGTCAATTGCTTTTCTATATACCAACAGTGAACAAATGGAACTTGAAATTTAAAATATATGAATGAAATACTTAGGTATAAATCTATCAAGATGTGTACAAGATCTCTATGAGGATAACCACAAAACTGATGAATGAAATAAAAGAAGAACTAAATAAATTGAGATATATTCCATCTTCATAGATATGAAGATAATATTGTAAAGATGTCAGTTCTTCCCAACTTGATCTACAGATTCAAGGCAATCCCAATCAAAATCCTAGCAAGTTATTTTTATAGTATTGACAAATTAATTCTAAAGTTTATATGGAGAGGCAAAAGACCCAGAATAGCCAACACATTATTGAAGGAGAAGAGCAAAGTTGTAGAACTGATGCCACCCAACTTCAAGACTTACCATAAAGCTGCAGTAATCAAGACAATGTGGTATTGCCAATAAATACATACGTACATACATACAAATAGGTCGATGGGACAGAATAGAGAGCCCAGAAACAGACCCCCTTATAGTCAACTGATCTTTGACAAAGGAGCAAAAGGCAATATAATGTAGAAAAGAAAATCTCTTTAACAAATGGAGCTGAAACAACTGGACATCCACATGAAAAGAAAATGAATCTAGCCGTAGACCTTACACTCTTCACAAAAATTAACTCAATATGGATCATAGACTTAATGGTAAAATGAAAAGCTATAAAACTCCTCGAATATAACACAGGAGGAAACCTAGATGGGTTTCCTGGGTAGGGTGGTTTCTTGGGTAGGATGATGCCTTTTTAGGTACCACATCAGAAACACAGTCTATGAAAGAAATAACTTATAAACTGGACTTTGTTAAAATTGAAACTTCTACTCTGTGAAAGCCAATATCAATAGAATTAGAGGTAAAGCCATAGAGTGGGAGAAAATATTTGCAAAAGAAACATCTGGTAAAGGAACATTATCCAAAATATACAAAAAACTCTTAAAACTCAACAATAAGAAACCAAACACCCTAATTTTTTAAATGTGCCAAGGATCCTGACAGACTACCAAAAAATATACAGATGGCAAATAATCATATGAGAAGATGCTCCACATCATATGTCGTCAGGGAAATGCAAATAAAAACAATGAGATACCACTACACACCTATTAGAATGGCCCAAATCCAGAACACTGACAATACCAAGTTCTGATGAGGTTGTGGAGCAACAGGGACTCTCATACGTTGCTGGCAGGAATACAAAATGGTACAGCCAGTATGGAACACAGTTTTGCAGTTTCTGAAAAGCTAAACATACTCTTATACCATATGATCCAGCAATCTAACTCCTTGGTATTTACCCAAAGGATCTGAAAACTTATGTCCACACTAAAGCCTGCACATGAATGTTTATGGAAGCTTTACTCATAATTGCCAAAACTTGGAAGCAACCAATATGTCCTTAGCAGTTGAATGGATAAATAATCTGTTTTATAGCCAGACAGTGGAATATTATTTTGAGCTATCAAGCCATGAAAAGACATGGTGGAACCTTAAATGCATATTAAGTGAAAGAAGCCAATCTTAAAAGGTTACAGACTGTATAACTGCAACTATATGACATTCTAAAAAGGACAAAACTATGGAGACAGTAAAAAGATTAGGTGATTCCAGGGGTTTATGGAGGGGAAAGATGAACAGGCAGAGCACAGAGGACTTTGGGGAAAGTCAAAATTCTCTGTGTGATATTATAGTGATGGATATAAGTCATACATTTGTCCAAACTAATAAAATATACAACAGCAAGAATTAACCCTAAGATAAGCTACTGACTTTGGTAGTTATGATGTGGATTACATTTTATGATTCTTCATATGCTGAGTAATTCTGGATGATATCTTGAACATTGAATGCCATGTTGAAGAGATTCTGCATTTTGTTATATTGCTTCAAAGAGTATTGAATTAATATGGCTTAAGCTCACATTTTCATGCATATGGTAAGCAGTAGCTCAGATCACAGTTCAGTTCTTTAAGCCCTAAATGCAAGCTGGCTTCATTTGCCCTCCGCTTTTATGGTTCTGGGATTGGCCAGATACTTGGGCTGAATTTATATACAGAATTTGCCTCTCTTCTTTTTAGTGTTCCACTTTCATTCTCTGGTAACACCGGTTGCCCTGGGCTCCTTTGCCTGGATCTTCCAGCCAAAAAGATGATAGAATTTTTATTGGAGTTTTATCTGCTCTGCACCACTGTTACAGTGACTATAGCTTCATTCAAGTCAAAGACCCCAAATATGGAGAACTTATTCCGTGCCAGTTTCTTGTTTCAGTGAACAAGTGCCCATAGTTCAACTGTATAACAATTACAAACAATTCTTGTACGTTTTTCTAGACATTGCCAGTATTTGGACTTTTTTAAAAGCAAGTAACAATAGTTGTCTGTCTTCTGTTCTTCATGTGTCCTATTAAAGTATAAACTTAAAGTCAATAAGAGAAACCACATTGACAACATAAGGAAAAATATTGTATGTTTATTTCAGTAGAGCCAGAAAAAATAGTTGATAAAATTTAATATTCATTCCTTATTTTTAAGAACTCTCAGAGAACTAGAAAATAAAAGGGAACTTCTTCAATCCAATACAGGATTTTAAATAATAAAAATAATAAGAATAGGGCTTCCCTGGTGGCGCAGTGGTTGAGAGTCCGAGTCCGCCTGCTGATGCAGGGGGCACGTGTTTGTGGCCCAGTCCAGGAAGATCCCACATGCCATGGAGCGGCTAGGCCCGTGAGCCATGGCCACTGAGCCTGCGCGTCTGGAGCCTGTGCTCTGCAATGGGAGAGGCCACAGGTGAGAGGCCCGTGTACCACAAAAAAAACAAAATAAGAAGATAGGAATAAAATCCACAGCATACATCATACTTGCTAAAATGTTGAAATACTTTTCCTTGAAACTGAGAGCAAGACAAGGATACACCCTTTAGCCACTGGGATTTAATAATGTACTAGCGATCCCAGCCAATGCAATAAGGCAAAAATAAATAACTAAAATACATCAGAAGTGGAAAGGAAGACTGTGCTTACTTCCAAATAACATTGTTGTATAAGTAAACAATGTAAAAGAATCAACAAACTATTCAAATTAATATATGAATTTAGTGATGTCACTAAATAAATAAAGGTCAATGTAAATTGCATTTCTCTAGGCAAATAGAAATTTTCAGCAATTTAAAGATACCATTTACAATAGCATCAGAAAACAGCAAATACCTAGGAATAGATCTAACAAAAAATGTGGAAATATCTATATTGAACACTACAACATTTCTATGAAAATTAAAAGCAGTCTAAATAAAAGGAGAGATATTATATGTTCAAGGCTTAGAAAATTCAAATTGTTAAGGTGTCGATTCTTCCTCAGATTGATCTGTAAATTCAATGAAGTATCAATCAGAATCCTAAGAGGTATATTTAATGTTATTTGACATGCTAATTCTAAAATCTATATAGAAATGAAAAAGACTAAGAGTAGGCAAGAGAATCTTGAAGAAAAAAAGCAGAAGGACTTACACTACCAGATGTCACGACACATACAAAGCTGTAAGAATTAAGATGGTACAGCATTGGCACATAATAGACAAACAGCTAATAGAATTGATTATAATCCAGAAGTAGATGCACACACATATCGTTATTGTTTTATGACAATGGTAATATTGCAATGCAGTAAGGAAAGGATGGCTTGTTCAAAACTTGGCATTGGGTCAGTTTGCTATCCATATATAAAACAAATGAACTTTGAATGCAGTCTCACAAGATATACAAAAATTCATTCCAAATAGATTGTAAATCTAGATATGAAATAACAATAATTAATATAACAATAATTCATTTCTAATTCATAACAAAACATATAAGAATATTTCATAAATTGTGGAAGCCAAAATATTCTTTTTTTTAAATTGAAGTATAGTTGATTTACAATGTTGTGCTAATTTCTGCTGTACAGCAAAGTGACTCAGTTATACACAGGTACACATTTTTTTGGTATTCTTTTCCATTATGGTTTATTGCAGGATATTGAATATAGTTCCCCATGCTACACATTAGGACCTTGTTGTTTATCCATTCTAAACGTAATAGTTTACATCCACCAACCCAGAACTCCTAGTCCGTCCCTCTCACTCCCCACCTCCCCCTTGGCAACCGTAAGTCTGTTCTCTATGTCTATGTGTCTGTTTCTCTTTTGTAGATAGGTTCATTTGTGCCATGTTTTAGATTCCACATATAAATGATATCATATGGTATTTGTCTTTCTCTTTTTGACTTATTTCCCTTAGTATGATAATCTCTAGTTGCATCCATGTTGCTGTAAATGGCATTATTTCATTCTTTTGCTTATGGCTGAGTAGTATTCCATTGTATATATGTACCACATCTTCTTTATCCATTCATCTGTCTATGGACACTTAGGTTGTTTCCATGTTTTGGCTATTGTGAACAGTGCTGCTGTGAACGTGGGGATGCATGTATCTTTTTGAATTATAGTTTTGTCCAGGTATATTCCCAGGAGTGGGATTGCTGGATCTTTTCTGAGGAACCTCCATACTGTTTTCCATAGTGATTGTACCAACTTACATTCCCACCAACAGTGTAAGAGGGTTCCCTTTTCTCCACACTCTCTCCAGCATTTTTTATTTATGGACATTTTAGTGATGGCCATTCTGACCAGTGTGAGGTGGTACCTCACTGTAGTTTTGATTTGCATTTCTCTAATAATTAGTGATGTTGAGCATATTTTCATGTGGCTACTGGCCATCTGTATGTCTTCTTTGGAGAAATATCTATTAAGATTTTCTGCCCATTTTTTGGTTGGGTTGCTTGTTTTTTTTGTTGTTGAGTTGTATGAGCTGCTTGTATATTTTGGAGAGTAAGCCCTTGTCTGTCACATCATTTGCAAATATTTTCTCCCATTCCGTAGGTTGTCTTTTCTTTTTTTGTTGTTTGTTTGTTTTTTATGGTTTCTTTGGCTGTGCAAAAGGTTGTAAGTTTGATTAAGTCCCATTTGTTTATTTTTGTTTTTATTTCTATTGCCTTGGGGGACTGACCTAAGAAAACACTTGTACAATTTATGTCAGAGAATGTTTGGCGTGTGCTATCTTCTAAGAGTTTTATGGTGTCATGTCTTATTTTTAAGTCTTTAAGCCATTTTGAGTTTATTTTTGTGCATGGTTTGAGGGTGTATTCTAACTTTATTGATTCACATGCAGCTGTCCAACTTTCCCAGCACCACTTGCTGAAGAGACTATCTTTTTCCCATTTTGTATTATTGCCTCCTTTGTTGAAGATTAACTGACCGTAAGTGTGTGAGTTTACTTCTGGGCTCTCTGTTCTGTTTCGTTGATCCGTATGCCTGTTTTTGTACCAGTACCACACTGTTTTTATTACTGTAGCTTTGTAGTATTGTCTGAAGTCTGGAAGAGTTATGCCTCCTGCTTTGTTTTTTATTCCCTCAGGATTGCTCTGGCAATTCTGGGCCTTTTATGGTTCCATATAAATTTATGGATTATTTTTTCTAGTTCTGTGAAAAATGTCTTGGATAATTTGATAGGGATCACATTAAATCTGTAGATTGCTTTGGGTAATATTGCCATTTTAAAAATATTAATTCTGCCAATCCAAGAGCATGGGATATCTTTCCATTTCTTAGAATCCACTTCAGATTCCTTTATTAATGTTTCATAGTTCTCAGTGTATAAATCTTTCACCTCCTTCGTCAGGTTTATTCCTAGCTTTTGTTTTGTTTTGGGGGGTTTTTTTGGTATGATTTTAAAAGGCATTGTTTTCTTACATTCCCTTTCTGATATTTCATTGTTAGTGTAAAGGAATGCAACCAATTTCTGAATATTAATCTTGTATCCTGCTACTTTGCTGGATTCATTTATTAGATCTAGTAGTTTTTGTGTGACGTGCTTAGGGTTTTCTATATGTAGTATCATGTCATCTGCATATAGTGACAGTTTTACCTCTTCCCTTCCAATTTGGATATCTTTTATTTCTTTTTCTTGTCTGATTTCTGTGGCTAGCACTTCCAGCACTATGTTGAAGAGAAGCGGTGAGAGGGGGCATCCTTGTCTTGTTCCAGATTTTAGCAGGAAGACTTTCAGCTTTCCACCACTGAGTATTATATTGGCTGTGGGTTTGTTATAAATGGCTTTTATTATGTTGAGATATGTGCCCTCTATTCCCATTTTGGTAAGAGCTTTTAACATGAATGGATGTTGAATTTTGTCCAATGTTTGTTCTGCATCTCTTGAGATGATGATGTGGTTTTTGACTTTTCTTTTGTTAATATGGTGTACTACATTGATTTTCATATATTGAACCATCCTTGTGAACCTGGGATGAATCTCACTTGGTCATGGTGTATGATCTTTTTTATGTGTTGTTGGATTTGGTTTGCTAATATTTTGTTGAGAATTTTTGCATTTATGTTCATCAAAGATATTGGCCTGTAATTTTCTTTTTTGGTGATATCTTTGTCTAGTTTTGGTATCAGGGTGATAGTGGCTTCACAGAATGTCTTTGGGAGTGTTCCCTCCTCTTCAGTCTTTTGGAAGCGTTTGAGAAGAATTGGTATAAGTTCTTCTTTGTGTGTTTGGTAGAATTTGCCTGTGAAGCCATCTGGTCCTCAGCTTTTGTTTGCAGGAAGTTTTTTTTTTTTTCACAGATTCTATTTTGCTTCTAGTAATTGGTTTGTTCAAATTACCTATTTCTTTTTTTTAACATCTTAATTGGAGTATAATAGCTTTACAATGTTGTGTTCGTTTCTGCTGTATAACAAAGTGAATCAGCTACATGTATACATATATCCCCATATCCCCTCCCTCTTGCGTCTCCCTCCCACCCTCCCTATCCCACCCCTCTAGGCGGTCACAAGGCACTGAGCTGATCTCCCCGTGCTATGTAGCTGCTTCCCACTTGCTAGTGGTTGGTAGCTTTGGCAGTGTATATATGTCAATGCTACTCTCTCACTTCTTCCCAGCTTACCCTTATCCCTCCCCATGTCCTCAAGTCCATTCTTCTTGTCCTACCCCTAGGTTCATCAGAACCCTTTTTTTTCTCACATTCCATATATATGTGTTAGCATATGGTATTTGTTTTTCTCTTTCTGACTGACTTCACTCTGTATGACAGGTCCATCCACCTCACTACAAATAACTCAATTTCGTTTCTTTTTATGGCTGAGTAATATTCCATTGTGTATATGTGCCACATCTTCTTTATCCATTCATCTGTCGATGGACACTTAGGTTGCTTTCATGTCCTGGATATTATAAATAGTGCTGCAATAAACATTGTGGTACATGACTCTTTTTGAATTATGGTTTTCTCAGGTTATATGCCCAGTAGTGAGATTGCTGGGTCATATGGTAGTTCTATTTTTAGTTTTTTAAGGAACCTCCATATTGTTCTCCATAGTGGCTGTATCAATTTATATTCCCACCAACAGTACAAGAGGGTTCCCTTTTCTCCACACCCTCTCCAGCACTTATTGTTTGTAGATTTCCTGATGATGGCCATTACGACCTGTGTGAGGTGATACCTCCTCATAGTTTTGATTTGCATTTCTCTAATGATTAGTGTTGTTGAGCATCCTTTCATGTGTTTGTTGGGAATCTGTATATCTTCTTCGGAGAAATGTCTATTTAGATCTTCTGCCCATTTTTGGATTGGGTTTTTTTTTGATATTGAGCTGCATGAGCTACTCGTATATTTTGGAGATTAATCCTTTGTCAGTTGCTTCATTTGCAAATATTTTCTCCCATTCTGAGGGGTGTCTTTTCATCTTGTTTATGGTTTCCTTTGTTGTGCACAAGATTTTAAGTTTCATTAGGTCCCATTTGTTTATTTTTGTTTTTATTTCCATTTCTCTAGGGGGTGGGTCAAAAAGGATCTTGCTATGATTTATGTCAAAGAGTGTTCTGCCTATGTTTTCCTCTAAGAGTTGTATAGTGTCTGGCCTTACATTTAGGTCTTTAATCCATTTTGAGTTTTTTTTTGTGTGTGGTGTTAGGAAGTGTTCTAATTTCATTCTTTTACATGTAGCTGTCCAGTTTTCCCAGCACCAGTTATTGAAGATGCAGTCTTTTCTCCATTGTGTATTCTTGCCTCCTTTATCAAAAATAAGGTGAGCGCATGTGCGTGTGTTTGTCTCTGGGCTTTCTATCCTGTTCCATTGATCTGTATTTCTGTTTTTGTGCCATACTGTCTTGATTACTGTAGCTGTATAGTATAGTCTGAAGTCAGGGAGCCTGATTCCTCCAGCTCTGTTTTTCTTTCTCAAGATTGCTTTGGTTATTCGGGGTCTTTTGTGTTTCCATACAAATTGTGAAGTTTTTTGTTCTAGTTCAGTGAAAAATGCCATTGGTAGTTTGATAGGGATTGCACTGAATCTGTAGATTGCTTTGGGTAGTGCAGTCGTTTTCACAATGTTGATTCTTCCAAAGAACATGGTATATCTCTCCATCTATTTGTGTCATCTTTAAGTTCTTTCATCAGTATCTTACAGTTTTCTGCATACAGGTCTTTTGTCTCCTTAGGAAGGTTTATTCCTAGGTATTTTATTATTTGTGCTGCAGTGGTAAATGGGAGTGTTTCCTTAATTTCTCTCAGGTTTTTCATTATTAGTGTATAGGAATGCCAGAGATTTCTGTGCATTAATTTTGTATCCTGCTACTTTACCAAATTCATTGATTAACTCTAGTAGTTTTCTGGTAGCATCTTTAGGATTCTCTGTGTATAGTATTATGTCATCTGCAAACAGTGACTATCTTTTTCTTCTTGGTTCAACTTTGGTGAGCTGTATGTTTGTAGAATGTTGCCCATTTCTTCTAGGTTGTCAACTTTGTTGGCCTATAATTGTTCATAGTATTCTCTTACTTTTCTTGTATATCTGCAGTATCAGTTGAGATTTCTCCCTCTTCATTTCTTATTTTGTTTAGTTGTGGTCTCTCTTTTCATCTTGGTGAGCCTGGCCAGAGGCTTGTCAATTTTGTTTACCCTTTCAAAGAATGAGCTCTCGGTTTTGTTGATTTTTTCCATTATCTTTTTAATGTCTATTTTATTTATTCCTCCCTGATCTTTCTAATTTCCTTCCTTCTGCTGACTTTAGGTTTTGTTTGTTTTTCTTTTTCTAATTCTTTTAGATGGTAGGTTAGGTTGTTTACTTGAGATTTTTCTTGTTTTTTCATGAAGGCCTGTATCACAATGAACTTCCCTCTAAGAACTGCTTTTGCTGCATCCCATAGATTTTATATGGTTGTGTTTTCATTGTTGTTTGTCTCAAGGTATTTTTTATTTCCTTTTGGATTCCCTCATTGACCCATTGGTTTTTTAGTAGCATGTCATTTAGTTTCCACATAATCATTTTCTTCTCATTTCTTTAACTGTGGTTGATTTCTAGTTTCATGCCATTGTGGTCAGAGAAGACGCTTGAAATAATATCCATACTCTTAAATTTGTTGAGGTTAGTTTTGTGGCCTAATATGTGGTCAATCCTTTGAAAAGAATGTATATTCTTGCTTTTTGGATGTAGTGTCCTGAAAATATCAATTAAGTCTAACTGTTCTATTGTATCATTTAGGACCTCTGTTGCCTTATTGATTCTCTTTCTGGAAGATCTGTCCATTGATGTGAATGGGGTGTTAAAGTCTCCTACTCTTATTGTATTCCTGTCGATTTCTCCCTTTATGTCTGTTAGTATTTGTTTTATGTATCAATATTTGGGTGCTCCTTTATTAGGTGCATATATGTTGATGAGTGTCACATCTTCTTCTTGTATTGATCCTTTTATCATTATATAGTGTCCTTCTTTATCTTTCTTTATAGCATTTGCTTTGAAGTCTATTTTGTCTGATATGAGTATTGCAACTCCCACTTTCTTGTCATTTCCGTTTGCATGAAATATCTTTTTCCATACCCTCACTTTCAATCTGTGTGTGTCCTTTGCCCTAAGGTGGGTCTCTTGTAGGCAACGTATTGTAGACTTCTGTTCTTTAATCCAGTCTGTCACTGTATGTCTTTTGATTGGAGCATTCGGTACATTGACATTTAAGGTAATTATTGATACATATGTATTTATTGCCATTTCAAACCTTGTTTTCCAGTTGATTCTTTGTTTCTTCTTTGTTCCTTTCTTTTTCTTTTTATGGTTTGATGATTTCCTTCTATTTTATGCTTGTGTTCTCTTCTTTTAGCTTTTTGTGAATCTGTTGTATGTTTTTGATTTGTGGCTGCCCTATTTTTCAAGTATGTTAACCCCTTCCTATATCTGCTTGCTTCAGACTAATAGTCATATTAGCTCAAGCACATTCTAAAACAAAGAAAAAGAATCTGCATTTGCATACTCTCCTTCTCCACATTTTATGATTTTGATGTCCCTTTTTACGTTTTTATGTTTATCCTTTTGCTGTTCCTTGTGTTTATCATTGCTTTCACAAATAGGGTTTTTTTTTTCTTTTTTATCTGTATACTGGCTAATTTAAGTGATTTACTTTCCAATTGGGATTTCCTCCTTCCTATTTCTTCTTCTTTTCTCTTTAGAGATGACCTTTCACTATTTCTTTACAATACGTTTAGTATCGCTGTATTCTTTTAGTTTTTGCTTGTCTGAGAAATTCTTTATTTCTCCTCCTATTCTAAATGATAATCTTGCTGGGTAGAGTATTCTAGGTTACAGATTTTTCTCTTTCAAGACTTTGCATATTTTTTGCCTCCCTTCTGGCCTGCAGTGTTTCCTTAGAGAAATCAGCTGATAGCCCATGGGGGCCTCCCTTGTAATGAACTCTTTGTTTCTCTCTTGCTGCCTTTAGAATCCTCTTTATCTTTAACATTTGCCACTTTTATTTAGTATGTCTTGGTGTAGGTCTGTTTGGGTTCATCTTGTTTGGGACCCTCTGTTCTTCCTGTATCAGGACATCTGTTTCCTTCTTGAGGTATGGGGAATTTTCAGCCATAACTTCTTCAAATACATTCTCAATCCCCTTTTCTCTTTCTTCTCTTTTTGGAATCCCTATTGTGCATAGATTGGCCCACTTTATATTATCCTACAGGTATTTTATATTACTCTCATTTTTTTCTCATTTGGCTTTCTGTCTGCTGTTTTGATTGGATAATTTCCATTAGTCTATCTTCCAGATCACTTATTCTTTTTTCAGTTTTATTCATTCTGCTCTTCATTGCCTTGAGCTCAACTTTCATCTTGGCAAATGAATTTTCTAATTTTTCTTGGCTCCTCCTTTTAATTTCTAGTTCCTTTTTACAGTACTCTGCATTTCTGTTGATAGCCTTTCTTAATTCCTTCAGTATTTTCATTACCTTCTTTTTGAACTTGTTGTCTATTAGACTGAGGAGGTCTGTTTCATTGTTTGTACCTTCAGGGGAATTTTCTTTGTCTTTTAACTGAGAGTGGTTCCTCTGCTTCTTCATTTTGTTTCTATTTCTCTTAGTCCGTGAGTCTAGGAGAAACAATTATCTACTGTAGTCTTGGAGGGCTATTTATAAGCAGGAGCATCCCTGTGCAGCTTGTGTGTATTTAATATTTCTTTGGCATGAGGGCTGTTTTTGGTTTGGATGCTTGCCATCTCTTTCCTCAGTGTGTGCTGGCTGTTATCCCCTTGATAGGGGGCACGCAGGTGTACAGGTACACGGCTTGCACGGGGCTCCCAGGAAGGCAGGGGCAGCAGTTGGCTTCCAGTCAGGTCCCAGGTCCCTCTGTGGTGGCTGCAGTGGGTTGCATGCCCCCGGGGAGGAGGAAGAAGTGATTGGCACTGGGTCACGGACCCTCAGCAGTGGCACAATGTGCTGGCTCCTGGGAAGGTGGGGGCAGTGACCTGCACCTGCTCATAGGACCCTCTGCAGCAGCAGCAGCAGTCCGAGCCTGCCTCTGGAGTCCAAGATGGGAACAACAGCTCCCGCCTGCCCCTGGAACTCGTGTAGGCAGTGCCCTGCCACCTTAAGTGCCAGGAGAAAGTGACCTATAGTGGACCCATCCCTCTCCTTGTGTGCCTCCCAGCAGTGGCACCTTGCCTCTCTGGTGGGCCCAGACTTCTTCCCAGACTCCCTCAGTTGTGGAGCACCACACCCTAGCCCCTCAGGCTGTTTTCACCAACCCCAGTCCTCTCCCCAAGGTCTGACCTCTGAAGTCTGAGCCTCAGTACCCAGCCCCCACCTACCCCAGAGGACTGAGCAGACAAGCATCTCAGACTGGGGAATGCTGGTCAGCACTGACCCTCTCTGCATGTCTCTCTCCACTTTTCCTTCAGCACACCTGTTGCTGTGTTCTCCAAGGCTCCAAAGCTCCCCCTCCGTCCCCACCAGTGAGGGGATGTCCTGATCTATGGAAACCTTTCCTCTTTCACAGCTCCCTCAGAGCCACAGGTCCTGTCTCGATTCCTTTCTCTCTCTTTTTTTTTTTTTTTTATTTTGCCCTACCCAGTTACATGGAGATTTTGTTGCCCTTTTGGAAGTCTGAGGTCTTCTGTCAGCATTCAGTAGATGTTCTGTGAGAGTCGTTCCACGTGTAGATGTATTTTTTATGTATATGTGGGAGAAGGAGAACTCCACGTCCTACTCCTCCACCATCTTGATCCCTCCCTCAAAAATTCTTAAATTGAGCACAGAAAACATTAACCATAAAATAAAAGATTGATTAGTTGGATGACATTAAAATTCAGAATGTCTGTTCATCAAAACTCTGCATTGGGAGCAAGCCACAGAAAATATTGAGCTATTTCTAGATAGCAAAGAACTAGTATCTAGAATGCACATACTACCCCTACTACCCCTACAAATCCAAAAGAAAAGGGCAAACACTAACAGAAAAATGGACCAAAGACTTGAACAGGCACTTCACAGAGGAGGATGTCCAAATGCCAATATAAATATATAAAAAGATGCTCTACTTAATTGGTCATCCAGGACTAAAAATTAAAGATACTGTTGTGATACCACTGCACATCCCCCAGAATGACTAAAATGAAGAAGATCAATATCTAATGCTGGTGCGATGTGAAACAAATAAGACTCTTGTGCTGCTGATGCATGGTGAGGGGTGTGGGCACGTAGGTGGAGAAAGGGCATCAGATAAGAGGCAGTGGAAGAAACTAGGTGGGAGATATTGAAGCTTGGACCAGAACAGTGGCAGTGAATATGGAGAAGTGTAGATGTAACTTTAATTAGCTGTTATTACTCACTTTTGTCTACTGGGTCCCTTCAGTATCCCCCAGCTACAGTGCACTTAAAATAGGGCTCTGGTATGTGAGAACAACAGTGCAGGTAGATCAGGGCAGCTTCTAGTCCTGGGACTGGCTGTGAGTAGACACCAATAGCCCAGACATTACCGTACAGTTAATCAAACCACAAGCCACTGCCCTGACAACTTGAGTCAGGCATGAGCATAAACTCACAAGGGTCAGGCTTAGAGTATTCTTCTATATAGCCAGTAATAATAAGTTGTTTACCAGAGTTATCACATTTAATCATCCCCACATCATCATGAGTAAATAAGAATGAGACCAACTGGGTCGGGAAATTGCCAAAACCTGATTGACTGAGCAGAGCAAGCAGACCAGCTTAGGCTAAAAGCACCCCCGTCCTCTAGAGATAAATACAGGTACCTGGCCAAGGCCCTTGATCCCCAGAAAGTAAGCACAATTGCTAAATGATTACTGTAATAAGCCCACCCTAATGAGCTTTAACCAAACTGATTGGTTTGAAATAGATTGTTAACTTCTGTCCTGATTGATTAGAAATTAAGAAGTAATTTAATCAGAAATTAAATTGCACTTTGACCTGGACGAGGGAAACAGGATCATAGACCCAAAATTCACTTTTATGGAAGAAAAGCATTCTTCAACATGCAAAGCTGGCACTGGCGGTGAGTGTGCAAGAAGCCCTAACCAGCAGCCCTGCCCCAGGACAATAGTTTAAAAAAAAGAAGAAAGGATTCTTGAAGTTCCTTGATATAGACAACCATCACCTAAGCACCAAATCATTTCTTCCATTGGCTAAACTCTTATGAAAGGAACTCATGAATGGAACACCAACTTAAAAACTTAAGGCACACTACTCCAGTGGTACTGCCTCTGGTTTCCAGGTGATGCCTGCCACTGAACCTAGGACTCAGAGAGACACACAGTTTGATGTCCATTGGCTAAAGTATTCTTTGTACTTGTCTGTTAGCATCATTTTGCAGCCTCTGAAGAAATAAGATGGAAGTGGAGGTTCTGAGAGCAGCAGTAAAACCAAGTGCCTCCTAATTTCTCATGGAGGAATAGAGTGAACTGGATGAGGGGTTGGCTTAGGACACCATCCATGGGGCCAGTGGTGTGCGGGAGGCAACTCATGTGGGTTCCCAGGAACCACCATGCACATCTCTTCCCAGCTCCACATTTAGTGAAGTCAGCCAAGGTGTGAGTATTTACACCAAGAAAACTGGCAAACACTGCAAATCAGAGCTGGGTAGTGCGTCTCTCATTGACTGAAATTTGTTAAGCTAAAGACCAACACCAGAAGCGACATCCTGTTTTGGCTGATACCAAAAACCAAAGGTAGGGATAGAGTCAGGGAGAACCAATCTAAGTGCATTTCTGAGCATGCAGTCTTGAGAAAAATAGAAACCAAGCACAGATGAGCCAAAGAGGAGGATTTAGGAACCAGGAGAGGCAAGGTTCAGGAACGATGGGGCAGGCAGGTGGGAGACGACCCAGGGAATTTCAGAGGTGGTATGCAGTTGCCCTTGGCATATCTACACAAACTGACCACATTTAAAGAATGAAAAAGAAATAGCCAATGGGGATTAAGTCATAGAAATGGCCAAATCCTTTGGACTCTCTTTCCTTACACAGCAGAAATTCCACTTCAGCAAGGCCCATTTCTGACTATGATTCCATCCTTCTGGGGGGTCTATTAGCAGATTCTCATCTTTTTCTCCATCAGGATTGTCTTGCAGGAAGTAATGGCTGTGCCCAGTGGAAAATCTCGAGTTACGTCAGGCTTTAATCTATTTAGCTTTCTCAGCTTTTTTCAGTGCTTTGGATAATTAGCCTAGAATACAGTTAATAAAGAGGGCTTCCCTGGTGGTGCAGTGGTTGGGAGTCTGCGTGCCAATGCAGGGGACATGGGTTCGTGCCCCGGTCCGGGAAGATCCCACATGCCGCAGAGCGGCTAGGCCCGTGACCCATGACTGCTGAGCCTGCACGTCCGGAGCCTGTGCTCCACAACGGGAGAGGCCACAGCAGTGAGAGGCCCGCGTACCGCAAAAAAAAAAAAAGTTAATAAAGAAATATGAACAAAAGCCAATATAAACAACAGCATTTTTAAGTTAAAAATATCAGGGAAAATCAGTAGAGTTCTTGTCATATTATCAATGACTTTAATTTGCAATTTCGTAATGACTGAATTTTTGTTTAGGTTATTGATTTCATATATTACAAAATTATTTTTATAGTAATACCATGATTAATTAGCTAATCTCATATTTTCTGAGATTTTGTTTATTTTTGTAAAAAGCTTATGGTAAGCATTTAGGCTGTATCCAACTTTGGCTAAAAGAACATTACATTTAAGCGAGGCATTTAACGGATATGGGTATAACTTAGTATATTTGTGAGAGAAGCATACAGACAGAAGAAATACAGCACAAGTCCAATGACTTACAGTGTAATTAAAAGGGAATATTGTGCAGCCCACAGATAATATGGAACAGTAGATCCATAATGATTAAGTTAGCAATAAGCTTTCAAACCCAGCTAAAATAACCAAGAGAATATTTGAGAAGCAGATATTTTATATGCCGGCCAAACTACACACTATAGATTGGTGGGTAGGTAGGTAGGTAGGTAGGTAGGTAGGTAGATAGATAGATAGATAGATAGACAGACAGACAGACAATCTGCTTAATTGAGCTGCCTCAATTCAGTGCTGTGATACCATAATTAGTTTTCATTTCTTCCAGTCACCGGCATTCAGCCATGCTCAGCTATCTCATAAAGATGTCTTGGGTACATCCTGTAACTTGCTGATCACTTTTAGTTATAATCCAATCAACTCTAGTTTAAATCTCTTTTCCTCCCATCCACCACAGACCAGGATTGTGGTTTGAGGGTCTTGGAGTAGAAAGGAGACAAACTCTTTTCTTTTTCCCCTTCTCCCCACTCCAGCGCCTTCAGGAGAAATGAAATCATAGTAGAAGTCTGGGGATCCCCTTACCTTTTCCTGCAGGGATAATGGCCCCATTGTTGGAAGCTAGGGTTGGGAAAAAGTGAGGCAGAGGTCTTCTTACTTAATGGGCTGCCTGATGCTGGAGGGAAGAGGAGGGGTTCTGGCCTCAACTGTTGGCCCATCTCTTTAGATACGGGTCACTTAGTGACCTGACGTTTCCCATAGGAAGTGTCAAATCTGAGGGCACACAGCATATCGCTTCTTGTTCCTGAAAATATACGAAATGCGTACAATACAGCAAGAAAAAATGTATTTAAATATAGGTGAGAAAAATGAAATCAGAGAAGTTTTTGAGTAAAAAGTAAGATGAAATAAAGTAAGTACATAAAATGAATGTCTCACATCTTACATACCCTCTGCAAGAACATAAGGAATGACCAAGGAGGAGGGGGCTACTGGTCTCAGAGGAGGGGTCACACAGGTAGCACTCAGCCTGGAAGATACACTTCGGTGTTTTTCTTTAAAATGTTATTTTTGATTTGCAGCTATTTTTATTTAGGACTTTTGCAACTGTGTTAAGAATTAAGATGTCTTTAGTTTTCTTACAATGTCCATGTACAGTTTGTGTCAATGATGTCATCCTCAGAAAATGATTTGTGTAGCTGTCTCTTTTTTTTATTTTCATTTTTTCTTGAACAGTTTATATAAGATAGAGATTCCAAAGAATTCTAAGGAGTTTTGGTAAAATTTACTTATAAAGTGATTTGGTAACAAGATGTTTGATTAGCAGTTCAATTCCTAAAGGTTTATTGATTTATTCAGGTTTTCTATTTTCTCTTGAATCAACTTTAAAACTATTTTCTAGAAAGTATCCATTGTTTATGTTTTCTATTTTCAAAAAGTTGTTCACAAAAATGTACACAAAATACACACCAAAATGTGGAGGCTATATCTATATCGATAGATAAATGGTAGATTAGATAGATAGATAGATATTTACTTAACGATGGGATTGCATTCCAATAAACCCATCATAAGTTGAAAATATCTAAGTACACACTGCTATATTTAAAATGGCCAACAAAGAACTCTGCTCAATATTCTGTAACAACCTAATTGGTAAAAGAATTTGAAAAAGAATAGATACATGTACATGTATAACTGAATCACTTTGTTGTACACTGGAAACTAACACAACATTATTAATCAACTATACTCCAATATTAAATAAAAAGTTTTTAAAAAAGAAAATAACATCATTTAAAAAAATACATTTAATACCCTTAACCTACTGAACTTCATAGGTTAGCCTAGCCTATCTTAAATGTGCTCAGAACACTTACATTAGCCTACAGTTTGGCAAAATCATCTAACACAAAGCCTACTTTATACTAAAGTGATGAATATCTCATGTAATTTGTTGAATACTGTATTAAAAGTAAAAACCAGAATGACTGTTTGGGTACAGAATGGTTGTAAGTGTATGGGTTGTTCACCCGTGTGGTCCAGTGGGAGCTGTGGCTGCCAGTGCCCAGCATCACGACAGAGTATCAAAGGTATGGTTTCTACTGAATGCATATCACTTTCACACCATTGTAAGGTCAAAAATTCTAAGTTGAACCATCGCAAGTCAAGGAATGTCTGTATATACCATGATTTTTTATATTGCTACTGTATCTCTTTTTCCTTAATCTGATGTCTTGACTTTTAATTATAATTGTAACCTGTGTCTGAAAAAAAGCCCTGAAAGTTTATGGATGGTAAACTCTCAAAGTCATTTTATATTTGAAAATGTCTTTCTTTTTACTCCACTCTTTTTTTGTATGGTGATGTATTTTTTTTTAAAGTATGCAATAACATTTTTTAAAATTGAAGTATAGGTGATTTGCAGTGTTGTGTTAGTTTCAGACGTACAGCAAAGTGATTCAGTTATACATACATACATATTTTTTTTTCAGATTCTTTTCCCTTGTAGGTTATTAAAAAATATTGAGTATAGCTCCCTGTGCTACATAGTAGGTCCTTGTTGGTTACCTATTTTATATATAGTAGTGTGTATAGGTTAATCACAAACTCTTAATTTATCCCCCTTCACCTTTCTCCTTTGGTAACCATAAATTTGTTTTCTATATCTGTGGGTCTATTTCTGTTTTGTATATAAGTTCATTTGGATCAATTTTATTTTAGATTTCACATATAAGCGATATCATATGATATTTGTCTTTCCATATCTGGCTTACTTAACTTAGTAGGATAATCTCTAGGTACATCCATGTTGCTGCAAATGGCATTATTTCCTTCTTTTCTATGCCTAAATAATATTCCATTGTATAAAATTGCCACATCTTCTTTATCCATTCACCTATCGATGGACATTTAGGTTGCTTCCATGTCTCGGCTATTGTAAATAGTGCTGCTATGAACATTGGGCTGCATGTATCTTTCTGAATTATGGTTTTCTCTAGATATATGCCCAGGAGTGGGATTGCAGGATCATATGGTAGCTCTACTTATAGTTTTTTAAGGAACCTCCATACTATTCTCCATAGTGGTTGTACCAATTTACATTCCCACCAACAGGAGGGAGGGTTCCTTTTTCTCCACACCCTCTCCAGCATTTACTATTTGTAGACTTTTTGATGATGGCCATTCTGCCCAGTGTGAGGTGATAACTCAGTGTGTTTTGGTTTGCATTTCTCTAATAATTAGCAATGTTGAGCATCTTTTCATGTGCTTTTTGGCCATCTGTATGTCTTCTTTGGAGAAATGTCTACTTAGATCTCCTGCCCATTTTTTGATGGGTTGTTTTTCTGCTTTTTGTTTTTTGTCTTTTTTGATATTGAGCTGCATGAGCTTTCTGTATATTTTAGAGATTACTCCCTTGTTGGTCGTATCACTTGCAAATATTTTCTCCCATTCTGTGGGTTGTCTTTTTGTTTTGTTTATGGTTTCCTTTGCTTTTAAGTTTAGTTAGCTCCCATTTGTTTATTTTTGTTTTTATTTCCATTACTCTAGGAGGTGGATCCAATGTTTTGCCTATGTTTTCCCCTAAGAGTTTTATAGTATCTGGTCTTACATTTAGGTCTTTAATGCATTTTGAGTTTATTTTTGTGTGTGGTGTTAGAAAATGTTCTAATTTCATTCTTTTACATGTGGCTGTCCAGTTTTCCCAGCACCACTTATTGAAGAGACTGTCTTTTCTCCATTGTATATTCTTGCCTCCTTTGTCATAAATTAATTGACCATATGTGCATGGGTTTATCTCTGGGCTTTCTATCCTGTTCCATTGATCTATAAGTCTGCCTTTGTGCCGGTATCATGCTGTTTTGATTACTGTAGCTTTATAGTATAGTCTGAAGTCAGGGAGCCTGATTCCTCCAGCTCCATTTTTCTTTCTCAAGGTTGCTTTGGCATTTGAATTCTTTTGTATTTCCATACAAATTTTAAGATTTTTTGTCCTAGATCTGAAAAAAAAATTGCTATTGGTAATTTGACAGGGATTGCATTGAATCTGTAGATTGCCTTGGGTAGTAAAGTCATTTTGACAATATTGATTCTTCCAATCCAAGAACATGGTATATGTCTCCACCTGCTTGTTTTATCTTTGATTTCTTTCATCAGTGCCTTATAGAACAGGTCTTTTGCCTCCTTAGGTAGGTTTATTCCTATGTATTTTATTCTTTTTGATGCAATGGTAAATGGGATTGTTTCCTTAATTTCTCTTTCTGGTCTTTCATTGTTAGTGTATGGAAATACAACAGATTTCTATGTATTAATTTTGAATTCTACAGCTTTACCAAATTCATTAATGAGCACTAGTAGTTTTCTGGTAGCATCTTTAGGATTTTCTACATATAGTATCATGTTATCTGCAAACGGTGACAGTTTTACTTCTTCATTTGCAGTTTGGATTCCTTTTATTTCTTTTTCTTCTCTGATTCCTGGGGCTAGGACTTCCAAACCTATGTTGACTAAAAGTAGCAGTAGTGGACATCCTTGTCTTGTTGCTGATCTTAGGGTAAATGCTTTCAGCTTTTCACTGTTGAATATGGTGTTAGCAGTGGGTTTGTCATGTATGGCCTTTATTATGTTGAGATATGTTCCCTCTATGCCCACTTTCTGGAGAGTTTTTGTCATAAATGGTGTTGAATTTTGTCAAAAGCTTTTTTCTGTATCTATTGAGATGATCATATGGTTTTCATTCTTCAATTTGTTAATGTGGTGTATCACACGGATTGATTTGTGGATATTGAAAAATCCTTGTATCCCGGGGATGAATCCCAACTGATCATGGTGTATGATTCTTTTAATATATTGCTGGATTCAGTTTGCTGGTATTTTGTTGAGGATTTTTGTGTCTACGTTCATCAGTGATATTGGCATGTAATTTTCTTTTTCTTTTGTTTTGTGGTATCTTTGGCTTTGGTATCAGGATGATGGCAGCCTCATAGAATGAGTTTGGGGCTACTCCTTCCTCTGCAATTTTTTGGAATAGTTTCAGAAGGATAGGTGTTAACTCTTCTCTAAATGTTTGATAGAATTCGCCTGTGAAGGCATCTGGTCTTGTACTTTTGTTTGTTGGGAGTTTTTTAATCACCATTTTAATTTCAGTATTTTTGATTGGTCTGTTCATATTTTCTATTTCTATTAAAATCTAGTACTTAGATTTTCTGCCGGAACAATAGCTAAAATGGCTTGGGCACTGAAGTTGCAATCTAGCATTCATAGAGACTGCATTTTAGATTACACACAAGCTTGTATTATATTCCACTTTTGCAGCATCAATATGTGACTTCTGGTGGAAATACCTCCAGGAGTAGCCAGTCACTGATTCCCTCTCTTGTCCATGTTCATTTCCATATTCAAATTACACATTTCTGTGTGCATCCTTATTAACCACAAGAAAATAAATAACATGATAAAAACTATAGAGGAGATATGGAAGCAGAAGAAAAAACAGCTGTCTCTGTTGGTGGTTCCCAAAGTCAGAAAAGGCTTCACAGAAGAAATTTTATTTGAATGGGTGTTTAAAGGATGAGTAGGAGTTTGGCATGGCCAGGAAGTTGGGAAAGAACACCTTCTAGGAAAATAGTAAGTCGGTGGAAATGTGTGAAAGAAAATGAGGTTGCCAGGGAATGAGTATAATAAGTGAAGGTGGAAAGATTGGCAGGAACCAAACACGTCATTGGGAAATTTGGATTTCATCCCGTGAGTGAGAAAAAAATCAAGGGAAGTTATTCTGCAAGAGAACGAAAGGACCAAATCTGTGTTTCAGAGACATAACTTTACTGGCCACTGTAAGAGAGAAGCTGAAGACTGGGAGACCAGTTAAGAGGTTATTCCACGGGCAGGGAATGACATTGGCCAGCGGCAGCAGAAGTGGGGAGGAGAGAACAGACTCTAGAGAGTTTAGATTCAATGACTGATTCAATATAGGCTCCTAAAGGTACAAAGAACATGCAGGGATGACCAAGGTATGCATTTGAGGAACTGCACAGTGAAGATGACAATTTACCCACAAAGCCTGTGCAGATGGTGCTTCTTCTCTGTTAGGGGTACTATAAAGTAGACATAGAAAGGTTGATTAAGTTGCTTACGATCACACAGCAAATTTTGGTCTTCTTGGTTTTCAATCTAGTAATCTAATCCTATTCCTTTTTTATAGGCATTGAAATGAATCATCTTCAGAAGCAAAAGACTTAGACATGTAGATGTGGTCCGCAACCTTTTTGACACCAGGGATTGGTTTCGTGGAACACAATTTTCCCATGGACCGGGGAGGGAGGGGCGTGGTTTCGGGATGATTCAAGCACATTACATTTATTGTGTACTTTATTTCTATTATTATTACATTGTAATATATAATGAAATAATTATACAACTCGCCGTAATGCTGGCAGAAGGCGGAGCTCAGGCGGTAATGCGAGCGATGGGGAGCGGCTGTAAATACAGATGAAGCTTCACTCACTCACCTGCTGCTCACCTCCTACTGTGCAGCCCAGTTCCTAACAGGCCACAGACCGGTATTGGTATGTGGCCTGGGGGTTAGGGACACCTGTGGTTAAGAATATGGATATAGATACAGATATAGATAGAATGCATGTAAGTATAATACATACTTTTGTATTTGATATATTTTATATATAGTATAAAAGTATATAACATTACATATTTACAAGCACACACTTGCAGACCTTGCTTCCCACTCTGCCAAGACTAAATCTTGGCCTAATTTTGCCACAGCAGTGCCTGCAAATAAAATTAATAATATTCTTTTCTGTGGCTGAGTTTTCTCAGTGCCTGATATGGAGATGGTGGAGGCCCAGTCAAGACCAGTTCCCTTGTTCTTATGCATAAGAAGAAATGTAAACGTTCCATATACCACAGATTTGTAAGAGCAGCCTTTATTATTCAAAGCAGTTAGATTCTCTGCAGATACAAGGCTCACATCTCAACAAGATTCTGGCATGTCCTTCCTGGGGTAGAGTCAGGCTACACACTGCTTGGAGGGGTAGGTCTCCTATGCCCAGAGTCCAAGAGCATCACCTCTAAATATAAAACGCTGTGACATTGCTAGTGAGAGAAAAACATTGCTCCTGACTCAATGATTGCTCTGCTAGTGAAGTTGTTTTCTTTTGTTATCCTTGACTTTAGGCAGCACTATTTTTGAGTATCATTTTTAAGCTCAATGAATAGTGCCACCTGAATTGAAAGTCACATACCATGCAAGGTTCTAAGGAAGAGTAGCTGCAGTTTGCATGCTCCGTTTACTTCCTTCCTACTTTCCTTCTCCTTGGAGAACCTTTGCACAGGAAGCGCTAAGCCTAGTCCATTTAACTTTCATTAGTAATGAATAATGGTGTTGGCTGAATCGCACCAGGCAGCCTCTTGTGAATGGAGTTGGTGTTTTATTTTCCCCTTATGTCTGCAAGAGAAGAGAGGCAAAACTAGATGCCCCTCTAACTGCATATCATGACCTATTTCACACAACAGTTAGGACCACTCCTCCGTCTTGGCTTCGCGTTGGTATTCCTGCCTTACTCCTCAACATCCTCCTACCTCTTCAAATGTAACATGACCCAAAACAAGTCAACCATCCCTACCACTTTTCCCGTCTCAACCTATCCCGACTTCCGGAAGTTTATGAGTGGACATAAATGAATCAACTGCACTTCTGCTCTCTCAGACTGGGAGCATCTTTTATCATACCTGCCCCTAAATTCTGAAAATACTTTCCAAATCATGTTGAACATTTCTCTGAAACTTCCCACAAATATTTCTTCATGTTTGATTATAGTGTCCCCTCTCACACTGATGTCCTTATTGTTTTGGCTACATCAAGGCACTAATGGGTCCCATTAGTTACTCAGCTACAACTTATCCTTTCTACCTGTGGCACCGTCTTCCCTTTCTACCCAAGACCAACCATTCTCCTGGATGATCACAGAGTCCACATGAATGACCTAATTTCCTTAACATCCTCGATCCCATTGACCTTTACTTCCATTTATCACCAGCCATCCATTCCAATGCTTACACCTTCGATCATGTGAAAACATCACAAGCTCCCCAGCTGTCTCTTTACAACCTAATATCCTTCCATAACCAACCCCTGTTTCCATCATTCTGTACCTTCATTGCTTTGGGATATTCAATCACTCATCCCCTCTCTTCTAGCTATTAATCCTCCCACATGCCCTCAGTCTTGCAAATCCAGCCTTGGGAACTTGAGGTCTCTTCCTCTCCCACATGCCGTGGCTCTCACTGACATTTAGCCACTCCACAAATCTGCCACCCCTTTCCTCCTTCCCTGCCAGGCTTCCTCCTCACTTCTCCGTTGTTTCACCTGGTCTGTCTCCCTCCTGGCCTGACCATCTATGGACACCTCCTCAGCACTACTACAGTGACTTTTCTGAAATGCACATCTGAGTGTGTCATTTGCATAATTCAGTTCCATTGTTCCCAGATGCCTTTGGGATAAGTCTAGGCTCTGTCCAGGAAGGTGTTTGTGAGCTGGATCCTGCTTATCTATCCAGTTTCCTCTCATAAGTTGACCCCTTCTATGATCCAGACACAGTGAGGCACCCACATTTCCCAAAGGGACCCGTGCATTCTGTGAACTTCAGCCTTTTGCCAATAGTGTCCTCTCTCCCTGGAATGTTCCTCCCACACCTTCTTCATCCAGCTGATGCCTACTTAACTGTCATGACTTAGTTAAGGCATCGCCTCCTCTGGGAAGTTGTCTCTACCTGTTCATTAGCCTTCTCCCCACCACCATCGCCACCCCTTCTCTGTACCTGTCCATCAGGCTGAGCCTTGCCCATTATGGAACTGCTGCTATAGTTTAACATAATTCCTAATTTAATATTTCTTTTGGTTCTCTACTTTGTTTTTATTTCAGTAAGTTCAGTTTACGGAAATTCTGTTTATAGAAGATCTACCCCGTGTCTTTTCTGAAGCAAGATACAATATAATAAATAAATAAAGCATCTTATTTCTGTAAGTGGCCTACTGAGTAACAATGCAAACCAAAATAAGATAAACCAAGATACCCCCATATATTGCAACACTAGTCTAACATCTCTCTGGAAAACTGAAGAAGGTAGGCCTACATCGGTGGTTCTCAACAAGGGCAGTTTTGCCCCCAGGAGACATTGAGCAATGATTGGAGTCATTTTTGGTCATCACAACTAGAAGGGTATTACTGGCATGTATTGGATAGAGGCCCACTACCGTCTCCTGCTATTAATAAGAATGCCAAGACCAAAAAACTAAATATTATTATTAAAAAATAAATATTATTAAATTTAATAGTACTACTAAGCTGGGATTTGAAGAATATGTTATGAATCACTGGGCTAAATATTCAGGCCACAGAGGAAGATTTAGATTTGATCTAAGAAATATTTTTATAACAATGAGATTATTCTACGTTAGAATGGATTATTATTGTGGGAACTGTGATTCTCCACTCTGGTGGCATGGTAGAGTAATCTGGGAAGCTAGAAACACTACCAGTACCCAGCTCTACCCCCAAGGGGATCTAATTTAATTAGTCAAGGATGGGATCCAGTAATGGGTATTTTTGTTAAAGCTCCCCAGATGATTCTAATGGGAGCCAGGGCTAAGTACCAATGGCCCAAAGCAAAAGTAAGAGTCCCACAACCTGGTGCTGAAACAAAACCAAAAGGAGGATTGATGCTGTAAGAATACTGTATGTGTCATTCCAGCTCATGCCCCGGCATTGGGCCTCGTACTGCTTTCTTCCTGCCATTGTTGCCAATTATAAGAGGTCTGACAGTTGGTTCCTCGAGTGCAGCCAAGAAAGAGAATTCCGAATTTGATGTTCTAATGGAAAGGTGACTTATGGAACTTTATTCTCTGACCCTCAAGACACCAGGGGTTCCTTTATCTAGGATAGTTTCATGACTTATGCAGAGATAGGGAGCCATTTATTGATTGATTGGTCCAAGCATGGAGTACAGTTACCCTTAGAAGCTCTAAAGCATCCTCAAGGAGGATGATGTGGGAAATGACCAGACTGACTTCCAATCCCTAAGGATCCAGGATTGGCTTTGTCATTTGCCACATTGGTTTCTTTCACAGATGAGCTAGGATGCAAGGTGACAGAATTCCACAAAGAGTGGGGGCTTGGATCAATAATGCATCTATTTTTTTAATCCTTTGCAGACATAGTTCACAGATTTTTCTTTTGACCGTTAACCAGGCCATTTCTCTGGATGGAAAGACAGAGTGGGCATTAGTAGTAGGAGAACTGTAGCTTTTGTCTGTGCACTAGGCATTTGAACCTGGTTTACGGATACTACAATCACTTGTATAGACTTACTGGTTGTTAAGGACCAGCTGAAATAAGGTCGTAGATTTGAAAGAAGTCCAATAATTAAAGAGTCAAAAGGAGAAGGAAATATTAGAGGAAGGGGCAGGTAGAATCTGGATAGACCAGGAATGGAGAGGAAAAGATGCAGTTTAATCTTACACAACATGAACCTTCTTTTCCTAGTCTACAGTTGAAGATGCTGAGGTTCAGTGAGATCATGCATGAGAAAGTCAAGAACTTAGATGTGCAGATCTAGGGAGAAAAGCCAAGTCCACCTCACTCCTCAAGTTCTTCAGGGGCTCAAAGTAAGAGCGAGGTCAGCAGCCAGACAAAATTCATCACCCTGGCTTCAGACTCACGGGTGCAAATAGCCTGCTCAGGAATAGGCAGACTTTTATATTTTTCGAGCTGCTCACTGGTTCTTAAAAGAACCTGACCTGTATAGCACAGGGAACTCTACTCAAGTTCTGTAGTAACCTATATGGGAAAAGAATCTGAAAGAGAATGGACATATATATATATATATATATATATATATATATATATATATATATATATGTATGTATAACTGATTCACTTTGCTGTACACCTGAAACTAACACATCATTGTAAGTCAACTATACTCCAATAAAAATTTTTTTAAAAAAAGAAGAACCCGACCTAGCTGGAAGTTTACCTGGACTCCAGTAACCATGGCATGGAAGTAAGGGCCTGGTGGGGAGGGGTTGATGCCAGCCATGAAGGGGTGGATTTGTGAAGAGAGGCTGCGAAGGAAGTCTTTGTGGAGGGAGGAAAAGAGCTCAGGATTTACCACCAAGTTTCAGAGAACGTCTTAGTAAGCTGACTTTCGTGTCCCGTGCAGGCTGCTAGTGCCAGAAATACTCGTTTTACTAAAGGTGGTTACGTTTTTCGTTATAAAAATAATACATGTTCATCACAGAAAGAAACGGGTGGGGGACATAATCTTACTTGGTAAAGCAACTGCTGTTGAAATTTGTTGTAATTCTTTCCAGTCTTTTTTCTATTCATTTCATTCACATTACTGTGATCATGAGCTACCTGCTCCTTGCTCTTGTCGCTTAGCGTTGGAAAATCAGCATTTTCTATCTTATTGTCATTTAATGTGTTAGAATTGTAATTGCATATTTAGGCACAATCATGATATAACTTATTGTAATTTAGAAAATTATAAAGTATTCTGTCATATACATATACTACAATGTGCCTAGCCTATGGTTGAGCTTTTAGGTTAGGAGATCCATTATAGTACACTTCAGAATGGAATTACTAGGCAGAAGAAATGGAAGTTTGGGACCCGAGGTAGTTGGGAGCCTGGATGCTCACAGGCCTCCTTAGAGGAGAATCAAACCGATTCCTGGGTTTGATCCTCAAGCTTAGCATACCCGTAAATTCAGTTCTGTCAGTATCAAAAATGATTGGTTCTTAGGAAATACATGGTTGTTAAGTAAAACTAATTTGTGATGGAAACTAGAAGCGCCATATGGAGGGAGGGTGTGGAAGCCATTATTGCTGTTTGCCAAATATTTCTGTTCTCTATATCCCAGACATACGGTAGGATCATACTTCCTATTCCCGAGGGGTGGCAGGGGTGTGTGTCTAGTTGTGACGAAGACTTGGGTTTGAACGTGAATACTTTTTTGCAGGAGGAAAACCCTCCACAGTTCTCTCTCCTGCTGTCACCGTCGCTGGCAGTGTTAGAGAGTGTGTCTGCTCCGTCAGTCTGGCTCCCTGAGTGACTAATGAGCAGCGCCCTCTGCCGGCCCACAATGACAGTGTGAGCAAGGAAAAAACTTTGCTACCATAAGTCACTGAGATGTGGAATTGGGTGGTTACTGCAGCATACCCCAGCCCATACTGACTGGTACGGAGGGGATATTAACATTGGTATGCCTGACATATTTAACCTCTGAAATTAGAAATCAACTAAGGTGAAAAGAATGCTGTTAGGAATTAATCAGAATAAAAGAAAGTCGTTATATATTTTAGCTGTTTCACAACCCTCAATTAAGGGTGCTATAACTTTTAATCAACTCCCCCCTCCCAGAGAGCCTGAGCTGGGCAATGAAAATATTTTCCTCTCTCTCCTTTTCTACACTTACTGATAGCCAAGCCAACTTCTGATGATAACAGTCTGCCTTTAATTGTCGTCGCCTTTATTTTCAAAGCCCTACAGTATGCTATTTAAAAAATGAACAGTTTACAACAGAAGGAAAAAGATCTGCTTTCTCTCCCCACCAACCCCACCATGAGCCCACATCCTCAAGTTCAGTTTGGATTGTACCCTCCAGGCATTTTCTCTGCAACTCAAAATACAAACGGAATCCCACTCTTCACGTTTTTCTACATCTTGCCTTTTTTCACTTAATTTGTCAGGTATTATTTCATGTCAGAACATATTTATTTACCTATTTCTTTTGAATGGCAGCAGAGTTCTCTGTTTCAAAAACTTACCATCCTTCATTTAGCTGGTTTCCTGTTGGTAGGCGTATTTTAAATCCAGCCTTTTGTAATTGTTCATAACGCTCTACTGAACATCCTTATAAAAGATATGTATTTTGCACACTTGTACAAGTTAATCCAGAGAGGAAATTCCTAGAAGTAGAATTCTGGGTTGAAGGGAGTTTGTAGTTTAAATGCCAAAAAATATTACCAATTCCCTTCCCAAGGGTCCGATCAATTTGCATTTCCATCAATACAGTGTGAGAGTTCGTGTCCCTTCCCACTTTCCAGAAGGCGGTGTATGATCAAACTTTTAAAAATCTCTGCCATTATAATCATGAAGAAAAAGGTATTGCATTGTTGATTTGAGCATTTCCTTAATTATAGGTGAGCTTTGCTTGTTCTTTCTTTAAGTAGGTTGATACCTTCAGTCAAGTATGGTGAGGCCTGGGTAGCATTCTTTCCCTTTAAAGTGAGTTGATTTTATTATTTGAATCTCCAAGAATAACCTTATTTTTAGGGAATTCCCTGGCGGTCCAGTGGTTAGAACTCCACACTTCCACTGCAGGGGGCACGGGTTCGATCCCTGGTCAGGGAACTAAGATCCTGCAAGCCAAGTGGCCAAAAAAGAAAAGGACCTTATTTTTAAGCACTGAGAAGACATTATTCATTTATTGAATAAACAGGGTTCGCAGCATTTCTAAAACCTTGAGATAGATCGATAGAGATAGGTTGAGATAGATAGATAGACAGTTAGATAGATAGATAGAGATATTGCTGCTGGGGTGTTTGACATGACATCATTCAAAGCAGATGGACTGGGGACTGACCAGCTCTCTCACCTTGCAATTATTTGATGCCACATGTTTTTTCATTGCAGCAATTCAGCTTTGTGTCCTTGCCCACTGATGTGCTGGAAATTGAGGTGAAGGACAAGTTTGCCAAGAGCCGCCCCATCATCAAGCGCTTCTTGGGAAAGCTGTCGATGCCCGTTCAGAGACTCCTGGAAAGACATGCCATAGGGTAAACCTTGACCAAGAGCTCAGTATCACTAGGCAACAGCCAGCAGGCCAGGCCCAAGGGAGGCAACAATACAGTCTCATAGAGACTTGAACTGAAAAGGTGGTGCTGTATTTCCTTGGCTTCTCCCATTAATTATGTTGTTGAGCTACAACATTTAATTAAACAGACCCTTCTCTTTCCCCTAGTTTGCGTACCACTGGTTACTTATGCAAGCGAGTAAAAATTCCTAAGACACTATAGTGAAAGAAGCCCTTAATGCAGCATTTTTTCTGTACAGATAGAAATTAAAATTTGTTTTACTACAAAGGATAACATTTCATTCATATGCCTGTCTTGTGTGTAGGATTTAATCATTTGTGACATTTCCATAACAAGATGAAATGCTGGGTTACTAGACCAGAGTGCCTTAGAAAACACTAGTATTTACAGAAAATGCTAGATAATATGTATGAAATTTAAAAGCGTGAATCCTTATGGTGCAGCCACAGTTACGTTGCTTGCATAGTTCAGTTGTATATGAGAATATGTTTCTGTGTTTTGTATCTTCTACATTCGTGTCCATTCAGGGTTCTCATTAAACTCTGACCAGATAAAATCCTTGTACGTAATATGTATTTCCATAGGTAATGGCAACTATGTTTGAAAACACTAACTCTCTGGTCATAGATATGCCTCAGTGCAATACTTAGAATGATATCAAAGGAATGAGGAAAATTATGCAGAATTTCCAAGGGTCTTAATTTAAAGCTCTTTGGATTTTCAGAAGGACTTTGGAATCACTCACAGTTATCATAGGGACATGTAATCAGAACCTGATAGCGTGTGTGCAGCTGTGTGCACATAGACACGTGTTAATTCTCAAGCCAAAGGGAGTTGACATTTACGAAGCTACAGTCGTGTGTCAAACAAGGTGTTTGCATTTTCCACTCAAACAAACAAACAAAAATATACCTAAAGAACATAAAGCTGTCTGTGGCACATAGGGACTAAATGATTCCAAACTGTTCATTTTTAAAATAGCAAACTGTATGCCTTTTAAAATAAAGGCAGCTCATGGGACTTTCCGGGCGGTCCAGTGGTTAGGAGTACGCGCTTCCACTGTAGAGGGCGTGGGTTCCATCCCTGGTCGGGGAACTAAGACCCCCATGCCATGCTGTGCGGCCAAAAAAAAATTTCTAAAATAAAGCTCAGAAAGCTCCCTCAATCCCTTGGCCTGTAACATCGCAGCCCGCAGCTCTCTGCCTGGCTGTCTGCCTCCCTCAAGTCCTCTACCCATGCCTGCCTCAGCCTCACATTGGAAGTATCACCGCTTTGTGTATCACTACACTTTATGTAGTGGTCCTGCCTCATGCCCCCAGCTGGATGTAAGCTATCTAAAGGCAGCGGTATGCACTACCTGCTGTGTATCACCAGAAGCACTTTTGACATGGGAGAGGCTCAAAAAATATTTGTTGATAAAGTGAGTGGAAAGCAAAGGAAAGAAAAACGTGGAAAACAAATGCAAAGCGTGATCGATTTAATTTTTGTCTCACTGTCTGATGGTCTTTAGGCCTCCTCTGATTCCGGCGAGGTTTGGGGTTCAGGATCTCTTATGGTCCTAGTAGACCTACCTCATAATATTGACCAAGGCCCATGTCAGTATTGTAGCTCATTCTATTTTCCCTGCATATAATGCTTTATTCAGTGGGCTTCCTAGAAACTCCAAGCATGAAACCAGGGCTTCCCAAATAGAAATACTAAGTCAGTGGATCCCTGGGATATACGTTGTTTCATAATGCTGGTGCTTTCTAGGAAGAAACATTAAAACACTAGCAGCCAGTGACTTATCTTTTTATTTGAATGTCACAAATGAATAAATGGAGTGAATACAGAATTATCTAAGTAACAACTGGTTTGGGAATATGTCTTTGTTATTATTGGATAGAGTGGATTTGTTCATTTCTGAATATCCCAAGGTAATCCCGCTTCCTATTTAGGCGAAGGTTGGGGACCATGTGCTCTGCTGAAGCTGCATTGTTGATGAAACTATAATAGCAAAGTTTCAGGTTGATTTCTCCCTGGATAATTGTCTTCCTAGTAATTAAAAATTGCCTTGAGTCGGAAGAAGGAATGGTGCCAGAGCCCAGGGTGGAGTTTCAGAGTCTCTCTGTGGGACCCTGGAGTTGGTGTAATCAGAGGTCATGGGCCAGTGGACCCAGCCCACAAGTCTTGCTTTGCTCCGTTCTGCAGCAGGTCCCTTTCTGAACTGCTCCACAGGGTCTCTGGTAACCAGGACAGCATCCTTCCATAGATATTAGATATAGATAGATAGATAGATATCGCAAGACACGCATCTGCTGCTGACACTATTATTAAGGGCATATTTGGAAAATATCACCCTGCACAGGAAAAGCAAGCAAAGGATATCCATATCTTTTCTTTTTTTCTTTTTTTCTCTAGAACACAGGTTGGCAAACTTTCTATAAGGAGCCAGATAGTAAATGTTTCAGGCTGTATAAGCCATATGGTTTCTGTCCCAACTGTTCAGCTCTGCCATTGTAGCATGAAGTCAGCCCAGACAAGAAGTAAACTTAATAATAAGCAAGGTTGCATTCTAATAAAACTTTTATTTATGGAAACTGAAATTTGAATTTCGTATCATTTTCACATGTCACAAAATACTACTCTTCCTTTGCTTTTTTTCCAACTATTTAAAAATGTAAAAAGCTCATGGCCTTATGAAAACAAGTGATGGGCCAGATTTGGCCCGTGGGCTGTAGTTTCCCAATCCCTGCTTAGGAGTACTCGATAAGGATTTTCTTGAAGGTTTTCATCGCTGTTGAGCAGATGTACTTTCCCATCGTTCCCTTAGGACCATCTCATATGTACCCGAGCAGATCACCACCTCCTAATAGCAGGGCCTCCCTGGGCTTGGCTACTTCGCCCACTGACACAGAAAGCACACTGCGTGGTCTTTAGGAGGACAGGTATTAACCAGATCTGTGCTTATTTCCTTCTAGGGACAGGGTGGTCAGCTACACACTTGGCCGCAGGCTTCCAACAGATCATGTGAGTGGACAGCTGCAATTCCGATTTGAGATCACTTCCTCCATCCACCCAGGTATTTTCAGCATGTACTTTCATGTGTTGTCCTAGCCGAGTGTCATGGCATGGTTCCTTTCCCCAAAATACAATAACCATTGTTCTCTCCAGACATGTCCTAGGTTTTATGGTTCTCTATCCATCTTCTCCATTTGAGGCCTAGAAGCCAGTGATCTGTTCTGGAAGCCAGGTTGCTGTCCCCCTTTTTATGTTTTCGATTTTTATTTTTTGGCCACATCACATGGCTCGTGGGATCTTAGTTCCCCGACCAGGGATCAAACCCGGGCCCCCTGCAGTGGAAGCACAGAGTCCTAACCAGTGGACCACCAGGGAAGTCTCTGTTGTCCCCTTGATTGAGAGGCTCCTCTTCATTCGGTGATCCAAAGGTAGAGGGTTAGGCACTCGAGTGGGAATTGACAAAGAGGCCAACGTGGGTATGGAGCCATGTCTAATTTATCATTTTACTCCCAGCATCCACATAGGACTTGCTCAACAGATATTGAATCATTACGTACATGAGTGAGTGAATGAATGCGATACGTGTCCTAGCGTTGAACTGTGATTACCCAGTGGATTTTTACAATATCGCAGGAAAAATGGAAACTGTAAGTTGGACAGAAAACTTGAGAATCATCCCGTGTTCAGTTTTTCAGGCCAAAACATATCTCCAAATAAGAATGATGAGATGCCTCTTAATTCCCCTCTTGCTTTTCTCCTACAAGCCCCCTCGTCAGTGTAGATCACACTGAGAATTGTCTGGTCCTCCTGGGCCACATTTATAGGTTGCCATTAAAGCTAATATAGCTTCTGAGAATTCAGGGTCTGAAGTTTATCACTGCCCGCTCATCAAACAAAAGTTGTACTTTTCTACGCCCAATATACAAAGCAGATTGTAAGAAAACACTTGACTGTTTCGTCCTTTCAAATCCAGCATTTTCTACATTCTGAGAATAAAACTGACTCTTCCTTCAGTAAGGACAGCTTTATAGTGCACCAGAGAGATTGCTTTTCTTGGATGAGTGAATAGCACTAGGGCTTGAAATGGGAATTCCTATCTGGCAGGGATGCAATAGAGCAACTGGGGGAAGGTAGAGGTAAACCATGCTTGCTACTCCTTGAATGGGTGCTTGGTATGGAGACCTGGTTTATCCTCCACTGCAGTAACCTCCGTATGTTGGAAACCTTCCAGTCTGAGCCACTGAATGACTGTGGTTGCTCCCATCATTGGCCTTTCCTTCTCTCTCGTCACCTAAGAACCCCATTCTGCCACCCTGGGGGACCCAGCCATAGTAAACACTCTGAACCAATATAATTAGTCCTGCCTGGAGCCAGCAAGGAACTATAAACCGTGCCCGCCATCTCTGAGGTCTTCCATGTAGCAAACATTTATGTGCCTGGAACTGGGGTAATGCTAGGCTTTGGGTATTTTAACCAAAAAATGAAGTTCCTTGAAACAGAATTCTCAAATATATCATGACTGCAAGTCGTCCTTAACATAAGGAGAACTCATTCTTGCAGTATTTTTAGCAGAGCTTTGGCCAACGGGAAACCCTCATCAACCCCTACATCCGATATCCTAAGGCAGAAATCCCTAGGACGGCTCAGTCCCCCGGAGCAGGCTAACACTACAGTGACATTTTCTTCTTGTCTGTAGATGATGAGGAGATTTCCCTGAGTACCGAACCTGAGTCTGCAGAAATCCAGGACAGCCCCGTGAATAGCCTGGTGGCAAGCAGCCGTGGGGAGCCCCCTTGCACTAATGCACCAGAGCCCTCGGGGACCTCAGGGCCAGAGCAGCTGAGCCAGGGCAGCGCGGTGGGCCCTGCAGGGAACGAGAGCCTGGAGCTTGCCAATCCGGTTGAGGCCGCCGCAGGTACCACGGAGGCAGGAGATGATGGCACGGTCTGTGTGAGGCCTGAGGCAGCTGGGGAGCTTCTGGCCCCCTGGCCAGAGGACACGGAGCCCGCCCTGAGCGCGGAAGAACTGGCCGAGCGGCTGGACTTGGGTGGGGAGGCGGCCCTACCCGGGCTGTTGGAGGACGGTCGAGCCCCGGGCAGCCCCGGGGAGCCAGTGGCCCAGGAGGCGGCGACAGAGAGCCGGGCTGGCGGGCAGGAGGAGGACAGGCTGCAGCTGCGGGCTTCGGTGAAGAGGAAAAGCAGGCCGTGCTCCCTGCCTGTGTCCGAGCTGGAGACGGTGATCGCGTCCGCCTGCGGGGAGCCCGAGACGCCTCGGACCCACTACATCCGCCTCCACACGCTGCTGCACAGCCTGCCGTCCGCGCAGGGCGGCAGCGCAGACGACGATGGCGCGGAGGAGGAGGCCACCCTCAAGGATGCCTCGGAGAAGGAGGCGCTCAGCGAGGTGGACACGGTCGCCGCCGAGCCGCCTCCCCCGGAAGAGGATGGAGAGGCCCCCGAGGGGGCCACTCCAGGCACGGCGCCCCCGGGCCACTCGGGCTTGGCCAACGGCTCTGTCCCAGGTGGCGACACGCTCCCCAGCACGGGGAGCGAGAGCGACTCCAGCCCGCGGCAGGGCGGGGACCACAGCTGCGAGGGCTGCGACGCATCCTGCTGCAGCCCCTCGTGCTACAGCACGTCGTGCTACAGCAGCTCGTGCTACAGCAGCTCGTGCTACAGCGCCTCCTGCTACAGCCCCTCCTGCTACAACGGCAGCAGGTTCGCCAGCCACACCCGCTTCTCCTCCGTGGACAGCGCCAAGATCTCCGAGAGCACCGTCTTCTCCTCCCAGGATGACGACGAGGAGGAGGAGAACAGCGCCTTCGAGTCGGTGCCCGACTCGGTGCAGAGCCCGGAGCTGGAGCCGGAGTCGGCGAAAGGCGCCGGGTGGCAAGACGAGTCGGCTGCCGCCACCGGGAGCGTGGCCAGAACCGTGGAAGGTCTGGAGTCCCCCGTGGCAGGGCCGAGCAGTCGGAGAGAAGGTTAGACCTCACACCCGATCAGAGGGAAAATAGGACCACCAGGGGGACGCAGGTCTCGCCAACATGGTTTCAAAACAAGAGGGAGAGGGTCAGTCCCAAATGAGGCTGTTGCAGCAGCTGTGCGCCTGTCCTGTACGTACATGTGTGCACGTGTGTATGTGTATGTCAGTATTCCAGACTGTGGGTAGCTGACACCCCACCACTGCCCAGATACACACCAGGAATTACAGCTAGTTGGATGTGAGCGTGTACTTGTATGTGTGCATCTTGGTTTTGACTAATCACTGGTTATAGGGTACATATTACCCTCTAGTCTTGACAACAACCAGAGCATCGAGGTTAGTATCAAATGATATAAGCAGGAAATGATCATCAACATTAGGTGGGTAATGTGTCAGCATCTGCTGATCCCCAAAACTTACTGAAGATTCGCAGTAAGTTAATATAACTGGAAGAACATTGAGATTACCTGTTTTAGAGTTTAGCTAACCTGTGTACAAATGGATATGTATAGCCTACGTGTATGTGTCATGATTTCTGTCTCCTCGATTCTGTTATTGTTGGTTTTGTTTTGTGTTGTTTTGGGGGTCTGGGGGCTATTTTGGCTATTGGAAGGGAAGAATAACATGAATGTGTAAATCGCTTTGTCTCAAGTAAGATTCTAATCCAGTAGGTGCCCCCTTTAGTGTCAAAACGTATTCTGTGTCTTCACCAAAGACCTTCCTTCTTAGTCATGCCTGTGGAATCATATATAAATTTAATTTGCATTTCCTTATCCAGAATTGGGAACTACCTTCCAATCAAGTGACAGTGACATCAAGGGAAATCATTTAAAAGTCACATAATAATAGGAAATAATTCAGTTGTTTTAAAAGAGGAAAATATAGATTCTGCTATTTTGCTGTTCTCATTTGTTTAGATTAGCCTCCAGACAAAATGCGTTGGACTTGTCTCTAGACTACAAGCTCATCAAGGGCCAGAGTTATAGCTTCTTTATGTTTGAATTCTCAGCACCTAAACAAATGCCTGGCACCTACAAACTTTTACAGGAACTAACGCGAGCTTAAAAGAAATAATTTTAAGTACTTAACAACGCCCAATTCTACATTTTAGAGAAAGAAGGGGTGAGGGCAAGTGGCACGTAGGATAAGGAGAAGCCCAAGGAAATTGGTAATAAAGAGACACAGGGAGGAAAACCGTAGTGACATACAATATGGAAAGGCACCCGTGAGTGTGAGAATGGCGTGGACAATTCCTTTCTTTAACAAGGTTGTTCTGAGTCCCTTCTTCGTTCTGAGCCAGATGCTTTGTGCTGGACACAGGAAGATGGTTCAGCAGTAGATCTGTGTGGAAGGAACTCAATAATTACAATATAATTACAAATAAGTATATTACAAGGAGTTTGGGGGATACACCCCTACAACGGCATAACTCGGAGCTGCCAGCAATGTTTAGACCAAAGTTCAAATTTTTTCTGTAAAGGGCCAGATAGTAAAACTTTTAGGCTTTGTAGGTCAAGAGGCAAAATCAAAAAACTCTTCTCACCCAAGGGGTATTTTTAAAAACAGTTTTACCTTTAGAAGTGTAATAACCATTCTTAGCCCAGAGCCATATAAAAACAAGGCTGGATTCGGAGTTTGTCAACCCGTTGTAGCCAATGGGTATACTTTGACCGCCATGTTGGGAGACAGTCCACACATGGGTAATTGAAAATTGACCCAGTATACATTGATATAAAAGCATGTTTAACAACAACAACAAAAAAAGACACTGCCCGTGCCTTTGAGGGCCTAACAGTCCAGCAGGAGGAAGCCATCCCCTTAACTGAAAGGACAGGAAAGTGTTTCAGGGCCATAGTGGAAATCTGTGTTTGTAAAGAAATTTCTAGCTTCCTGAATTTTTTGCAGACTGTAAACTCGGAAAAAGTTAAGAAGCACCTACATGCTTCATTGTGGTGGTTACCAAGGGCAACATGAGGATTCCTGGGAAGGACCGTTGATCTCATGAAAGCTGTGCATACCTTGGCATGTGCCATTCTCCAGCCAGTTCTTCTCTCCCTTGGTAGTGCGTCCCCAGGGCTAATGGGATCGGCGTGGCAGATCTGTCCCCTGCTGACCACCATGTTTCCAAGAGCACCTGCTCCAAGAAAGCACATGTGTCTGATTATATGCATGTGTGCTCTCTTCTCCCGTAAGAGTCTCTGCTGCCCCCTCACCGTGACTTTGAAGATTGCAAATTCCTGCCCAAGGTTAGCCAAGGTAGATGTACTATATACATGCCCACGCAGACGAGTCTGTAGCAGTTCGTGGGGGATGTCTTCTTTATCTACTTTTTGCTGCTTTTCCCTCCATAAAAACCTTTGTTTTTCAATCTCAACATAAAATGGCTTTTTAAAACCTGCCGATCAAATGAAAAAAGTAACATAATATGATTATGAGCTCAGCCCTGCCATCAGGCTCCCCTGGGTTTATATTCAGTCCCCCCCACTTCCCAGCCATGACACCTTAGCCAAGTTACCTAACTGCTCCAAGCCTCACGTGTAAAATGGGTGCAAATGTAGAATGTACCCTAAGGGGTTATCGGAAAGATTCAATGAGGTGATTCGTATGAAGCGCCCAGCCCCTCACGGAGTGAGGGTTCTGCCAGGTAGATGAGCAGCGAGACTCCCTTTTAAATTAGAATAAGTTTCCTTCGCAGAAGGTCTAGCAGGTCTGACACTTGCTTTGTGTTTGAGGCGAAGGGGATGGTGTGGAGCCGCGGCCTCTGACGGAACAGGATTGCTTGCTTCCTCTGTGCGCTCCCTTCATTCCGTTGGCTGAGATGCATCAGTCACATCATTGCGTTTGCTTGGGGTTCACGGGCAGGTGGGGTCAGCTCCATTAACTCCGGCAAGCAACAATATTATGTTTCCACTAGCTTGGAGGAGTAATTAACCTGACTGGTTGAATTAATTATGATGAGGTAAGTTTGTTGTTGTTCTTTTTTGTTAAGAAACTAAATTAAAAATGCAGCAGCTGGTGACATAACAACTGTACCATTGTTTTTTTAGTTTCTGACACTAAACATATATAAAGACAAACATGAGTGTGGTATCCACTAAATTCAGAGCCCAGCTTTGAAACAGGAGTCAGTTTGCAAGGAGCTATGTGCTGGCATGAGGGGCACCTTCCTTGACTGTCCTTAGTCTCCAGGGACCCCAAGAATTTCAGTCACACACCAGAGTTTGCACAAGAAATAATGTTACATATTTAACATTTAAAAGGACCCTTTGTTCCTGAATACATCCCTGTTTTTGTTTTCCAGTGAGCTCTAGGAATTAAATGGCTAAGTTAAATCCACCTAACTTCCTTCCTAGCTAATTTCTTTATGTTTTAAATCAGTTCTGTGGATCTAGAGTGAGAAGAAATAAGCATCCTTTCCATGTATGGACATTCTGGGGAGTATTTTTGAAATTTGAGATCCCACGAAGATCTTAACCACTGTTTTTCAATAGTTTCTCTCTTTTCGGCCCAAGGAATAATGGAACACTTGGTATTTGCATGAGGCGTGGAGGGCAGAGGAAGGAAAAGGCCTGACCTTTGTCCTCTGGGCAACAGGGGCTACTGTGAGAAATCCAGGGCAGTGTTAGTTGGGGGTTACCAGGCTGAGAGCTGTCTCGTGGCCTGGGCCCTTCTAGCTCCCCAGAGATCAAGAGGAATTACCTCTGATTATGTGACCCAAACGGCTGGTGCTGTAGGCCTTCCATCCACACGGCCAGTCTACAGGCAGTGTTACCAGGACCTGAGGACATCATGAAATAGGAACTGCATTGTACCACATTGTTCAGTTCATCATAAGTCTGCCTGAGAGTACTATTAGCTGTGTCTGTTATAATTGAGGGTGCGCCTTCTGTGGATATGTTTATTTCTAAAATTTCTCCATGTCTGTCTTTCTTCTTCCATCTATCCCACTTCTGTGTTTCAAGTTTTCCTGTCTCGGTCTTCCCGCCTCTTATCTACTTCCTTCGTCTCTTGTCTTCTTCCAGAACACCCTGGCTTATCAGATTCTTCCTCAGAATAATCTGGACCAATCACAAGATGCCATAGCTCCTTGGCTCTGTACCCCAGCCCCTAGCTTTCCTACTACAAGAAGTTACCTTCCTGGCCCACTAGTTCCTTAACCCCATCTCAGAAAGGCACCAGCTAAGAGTTTCATTCCAAACCCAAAATCTCTGAAAGATGGCCTCTGGGTAGCCCTCCGATGAAACCTATCCAAACAAGGAGCTGTCATTTTGCACAGACCCCTTGAACTGTTTTTTTTTTTTTTTTCTTGCGGTACGCGGGCCTCTCACTGTTGTGGCCTCTCCCGTTGCGGAGCACAGGCTCCGGACGCGCAGCAGACCCCTTGAACTTTTATGAGACCTTATAAATGCTGCCCTTCCCTCCAAAAGGCCTGTTTCTTTTCCTGGGCTAAACTCAGCCTCTGCTCATTTTCTTTTGTGTCCCTTTCTGATGCCACCTTGCCCTCAAGAAAATCCAGGTGGTTACAGAATCAGACCCCAGTCCCACATATTGGTCTGTTGCGGTACAGATCACAGCCATGGAGTGTTTGGCTGGTTTTTTTCAAGTTTCTTAAAAAATATAGCTCCCTCTATTCCCTGGCTCATGAATGACTCTGTATGTAGCAAACTGACACAGAAAAAAATCAATTGCCTACTCTTTTTTTTTTTTTGAATTTTATTTATTTTTTTATACAGCAGGTTCTTATTAGTTATCCATTTTATACATATTAGCGTATATATGTCAATCCCAATCTCCCCAGTTGCCCGCTCTTTGGGGTTTTTTCTTGCAGTAGTTTGTTTTACAGTCGTGCTTTTTTGCTGACGTTGCCATGGCAATGAATGAATCTGAATGTCTCGACTATCTTGTCCGTAGGTGAATGTCCTATACTCCATAATTCCCAGCCAGTAAGCCAGCTTCCTTCCCTGAGGCCTGAACATCATCACTACCCAACAATCGATGAGCCTCTTCCACCAAGTAAGCTTTAGTTTTGAAAATCTATGTTCATAACTTCCCATCAAGTACAAGCAGGTCGGTATGAACTTTGTATATAAACATCCAAACTCTTCCTCCACTCCATACCTCACACTGTGATCGAAAACCAATATGGCTCCTACCATAGAAATTGGTTGGTTGGTTGGTTTTTTGTCGTATGGTTTCAGGATGTGATCTTAATGAGAAAACCCAGTATTTTCAGCACCCTTCAACTTCTGAAATGGAGAGCATTTCTTTACAGGACTTGACTAGGCCTTGCAAACTGTTCGTGACCCTTAATTCGCAAATTTTACTATATTATATTTAAAAGTTTGCAGTTCGAGGTGGAATAATCCTATTATTCTCCATGGCACCTTTTATGGTTCAAGCATCTCCACGTAATAAAACATTTCAACTCATCAGGACCCGTGAACTTGTATTTTCCTTACTCTAATTTGCACCAATAGGTGACAGCCTCAAATTTTTTCTGTAGTTCTTAGAGGTTTCCAGGAAAAATATCATCTTTAGGGATAGAATTCAATAGCACATTCTCCTGGTAACTGTAATGTGTAATTAATAATTACCTAACTGGTCATTTGAACTTGGGAAAATCAATCTCAGTGACTCAGTTTTCTTAGTTGTAAAGTAAAGCTTTAATTTTCTCATCTGCTAAATGCTAGATTTGGACTAGATAGTCTCTAGATAGCATTCCAGTGTAATTTACCCTTATAATATTCCCTTATATGTAACATTTGTAAGAAGGAAGTGACACCCTAGACATTAAATATTCACTTAGCACCAGATATGTTCATGAATTCTAGAACATCCCTGTTTTGGCTTGAGCTCATTTTTCATGCAAAGATAACCTTTAAAATTTGATAAATTTTACAACTGCAAGATCTTTCCAGGATGCAAAGAATCAGTGTTTCTTTCCATTCTTTTGCCTGTGCTTACATTAAGCCGTTACAGTTTTGAAAGAAGAAAGGTTTATTCCTTAATTCATCTATTCTTGGCAATGTGATATATTTTACATTTACACCATTCTTCTATTCAATTGTAGTTTATCAGTGATAAACAGTGTCTTTAATAATTAGTAGAATATCTTAAAGGAGTACCGCATTTGTTTGGAGAGACCAAGACAAACATTATGTTCTTTAACTTTTGATCCCTGATTTCTTTCTTTATACATTGATTTATGGATATTCCATAAATGAATAGTAAAATTTCAGTGTCACTAGAGGTACTTCCTACTTAGAAAAATACCTATAGCACGTTCTCTCCAAGAAAGGAACATTTTCCCCACAACAAAAAAACCTATCAGTGGGTGTGTACATGAATTGACCCTCAATCCGTGTAAGAGTAATAACTAGTTATACATACAGATATTATAGATAATTGAATATAATATATTCTGTTTTAAAGAATTGCTTTCTATAAGCTGCTTTTGATAATGAAACAAACTTCTTCCAGATAGGTTTCAATTTTCTGTCCATGTGACACTGAAAAATATTAGAAAAGTTGGTAGTGAAGCTAACAACTGAATTTTCTTAATCTCACATCGTACACGGATGACTTCATCAGATAGTTATTCATTGAATAAGTATTTATTGAATGCTTGCTCTATGCAAGCAAAAAAGGCAAAGATCCCTGCCCTCAAGGAGCTTACAGTCTAGGCTGGTAGAGACAGATAATAAACAATAAAAAGAATAAATGAAGAAATAGTGCAGCACATTAGATGGTCTTAAGTGCTGTGGAAAAACAAAAGCAGAGCAGGGTAAGGGGAATCTGGAGCGTGTGGTGGTGGCTGGTTCGCCATTTTAAATAGGGTGGTCGGGTACACTTTGCTGACAAGGCAACATTAGAAGCTAGACTTAGAAGTGGTAGGAGGGTTATCCACCCAAGTACTGGGGAAGAAGAGCTTTCTGAGCAAACAGAGCGGCCTGCCCGGTGGGTTTGAGAAACAGCAAGAAGGTCAGCGTGTCTGGATGGAGCAGATTTGGGAGCGAGGAAGCAGCAGACGAAGAGTTCCGTCTATCGGGGGCCCAGATCCCCTAGGGCCTTGTAGACCACTTAAGGGTTTTGGCTTTTACTGTGGATGAAAGGGGGACGTTGTAGGTTTTTGAGCAGAGACGTGACATTTCCTAACTTAGGTCTTAAAAGGTTTTCTGTGTTGGCGTCAAATTGTGAGGAGGAAAAATAGAAGCCTGAGACCCAACATAAGGTTCTTGCAGGTGAGAAGCAGTGGTGGCTTGAGCTGGCGGGGAGCAGAGGACGTGGTGAGAAGTGGTCAGATTCTGGCCAGATATTTTGTGGGTAGATTTGCTGAAAGATTGGATGTGGTGCGTGAGATACAGAGAAGGGTCAAGAAGGACCTCAAGAGTTTTAACCTGGAAGGATGGAGCTTCCTTTAACTGAGAAAGGAAGAGAAGGCTGCAGATAGAGCAGGTTTGGGTGGGAATGAGCTGAAGCTTGGTTTTGATCGTGTTATATTTGAGATGTCATCCAGGTATCAGTGTCGAGAAGACAGTGAGATGCAACTGAAGTTCAAGATAAAGGTCTAAACTACAAACGTGGTGTTGCACTTGTTAATGTAAAAGTACAAATTTACAGGCTTTTCTTGGTATAATAATTAAAACAGGATTCATTATTAGGCTCTACGTTGTTCTTAGACTTCATGGAAAATATATAGTTTAATATCTGACAAGGCTCCCCAACCACAGATGGATGGACACACATGAATGACTCTAACGGTCCCAAGGTCATCCGTAAAGGTATCATTTTCAGGAGTCTGTTTTGTCATCACAGGGCCAAGTGCATCGGACGTGCTGAGGCCTGAAGTTCCATTCAGAACATGTTTTCTTTATGCGATACTGTTTATACAGTACGTGAAAGCAAATTCTTTACAAAGCAACCCAGAAAACACACTTATAATCTCTAGTTGCGCTTAGCTATTATCTTCTGATTATTTATAAGAGTTTAATTAGCACTCTGCCTTCCAGGTAGTTAATGTATTGACAAGAGGGTCTAACTGTCTGGCTTGCCATTCTTTTCCGTGAGTGGCTTGGAAATACTGAAACTCAGAAATTATTATTATCGCTGCACCATGCTTGAGTTATTTTCCTTGGAGAATCTATGAGACTGGAGGCTTGTCTTTGAAGGAATCCTTCCTTTACTGTGGGCACCTGGAGGGCAGGGATGTGTGTTAGTCAGCAATGTGTCCTCAGGACCTGGCATGGTCTCTAGTTCATAGTACAAGGAGGAGTTTGTTCAACTGAATTGAGTAACGCGATGCTCTTCAAAGATGAATGCTCATTCTTTGTTGGATGACAGTCATGTTGGGTTCAAGAAAAAAATAAAATACCCAGTTGCTGCTAGTTTGGAAATCACTGAAATTTTTTAATGTTTGGCTCGAGATTAATTACCTAGTAGTTACACAAATATACAATTTCATCAATGAGCTGATTAACATTTACAACTAACAGTTGACAACTGGATCATCTAGTAGTCAATTTTAATCACCACCTTCTAGAATATATACAATCTGACCACATTTTTTTTCTTCAGTTCGTCTTATAATTCAACTTATAAGACGAACTTTCTTCAGTTCGTCTTATAAGTTGAATTTGGTGTTTTCTGGTATTTTTAGTTTTCCTTGGACATTATTTGGCAATCCCTCAGGTGACTGTCAGACATAAGCCATAATGTTCTCAAACAGCTTGAACCACACACATATCAAACCATAACTCTACCAAATATATTGAGTTTTTCATTTTAAAAACAATTGGGAGTTGCTATGTCATTACCTGAATGATGCTTTTTCAATAGAATTGTTAAATATCTGACCTACTCCCAAAAGCTATGGCTTTTCTCACTTAAAAGCCTGAATGGTTTTCCTCATTTGCAGTCATTTTTGCTTTTTCTTCTTTAGTCTAACGTAGTTTTCAGCATAACTTTATCATGAAGCTGTTATTCCCACCACAGTTTTACACGTGGAACCTAAAAGCTTTGCGCATCTCTGTACAGCAGACATCGCTCATCTTTTTTTAGCTCAGGTGTGTACGTATGACTTCCAGCTCTCTCAGTTTTGAGGACTTTTTCATCCTGTCACCCCAGCCCAGCTCCTACATTTCTCATGGACTGTATCATCTATGCTTCCACCTTTTAGTTTGTTGCTGTTCCTTAAATTTGAGAAGTAAAGGAATTTAGCTTTATCTTGGGCTCCCTCTACTCTTTGGGACAGCTATCTATCAACAAAGAGATACTTCAAAGCTAGTTAATAGTCGTGATTGGTTTTGTTTTGGTCCAGAGATATTTGGCAGCCACAGGTGGGTTGAGCATACACTGTGAATTCACAACTCTAAGTATTGAATGTGTCCATTCTTTCTCTCAAGAGGAATGGCGATCAATTAAGGCTGCTAAGATTAGATAGAGGTTATATGAAGCACGTACATACAGTGCATTTTAGAACTGTAGTCAAACCTGGTTTTAATATGAGGGCCATTATTCCCTTCTGAGCAGCCATCCTCCGTCAGATTTAGCAGAGAAAGGATTCTTCCAGCATTAGAGTGTCAGCTGTCACCGGAGGACATTTCCGGTCTTCCAGCTGTCATTTGAGTAGCCAAGAAAATTGACAAGATGGAATTTTTTAAAGAAGGAAATCAACATTCCATTTTCTCTTTAGAACTTGTTAGAATTTTAACACAGGTCATACTTGAGTAACCCCAGTTACTGTTTAAAATGGCCCAGCGGAGAATCTGAGTCCCATGGGCTCTTTCCTGGAATGCCAACTCCATGCCAATGCCTCAGAGGCCACCCAGGTGCTCTGGGCAGTGCTTGGTCTTCAGCAAGTCACCAGTGGTGAGTTCTAACTGCAAAAGACCTGGAAGTGGTGTCTGTTTCACATGGATCCGTAGTTTGTCCTTGATTTTTCTTTTTGCCTTTTCGTCATGCACTAGACTGGGAAGCTCGCATTGACAGCCACGGGCGGGTCTTTTATGTGGACCACGTGAACCGCACGACCACCTGGCAGCGTCCCACATCAGCAGCCACCCCCGACGGGATGCGGAGATCCGGGTCCATCCAGCAGATGGAGCAACTCAACAGGCGGTGGGTGATCAGCGTGCGGGGAGCCCCTATAAAGCAGTGAAAGGAGAAGGGCAGCTAAAGAAACCCCCTTTTATACTTTCCTGCTCAGATTGTATGAGGAAACTGCAAAGTCATTAACCCATTCATAGTTAGTACCTGGAAAGCTAGATTTAAAATTTGGTGAGGAGACAAGCTAAGCCCAAGTGTCATTTAAAGACGGGGAATCCTCTTGACGGCCCAGGCTCGAACACAGGTGTTCTTAGCCAAGGGCCCATGGACCACCCCCACCCAGGTATTCACTGAGGGTGTCAGTGTTCCAGGAACCATCCAGAAACTATATGCAAAATTATACATGGATGTACATTTATCTACCAGACTCATACGTATCTGTCATAAGATTCTCAAACAGGTCCAGAACCCAAACAGTTTGAAAACATTCCAAGGATAGGTTCAACAGAATACTGAAAGCTGCCTGGAGAAAAAGCTGCCTCATAAATCTCTATATTCAGGCCTACCCTGGTCCCATAATTGCTATATACTCAGAAATATACATTCTTAAAAAGCTTTCATCATAGAAAGAGAAACATTTAAAGATACTTTTTGAGAATTGTTTTGTCTAAAAACTAGACCCCTTACTAGTTTTTAGTAAGTATGTAAAGATGTCATTTTGTTTTCAACATGCAAATGAAACCCTAAACAGCACCTCTCCCATGCCATAAGCTAGTACGAGCATCATACCCAATATCTTGCTTCTTTAAGACCAGGGCAGTGGCTTTTGGATACTTTTAGTAGCCAGGAATGCAGACTGCAGGCCCAACTTCGTTTGTATCCACATGACATCTTGCTAGTGTAAAATAAAGGAAAAAGGTGGAGAGGGACTAAAAAGAATAACTAACTGGGTTTGGGGGACACAGCTATTGATAACAAATATCTTTTGAAAGTTAACTGTAGCCTCCAGAAAAAAAAAAAAGTAGACAATTCAATCCTATTAAAATTGCACAGAAACAAAACATTGAACTTCTGCTTACTGTTGTTGTAGAGAGAGAAGGATGCTTTAGGTGAAGATCACCAGGAGTTCTTTTATTGCTTGAGCATTTGGAAGACATTTGCTTTCCATTTTTCCATTAAGTCATTAATAAGAATCATAACGGGTTTCTATTGGCAGTGTACTTCTCTAGTCATTCCCACAGAAAGAAAGTATATTACAAGGAAGAACATATTAAATATAAATGCACCAAAATCCATGGGAGTGTCCTTTCATGGTGATTGCAACAAGACTCCTACAACTAAAAATGCAAAGGACGCAGCAAGCTCATTTTACATAGAGACTGTGTTCAGATGCCATAGGCAGAAATAGCCTCAGGGTCTGTCTTGCCAGACAGATGAGCTGAAATAATTTACCAGACTAAGAAACATGGAGAGCAGCATCAGCCTATATCTACAGAGGTGTAGTTTGAACACTAAAACAAAACAGTAAACCAGAAGCAGAAGTAAATACCTTGACCTGTGACATAAAAATCCTTGGAAGTTCGTTCACGATGTTCAGGTTGTATAATATAAAAATGAGGCCAGGGCTTCCCTGGTGGCGCAGTGGTTGAGAGTCTGCCTGCCGATGCAGGGGACACGGGTTTGTGCCCCGGTCTGGGAAGATCCCACATGCCGCGGAGCGGCTGGGCCCGTGAGCCATGGCCGCTGAGCCTTCGCGTCCGGAGCCTGTGCTTCGCAACGGGAGAGGCCACAACAGTGGGAGGCCCGCATACCGCAAAAAAAAAAAAGAAAAAAAAAAAATGAGGCTAAATCCATCCTGAACCAGGCCTCTAGAGAAGTGTACAGGCTTTGATGTGTAAACCCCTGTGCCCTCCAGTGGAGCTGAACATGCTGAGAGAGACCAGACTTTGCTGAATAGCAAGTTGTATTTGCTGCATCCATGTGGACAGATAAAAAGAAAAGGAACTGAGCGATTTGAGAAAGTGCTTATTTCTTGTGAAAAATCCTACCTAGGGAAGGTCAGATAACCTTCAGATAAGTATTCAGGCTCTTCAATGCTTATTTTAACCTACTGCTTTCAAACATTTAAAGTTTTCCAGTGATTTGGCCTGATAATGGCAGCCACAGAAGGTATACTGTCAGTCCTTTATCCATCGCAGATGTGATCACACACAGGGGGGCATGTGTTTGGTTAGCAGGAGAAATTTACACTCATCACCTTCTCACAGCAAGATGGAAATATTTCTCAGTGTTGCAAGAAGGAGTTTCTCTTGACTCCTGACAGGGTGATTGTGAAAGACAAATGTGTTTGTGCAAGGAGACGCACACTGCAAAATGCGGAGTGGACAAAGTAGTGTACGGTGACCACATTCCCTCGGCCACCCCCTAAGTGGCCTTTGTGGCTTTGCCACACGCTTTCACTGCAGGAAAGTCCCTCATTGCGTGCCTTCCACCTGGCACTCATCTCCATCCTGCAAAAGCCCAACCCAAATGTCACATGGTCCCTGGAACCTCCCCAGAGCTCTCCGCACAGAGCCAGTGGCCACCTCCTCTGCAGCCCCATGACTGATGGCCCATCATGCCTGCCACTGGTAACTGTCCTTCCCTTCTTTCTCATTCTTCTGTGTCCCTCGTCCCGGTGCCTGGATGGGGCCAGAGTTTACCAGGACTCAGTACAAGACCATTTCCCGAGTTCATTCCTACACGTTCAAAATATCCTGAACGAACTAACTCTACCTTCTTCGCAAATATTTATGGAGGAAACCGAAAATATAAATACATAGTCTCATTTTAAATCATCAACTCAAGTTTGATGTTTTACTTATTTGGATAAAATTATTATACTATTGAGAAATGTGAGTTTTAAATAAGGAAAAAAAAAGGCTTATAATCCTACTGCCCGAAGGATTAACTTTTTTAAAAAAATTAACTATCTTCAAATTTCATATGCACAGTCCTGATACAGCTATAATGATAATATAGCTTTATATTCATTTTTCACTTCCTACATTATAAGCATTTTCGTATTGCTACATAGCCTTAAGATGATCACTTAAACGATGGTATTCCAATGAACAGATGTAATTTACTTAATCTGACATATTGTTGGATGTTTCACTTATTGCTTTTAATCACTATTTTGGATAAGGCCCAAGTGTATGTAAAATAGTAGGATTGTCTTAGAGTGTTTCTTTAGGGTTATATTCCCAAAAGAGCAGGCCAAGAGAGATCTGCGTGGTTTTGGTATTTGATATCAATGCTTAAAGGTTTTCTAAAGTGTGTTTCTACGGGTTTACTTTGCTAGCAGCGATACCTTGCCTTCCATCTCATCTTTTGGTGGGTTTTTGCTGACTTAAGTGATTCTCCTCGTGTTTTCTGGTGCTCCTTACGTTTCACTTCTTGGAGGGAAGGTCAACTTCTGTTTCCATGAGCTTTTCTTTTCCCAATTTTAGCTCCTCCCGTGAGAATCGTCTGCTCCTATGGGCTTTGTTCGTTTGGTTTTGGTTTGGTTTGGTTCAGTTCGGTTTGGTTTTGGAAGGTTTCTTTATATCCGGTTCGGTTTTGTGTGTGTTCCTCTGTGTGTCTCTTTGCAAATTAGACATTCCAGCTGACTTCCTTACCAATTTCCATAAACCCTATGTAATATAAATATTTAACCTTTTTCTGCAAAAAAAATAAAGTGTGAGGGAGGACATTGAAGGATATATATATTTTTTAAATTTTATTTATTTATTTATTTATGGCTGTGTTGGGTCTTCGTTTCTGTGCGCAGGCTTTCTCTAGTTGCGGTGAGCGGGGGCCGCTCTTCATCGCGGTGCGCGGGCCTCTCACTGTCGCGGCCTCTCTTGTTGCGGAACACAGGCTCCAGACACGCAGGCTCAGTAGTTGTGGCTCACGGGCCTAGTTGCTCTGCGACATGTGGGATCCTCCCGGACCAGGGCTCGAACCCGTGTCCCCTGCATCGGCAGGCGGACTCTCAACCACTGCGCCACCAGGGAAGCCCCTGAAGGATAATTTTTGATGAAATAGAAGAGAACCAACTCTCTGACCCCCTCTCTCATCTTTAGAACAAAGAGAGCCTCTGAGGCTGCAGCCCTGCCCTTGCTGGGTGATCCTCCACCAACCGCTGTGTGTCCTGCTTCCCCAAGACTGTCCTGACTTCAGCAAAGGCTAGGGGTTGGGTCTGGCACCTGGGATTTGAGGCTGTTGACTTAGTAAGGCGTGAGATAAACCAGGTGCAACCGAGGACATGTGAAGCAGTTTGTGAAACTGCTGACATTTCCATCGAATAAAATTATAATAAAAATAAAAGGTTTCCTCGTTAAAATTCTCTTCAGTGATCACTGCAATTTGGGAAGTAAAAGAGAGGCTACGATATGAGGTTTGTCTAAGCCCTTTCCAAGCATCTGTTGCTGAGTAACAAAGCACCCCAGACTTGGTGACTTAAAACAACAGTAACTGATTATTATCACCGTTATCCTCGTGAGTATCCTCCTCTCTCATGGTTCTCATGGTTGACTGGGTTCAGTGAGGCCCTTCTCTGGGTACCTCATGGTTGCGGTCAGAGGGTGGCTGGGCTGGAGGCTCGCGTATCTGGAGGCTGATGCTAGCTGTGGGCTGGGATCTCAGCTGTGATTGTAAACCAGAGCACTTCCACGTGGACTTTCCATGTCGCCTGGGCTTCCTCACAGCCTGGCCTCTGTGTTCCGTGACAAGCTGTCGCTTTCATTATTGTCTGTTAGTCCAGGTCGCCACAGGACCTTCGCAGGTTCAAGGGGAGGGGACATTGGTTCTGCCTCTTAGTAGGAGAGTAGTCAGGTTCTGGAAGAAGCTGTGGACTGAAAATATCGTTGAGCCACTTTAGGAAAATGCAGCCTGCCTCGAGCCACTTGGGGGATCCTCCAACAGCAGCTTCCTTGGTCTTTGGCAGTCCCCCTTCCTCTCCCAGGTCAAGGTCACAAGCTTAGGCGGCTTCTCACCGGCCCACTGAGTACCCCACGTGTGGCTGCATTACTTGAGTTCCAGCAAAAAGAACATCACAGACAGACAGCCTCCCTGCCGCAGGCGTGTGGAGGGGTAAATAAAAGCAAGCATTTCTCTCTCCCGATTCCTTGCTCATTCCTACCCCTTCCGCATTTTCTCATAAGAGGCCTTCTCAGGAATGCCTCCCAGTAAGTGCTGCAGGCAGAGCCATCTTCCACCAGGTGGCAGGAGCGAGTGGCTGAGTCTCTTTAGATAAAATAAAACTTGAGGGGGAGAGTGGGAGGGAGGGAGACGCAAGAGGGAAGACATATGGGAACATATGTATATGTATAGCTGATTCACTTTGTTATAAAGCAGAAACTAACACCATTGTAAAGCAATTATACCCCAATAAAGATGTTTAAAATAAATAAATAAATAAATAAAACTTAAAGCCCCACACCAGACAGCCTCAAACCTAGATGTAGATAATACCACCTGAAGAACTTGTTAGAAATGCAGATTTCAATTTTGCCCCAATTTCTGTAATTATAATAATCACCCAGTTGATTCTCTGGCAAGTGGTCTGGAGACCACACTTGAGAGCAAAACTCCTCTTTATTATTTATTTATTTATTTATTTGGCCGGGTGGCATGTAGGATCTTGGTTCCCCGACCAGGGATCGAACCTGTACCCCCTGAAGTGGAAGCGTGGAGTCCTAACCACTGGACCGCCAGGGAAGTCCCCAAAACTCCTCTCTAAAGGTCAAGGAGAGGTCACTAGTCTTCAGAATCCCTGCCATGGAAGACCTTGTCCATGTGATAATACGTTCCCCATGCCCCCACCTTGGATTGCACATGGCGACCTGGCTACTCGCTGCTCCCTGGAGGCTCCCTCCTCTTCACGCCTCTTCCTCCACTCCCACTTCACTTCTCTGAGCGCAAGAGCCATACAGCAACGCTCCCCTGGCTGTTGTCACTTGTGTGACCTCAAGGACCTCCAGGTCAGCATGCCCAAATCCACACTAAAATCTTCCCACCAACCTGCCCATCCTACATGGGCTTCATCAGTACCGACACGTCCACCCACCTGCTCTAAGTGGGCGCCTCGAACTTCACAGTTTTCTCCTCTGTCTTCTCCAACCTCCATACCCAGTCAGGTCCCAAATTCTGTTGAGTCTACATGTAAAGTTATTACAAACTCTGCCACTAAAGATCTCATCAGTCTGACCGCTTCCCTCATTCCTGCTGTGCTGTGAGGAAAAGGGAAGCGGAATTCCTGTCCTGTGTCCTGGTGGGGCCGAGAGACAGCAGGCAAAAGGAGGAAGAGGGGCTACAAAGAGTGAAGGAAGCAGAGCAGAGCAAAAAGGAACAAGACAGCTGGACACCTGCCTACAAAACACCATGTGAATTAGGCAGGAAATTTCTGTGAGTGTTTTGTGGGCAGATATAGGTGATCTTAGTACCCCTACAGAATGTGGGTGTCCGCCGCCCCCAGCAGCATCCTTAGACACCAGCTTTTTCCACCACCCCTGCCTCGTTCCAGGCTTCTGCATCTCCAGCCTGGAGCGATGCAGTAGTTCTCAGCTGCTCTCCCCGACTCCAGGGTCTTCTCCTCCCGCGCCCTCCACACAGGTGGGGGTCATTGTAGAACTGGACCTGCCTCTCTGTTCCAGCAGCTGCTCAGCCCCTACAGTGGCGGTTCTCAGAGTTGGTCCCCGGACCAGCAGCACAAACTGCATCACCTGGGAACTAGTCAGAAATGCACATTCGTGCCTCCCCCACCCCATCCCTGGACCTGCTGAATCGGAGAGACGCTGGGGATGGAGCTCGGCAGCCTGTGTTTTCACAAGCCCTGTAGGCGATCCTGATGCAGCTCAAGTTGGAGGACCTGGGCCTAGAGAAAAACATTCCAGCCGCCGCTGGGCACCTGCTAGGCGCTCCCTGCCACCCCTGCTGGTTCCCTGGCACTGCCCAAGGCCCACACATCCTGACGCCACCGCCAACCTTCTCGGAGTTCTCCCAGCTGAAGCCTTTTGCACATGTCATTTCCTCCGTGTACCTTCCCTACAAGCTCCCCGACACGTCATACTCTGACTTCAGGACGCATGTGCCTTGGGTGTTTCCTCGTCTGTGTCCACACCTCTTACACACCTAGGGCAGCTTGTTCACCTCACTAGAGTCACGGTTTATGTGCATTTCCCCTCTTTGTTCTGTCCTGACCGTGAGGGTTCAGAGGGCGAGATCGCATTCCAGTCTTCTCTTTCGTCTGGAAGTCCAGCGCAGAGCCAGACACACTGGAAAAGTCAGTAAATATTTAGTAAGCACCTGGTTAGGCAACTGACTGGCCAACTGACTGACTGATTCCCCAACTTGGAAAGAAAAATCAAAGGAGCCTTCAAATAAGCAGAAAGCATTTATTTGTCTGCCAGTGTGTTTTTAGCGTGCAACCTTTGCACACCCCTTGCCAGTCCCGTCAGTTACCTGTTAAATAAAAACAAGTGAGTAGAACTTTTATTTTAGTTTGTACACTTATCACCATCAGGGAGAGGTGCTTCGATATCTTAGTTGTAATATTTTAAGTTCCTTCCCATACCATTATTTTAGATTTAGCCTAATTTCATTTAATGCAGGGTGATTTTTTTGAAGTCACCATACCTGAAACTCATCACAGCTTACGAAACAAAAAGAAATCAAATCGTCCAGAGATACTTGTAGTGTTAATTGTCTTAGGTACCTTGTGGGGATGTTGAGCATTTCTTTCCTGATGTTTATTGACCTCCAGGACAATTCTTTACTGATTTCCCCACTTATGTGATTCAGAGCATCAGCCCCTCAACAAGCCATCAAACCAAAGTTAACTCCTGTCTTTGCACTTTCTGACACAAAGGTACCAAAATATTCAGCGAACCATTGCTACAGAGAGGCCTGAAGAAGATTCTGGCAGCCAAAGTTGTGAGCAGGTCCCAGCAGGAGGCAGCGGAGGAGGTGGCGGGAGTGATTCAGAGGCTGAATCTTCTCAGTCAAGCATAGGTATGCAGGATGGGCCCAGACTCCTGGGATGCGAATCGGGTAAGGAAAGCAGGGTGTGGACGAGGGCCAGCGGGAGAAAGAGGCTTGGCACCAGCAGGGTAAAACAGACAGAAGTTTCCCACCAGGAACGTAAAGGGAAAGTGGATTCACAGTGAAGAGACCTTGCACCTATGCATCAAGGCAAATTTCGGTTTTGGTGGCTTAATCATTTCTTATTAAGTAAATTTATTTGTTGGTGTCCTAAGGATGTTTTCCACTTATAAATAAAACACGATAAGAATTCATGGTCCGCTTCCAAGGAGCCACATGACAACAATAGGAAGACTTGTTTGCATTTAGAATAAAATACACAACAGAAACTAACACAACATTGTAAAGCTATTATGCTCCAATAAAGATTTTTTTTTAAAAAATGGGAAATAGTAAAAAAAAAAATTTTTTTTAAAGAATAAAATACAATCTCCCCTGAGGGAGGAACCTGGGAGTAAAGAGAACCTGCAGGCTTACGATTGATTATACATGGCCGCCTGGAAGCATTTTTTAGCAAATACCATCAGCATCCACTAGGGGGGTCTGGTGTTCATTTCTTTGACTCTGAGTGGAACTCAGATAAGAATATTCAAAAGGCGTTAAGAGATTGACTTCTTCTTTTTTTTAATTGGAGTAGAGTTGATTTACAATGTTGTGTTAGTTTCAGGTGTACAGCAAAGGGATTCAGTTATACATATATATTCTTTTTCAGACTCTTTTTCATTATAGGCTATTACAAGATATTGTATATAGTTCTCTGTGCTATACAGTAGGTCCTTGTTGGTTATCTATTTTATATATAGTAGTGTGTATCTGTTAATCCCCAAATTCCTAATTTATCCCCTCCCTTCCTTTCCCTTTTGGTAACCATAAGATTGTTTTCTCTGAAGAGATTGGCTTCTGCTTTTTATACCTGTAATAGCGTAAGATTATTACTGTAACATCCTAATAACCCAGTTTCTTTTTGAACTGGGTAAATGATGGCAGATTGACGGCTCTAGAACATTCGGAGCAAACAGCCATGTGCTTCCTGTACTGCCAGGTCTCAGCTCTCTCTGCAAAAGCAGAAGAGTGGACATTTTCACGCCCTCTTTTAAATATGTATGTACAGAGTTCCACCAACTATTTTAATTGCCTCCATTCTATTCATTTTATCAGATATACTAACTAAACTGACTAGTTTATGTATTTCTATTATTAATTTCTATTAATCTCTGATAGAGATGTAGTAAAGTGGTGGAGTAATTAGAAACATGAGGAAAAAGGAACAGAAAATTTCTTTCTGGGTTTGGTATTGGATCCGGTGGCATTTGCTGTATAACAAGCCATCCAAAGCTTAAGTTCACAGCCATGCATTTAGCCCTCAATCCTGCAGGTGAGCAACTTGAGCTGAGGCCTGCTGGGTGGTTCCTCAGGTCACTGGGCTCACACCTGCATCCTTGGTCAGCTGTGGAATTGGCTGCAAGCTGGCTGGCCTGATGTGGCCTCAGCCGGGGCGGCTTGTCCCCACTCCCCATGGCTTTTCATCTTGCACAGACTGTTCTCGTGTTGAGGGAGAGAAAGTGGGGACTCACAGGCCGCTCAGAACCTCTGGCAAATTCTGTTGGTTAAAGCAAGGCACAAGGCCAGCTCGATTCAACAGGGTTGCGAAGTTCCATACCAATGGGGATGCGGCGGGGGAAGAATTGTGGTCCTTTCTGCAAACAAATTCTCATAGCTATGGTGAGCAACTTATAAAGAAAGTAAGAAAAAAGTCATTGGGATAAAAGGGATGAGGTATTCAAGGACTTGATCCTGACTGAAATTGTACAGGAACACTCCTAGGAAATAATGATTCTTAACTGACAGACACCGAGTGATAGGACACCTGGCGCTATCGCTGCGACAGCTGGTCAGATCACTCTTCAAAACAGCAGTCCTCTCCAGCTGTGCAGGTGAAGGCTTGTGGGCTGCTGGTGCCATGAGAGAGAAGTCCCCTATTTGAAACGATCTTTTCCCAATGCCTTTCGTTGCTTTGCTTCACTTTTTCCAGATCTGAGGAGAGATGGGTCACTTTCTCCAGTGAACTCACAAAAAATCACCTTGCTGCTACAGTCCCCAGCTGTCAAGTTCATCACCAACCCCGAGTTCTTCACTGTACTGCACGCCAATTACGTGAGTGTTCCCACACACAGAAGGGGCCTGGCCTGGCTTCCAGCAAGACCCGAAACACAACTTTGCAAAGTCATTGGATAGATTAAAGAGGATAGCATTTTAACTAAGGCAAGAAAAAAAAAAAGAGAGAAAAGAAAAAAGATGGCTCTTTTTTTGCTCTCTGTGAGTCTCCCAAAAAGGAGAAAAGCTAGATTTGGAAATGCTGTAGCTTCTGTGGGTTTTTGTTAGGTTCAGATGTGTTAATAGCAGTGAAAGTGATTTGGAAACAAAGATGTGTTTTTATTATTGTTAAAATTTTTAAGGAACACAATTATGAAGTTGACGGATTCCCTTCAGCCTGAATCATTTTATAAAATCACTTTCATTAAAGAAATTTTAGAATAGATAAATAACTAGGTTTCCTTTTCCTATAATTAGTTTTGCAAGTAACATGCTTAAGGTAAGTTTGATGTGATTTTTACATATGTAGTTTTTGTCTTTTTTTTTTTTTTTGGTATTGTCGAGGAAGCAATGACATTATATTACTATAGTCATTACTTTTCTCATTCGACAAATGTTTCCTGCAGTTCAGGCACAGATCTAAGTGCTGGAGTCATAAAGACAGATTAGGGTGACACCGGCTGAGCAGAAGCTCCTCGTTTTGTGGAGCAACAGACGTGCAGAGATGTGTCTAACGTGACAGGACAGTACCTGACCTCAGGGAGGAACAAGATGCTCGGGAAACACAGGGAGTGGTCCTGTGTTTCCTGAGCTGAATTCAGTCCTGAAGGTTGAAAGTGGGAGGGGCAGAGGTTCCAGGCTGCAGGAGGAAGGACTCAGCCTGGGGCTGGGTCCAGTGGGGCTGGAGTGTGGCGACAGGCAGACCTGGGAAGAGGGCGTGGAGAGATGAGCAGCAAATTGCCTGGTACGTCACGGAAAGGAACCTGGATCTACCTCAGTAGGCGACAGGAGCCAGCAGTCTCCGATGTTATCATCAGTTACATGATCCAGTGTTTGAGGAATTCTTTTCTCTGGCAGAACTGTGGGAGAGGGACTGAGGGGGCTAAGACCAGAGGCTGGTTCAAGCGCTCAAGTGAGCAATGATCAAGGGCTGCCTTACGGAAGGGGCTGGGAGCAGAGAAAGAATGACTCTGCTCGGGAGCTATTTCAGTCGCGCTTGGGGCCACTGTGATGGAGGGGGATGGGAGATGAGGACTCCAGAAAGTGAGTCCTCTCTGCTTCGGGCCCCTGAGTTAGGTGGTCATGTCCCCAGTTAGCAGTAGTTTGATTAAGTGATGCAGGCTATGGCAGGGGAGGAGGGACCAGTTTTGAGCAGGTTATATTGGAGAAGCCTCTGGGACATCCAGTGGTTAGACCCAGAGCAGCTGCCCAGCGGTGCAGGTGGGGGAGTCACGAAGGGGGGCAAGGATGCCAAGTAGTGATGCCCTCAGCACTGGGCACCAGGTGGCCCTGAGCTGGAATGAGCCACTGCCCCAGCCTGCTCTGGCTGTGAGCAGTCTCTCCTTGAACCACACACACACACCAGCCCCAGGTAGCATAAAATGCTTACTTGGCACAACGAGAAACTCGTGCAACTTTCTTCACTTCTTCTCATCCCCCAACCCCTACACACACACACACACACACACACACACACACGCACGCACGCACGCACGCACGCACACACACACACACAGTTTTTACCTAGCAGACCTCTGAAGGTCAGCCCTAAATCCACAGGGAACCTTAATTAATACACCCTGCTATAAAGACAGCTAAGATGGAGCACGGGCGCACCTGTGCAGTCAGAGGAGGCAGCCGGACGGAGAGGAAGGAGATGCTCAGAGGGTCAGAGGGAGACTTGAGAGAGCAGAGCCCTGCTGGGGTGGGAGGAGGGGGGAAGGAGGAGGGCAGCTCTGAGATGCAGGGCAGGTCGACAGCGTCCAGGATGCTGAAGCAGCGGTAGAGCCAGACAGCCCGGAGGTCCGTGTGTGTTTACGGGGGGCAGGCGTTTACTTCTGCAGCAAGAGCTCTACACCCCACCCCCAACGCCCAAGGCTCACAGTAAATCCCTGTGTAGCAATCACATCACATCCCATTAAGGGGCTCAAAGTACGCTTGGTCTGTTTCTCCTAATCCCCACTGCCTTCCCCGTTGGCCCCGACCCCTCTCAGAGTGCCTACCGAGTCTTCACCAGTAGCACCTGCTTGAAGCACATGATCCTCAAGGTCCGGCGGGACGCGCGCAACTTTGAACGCTACCAGCACAACCGGGACTTGGTGAATTTCATCAACATGTTTGCGGACACTCGGCTGGAATTGCCCCGGGGCTGGGAGGTCAAAACAGACCAGCAGGGAAAGGTGAGCCTGGCTGCAGTGGGGGGCCTTACAGCAAAAGGAGAACACTGGTGAGCAGGCGGTGAGGAGGGAGCGTGGGGAGGACAGGGAAGGCTGTGCCTCAGCCGTGCCATTGGCCACCAGGAAGGAAGGAGGGGTAACTACCCACACCTGGGTTTCTGTCTTGTGATGTGCGGGATGTTTTCAAGCATCCCTGGCTCTGCCCACTGGTGCCAGTAGCACCTCCACCAAGTTGTGACATTGTTATGTGTTCTCTGGGTGGGGAAGGGGTGGGGTGTTGGCGGTGGGGGGACAGTGTCACACCCAGCTGAGATCTTGAACTGGCTTTAGGTTTGGAACCTGAAACCAGATTCTGTTCCATGACCTTTCTATTGTTTTGCCTCCTTAGACAGCTCACTCTCAGGTAATGAAATTATTAGCTAACTGGGAGTGACATTATTAGATTACTCATTGTGATTTCCCTAATAAGCCTTCAGTTATTAAAACAGCCTGGCAAACAGGGACCGGGTGAATTGGGCCCGTGCAATGTTTCTGGCTTGCATTTTGCTTTCATGTGACCTTAACCAAAACTGGGCTTTCCCGGGGATGCTCTAGAAGCCTAGCTGAGTCTGCTAAAGCGAGGATGCTTTTCCTTAATCACCATCAGTCATCTCAGTGTACTTATAAGACAAGGCCAAACAGTTTACCAAGGAATTGTCCCTGTGTAATCTTTTACAAACTTTGGTAGAGAGAATCCCTCCCTCTTTTAGTGGCAAAGGAATCAGAAGTGTTGCCAGCAGACACATGTCTAAGTGGGAAACTGCATCACACAGCTCCTTTCCTCTGTGATGGTGAACATGCAAAGCCATGGTTCCCCAAAGTGGGTTGATAGGACATCACCGTGCCCTGGGAGCCAGAAATTCCCCCACAAACATTTTATCGTGCCTAAGAACCTGGGCTCTCTGGAGTATGGGGGGAAAGATTGTGTTCACTAATTAATGCAAGTCCATCAGTACAATGACTGTCTATGACCAGCTCTGTAGTCGGGGATGAACTGGGCAAGGGGTGCCTCGTGTATGCAAAAAGCCACCACAGCCAGATTTCGTTCCCCAGGACTTCCTTGTTTACTGGATGTTGCCTCCACTGGGAGAATGACAGTGACACATGGTCATTTTCATGGTGTGGTGATAGCTTTCTATGCAAAAGAAACAGAGCAGGTTCCAGAACACTGGACCATCTTCTTGTTCCTCGCTCGGCCAGTCTGCTTCTTTCTTTATTGACATGTTCAGAGTCAACAGCCTTCACTTTTAGTGTGTACTGTGTAGGAAGAGGAGGGCTGGGGCCGAGCTGTTTGGTGTCTTTGAATGCACTGTCATCCCCACAAGGCGGACAGAATGGCCTCTGACTCATTTGTTGTTTTGGAAATCTGAGGAAGGTGGACACAGCCTCCGCCCAGCATCAGTGGAGATTGCATGTGAGCCTCGAGTTGGCTCCAGGGCTGTGCTAAGGAGGATGGTTATCCAAGAGGTGGTGGGACTTCGGGTGGTGAGACAGGTGAGACCCCATCTGTGGCAGGCATGAGATGGAGGCGGCCTCTACTAAGGACTGAACACATAGCAACAAAATAAGAAGGGACCTCTGAAGACCTACTACTACATGAAGGAAACAGAATCTTTATCTTGAGAAAAAGCATATAATTTTCTTCAGAAAATAGAAATGAACATTTTAAAGATAATCTGCTTATCATACACAGAATGGCACGAGATGGTATGACTTCTGTTGAGCACAAAGAAGCCACACACAGAAAACAATCTGAGAGCAAGCAGACATGAGAAAACAGAACCACCGTGGGATATAGCAATCCCACTCTGGGTATTGATCCAAATGAACTGAAATCAAAATCTCAGAGAGATATCCATGCTCCTATGTTCTTTGCAGCATTAATCAAATAGCCAAGACATGGAAACAACCTAAATGTCTGTTGATGGATGAATGGATAAAGAAAATGTGGTGTATACATACAATGGGGTATTATGTAGCCTTAAAAAAGAAGGGGATTCTGACACATGTTCCAACGTGGATGAACATGGAAGACATTATGTTAAATGAAATTAGGTAGTCACAGGAGGACAAAAACTGCACTATTCCATTTATACGAGAGATCTGCTCGAGCTCATAGAAACAGAGTAGAATGGTGGTTGCCAAGGGATGGGAGCAGGAGGAAGTGGGGAGTTTCTGTTCAATGGGTAGAGAGTCTTTGTTACACAAAATGAATAAGCTCTAGAGATCAGCTATACGATATGGTACCTATAGTTAACAGTACTGTACTACACACTTTAAAATTTGTTGCAGGGACTTCCCTGTAGATGGCGCAGTGGTTAAGAATCCACCTGCCAACGCAGGAGACACGGGTTCGAGCCCTGGTCTGGGAAGATCCCACGTGCCACGGAGCAACTAAGCCCGTGCGCCACAACTACTGAGGCTGAGCTCTAGAGCCCATGAGTCACAACTTCTGGGTCTGCGTGCCACGACTACTGAAGCCCACACACCTAGAGCCTGTGCACCACAACAAGAGAAGCCACCACAATGAGAAGCCTGCGCACCACAGCGAAGACTAGCCCCCGCTCGCCACAACTGAAGAAAGCTCGCGTGCAGCAGTGAAGACCCAACGCAGCCAAAAATAAATAAATAAGTAAAATTTTAAAAAAATGTGTAAGAAACTAAAACTCACGTTAGGTGTTCTTACTACAATTAAAAACAAGAAAAGAAAAGGACGTGGGCTAAATAAATGTTTTAAGATCGCAAGGAACAACAAAATGTAATAGCATAGGGATAAAACAGAGCAGAACTGACACTATGTAAAATCAAATCATTAATATAGAATATGAACATGGAAACAGCCCCCAAAGCACAAGGAAGGCACCAGATTGCAAACAGTAAAGCATAAAGTGGAAAAAAAAATGTAAAAACCAAAAAAAAGAAAAAATATATATCTCATCTCCTCAGCAAGAACCAGTTTAATATTGACCAATTTAATATTACAAGATCCCTCAAGATCCCTTACCTGTGTGCTCTGCTATATAAGTTACATATTTACTTGATTTACTGTTTTGTCTGTTTCTCCTGGCAGAATTTTAAGCTCCTTGAGAGCAGGGATCTTTGTGTTACTCATTGATGAACCCTCTAAGGGCCTAGAATAGTGCCTGGCACATAGTTGGCCCTCAATAAATCTCCGTTGGATGAATGACTTATAGATGTTCTTCAAGAAGAAATCAGAATGCAGTAGCAATAAGTAAATATTAAATATATTAAATTGTTAAATATTGAAAATACAACTTTGATCTACAACAAACTGTTCAGGTGGGCAGGTTAATTGGACTCACTGAGTTACAGTAAAGTTAATTAAAATAAATGCTATATCTACACATACTCTGGAATGTCTTTAGAGGTTTAAAAAATCTTATCAGTATACAGCCATGATAATGTGAACGTTATTTACAAAAGAATTAAAATAAGACAAGCTTCAAACTTCCCATCCATAAAACTAAACTGTAGAAACCCAGAGAGCAATGACTACAGGTTATTGATGAGAAAGGTAGTAGCCCAATAATCCTATTTCCAGAAAAATTGTTATCATTGAAGTGTGACGACAGTAGGGAAGAAACCTCATGTACAAGATTTCAGAGCTCACCCTACTCTTTTGCCTGCCCTAAGAAAACCATTCTCCAGATGACTCACAAATAAAGCAGAGGAAATCAATAATGGGAAAATCATAGCATTAAAAACTATGGTGGTGGGTATTTAAAATCAATCAAATCCACAAATATAAGTGTAAATAATTGCTTTAAGATTTTAATGCTTTAAAATATATTGGAAAAGGCTCAATAAAATATGGGAAAATATGTATAATAAAAATGGAATACGTGTATAAGAACAATCTGGACCAATATCCACAGACCAGAATTAAAAAATAAGGAAACAGGAAGTGGGTTAGTGAACAGGGCAAGGAAAGTTGTGCTAAGTTCCTAGTTGGGTGTAAGGGGGGGTCAAAGCGGATAATTTGAAAAACAATGGCTAAATATAGTTATTTGACAAACTTAAAAAGCAACCATTTTACCATTTAAAGCAAGAGTATTCTCTTTTGAATTCCTACAAAAGATAAAATCAAACAAAATACAGTTGATATAACAAAACGCACAAAAAAATCCACAAGGAAGGAAAGAAAATTAAATTAATAAAATAAAATAACAGTAAAGCCAGGCATAACAGTCGTGGCAGCAGGTGGAAATAGGATGAACTTAGTATTCCTAGTAAGAAATAGTATCTCCTTACCAAAAGGAGATACTATCAGATTTGATAGCAAACAAACCCAGCTTAAAAAGAAACATACCTAAGAAATGATTCAGAAAGTTTAATAGTAAAAGAATAAATATTTAATATAGTGTGAAAACAATAACAGAAAAATCAGTGATGGTGTATTAATATCATACAAAGGAGAGTTGAAATTCAGATCATTAAAATGGAGTCAGAGAAAAATTTTATACTAATCAATGGTGCAATTAAAATAAAGATACAATAATCATATACACCTTGTGAACCAAAGAACAACATACATATTATATAAAGAAAAATTTATTTTTCTTTTATTTAAATTTAATGCAATCTCTTTCAAAAACCTATGATCTTAATTACGTACAATTTTTATCTGTCAAGTGTTTCTCAATAAAGGTGGAAAAATAGAGCTTACATGAATGGGTAAACAAAATGTGTTATATGCATACAATGGAACATTTTTCATCCTTAAAAAGGAATGAAAATCTGACATGCTACAACATGAATTAACCTCGAAAACATTATGCTAAGTTAAATAAGTCAGACACAAAAGGACAAATATTATATCCCATATGAGATATCTAAAATAGTATTCATAGAAACAGAAAGTAGAATAGAGGTTACCAGGAAGTGAGGGGAGGAGGGAATGAGGAGTTATTTTTTAATGGAGCCATAGTTTCAGTTTTGAAAAGTGAAAAAATTTAGAAGATGAATAGTGATGATGGCTGCATGACAAAGAGAATGTACGTAATGCCATTAAATTGTACACTTAAAAATAATTAAAATGACAAATTTTATATTTTACCACAATTTTTAATAATAATCTTTTATTTTTTTAATTGAAGTATAATTGACTTGCAATATAATATTAGTTTCAGTTGTGATTCAACATTTTTATAGCTTGTACTACATCTACAGTTATTATAAAATAATGGCTATAATTCCCTGTGTTGTACAATATATCCTTGTTGATTAGTCATTTTATACATAGTAGATTGTATCTCTTAAATCCCTACCCTATCTTGCCCCTCCCCCCTCCTTCTCCCCACTGGTAACCACTAGTTCGTTTTCTATATCTGAGAGTCTGTTTCTCCTTTGTTATATTCATTAATTAGTTTTATTTTTTAGATTCCGCATATAAGTGATAACATACGGTATTTGTCTTTCTCCATCTGACTTACTTCACTAAGCATAATAACCTATATGTCCATCCATGTTGTTGCAAATGTCAGAATTTCATTCTTTTTTATGGCTTATTAGTATTTCAGTCTGTGCGTGTGTGTGTGTGTATACACACACACACACACATACATACATACAGCTCATCGACTTTATCCATTCATCTGTTGATGGACACTTAGATTGCGTCCATATCTTGGCTATTGTAAATAATGCTTCTGTGAACACTGAGGTGCATGTATCTTTTGAATTAATGTTTTCATTTTCTTTAGATATATACCCAGGAGTGGAATTAGTGGCTCACATGATAGTTCTGTTTTTAATTTTTTTGAGGAACCTCCATTCTGTTTTCACAGTGGCTGCACCTATTTACATTCCCATCAAGAATGTAGTAGGACCACTTATTGAAGAGGCTGTCTTTTCTCCACTGTATATTCTTGCCTCCTTTATCAAAGATAAGGTGACCATATGTGTGCGGGTTTATCTCTGAGCTTTCTATCCTGTTCCATTGATCTATATTTCTGGTTTTGTGCCAGTACCATACTGTCTTGATTACTGTAGCTTTGTAGTATAGTCTGAAGTCAGGGAGCCTGATTCCTCCAACTCCGTTTTTCGTTCTCAAGGTTGCTTTGGTTATTTGGGGTCTTTTGTGTTTCCATACAAACTGTGAAATTTTTTGTTCTAGTTCTGTGAAAAATGCCAGTGGTAGTTTGATAGGGATTGCATTGAATCTGTAGATTGCTTTGGGTAGTACAGTCATTTTCACAATGTTGATTCTTCCAATCCAAGAATATGGTATATCTCTCCATCTATTTGTATCATCTTTTATTTCTTTCATCAGAGTCTTTTAATTTTCTGCATACAGGTCTTTTGTCTCCTTAGGTAGGTTTATTCCTAGATATTTTATTCTTTTTGTTGCAATGGTAAATGGGAGTGTTTTCTTAATTTCACTTTCAGCTTTTTCATCATTAGTGTATAGGAATGCCAGAGATTTCTGTGCATTAATTTTGTATCCTGCTACTTTACCAAATTCATTGATTAGCTCTAGTAGTTTTCTGGTAGCATCTTTGGGATTCTCTGTGCTGGGAAAACTGGACAGGTACATGTAAAAGTATGAGATTAGAACACTTCCTAACACCATACACAAAAATAAGCTCAAAATGGATTAAAGACCTAAATGTAAGGCCAGAAACTATCAAACTCTTAGAGGAAAACATAGGCAGAACACTCTATGACATAAATCACAGCAAGATCCTTTTTGACCCACCTCCTAGAGAAATGGAAATAAAAAGAAAAATAAACAAATGGGACCTAATGAAACTTCAAAGCTTGTGCACAACAAAGGAAACCATAAAAAAGACCAAAAGACAACCCTCAGAATGGGAGAAAATATTTGCAAATGAAGCAACTGAAAAAGGATTAATCTCCAAAATTTACAAGCAGCTCATGCAGCTCAATAACAAAAAAACAACCCAATCCAAAAATGGGCAGAAGACCTAAATAGACATTTCTCCAAAGATATACAGATTGCCAACAAACGCATGAAAGAATGCTCACATCATTAATCATTAGAGAAATGCAAATCAAAACTACAATGAGATATCATCTCACACCGGTCAGAATAGCCATCATCAAAAAATCTAGAAACAATAAATGCTGGAGAGAGTGTGGAGAAAAGGGAACACTCTTGCACTGCTGGTGGGAATGTGAATTGGTACAGCCACTATGGAGAACAGTATGGAGGTTCCTTAAAAAACTACAAATAGAACTACCGTATGACCCAGCAATCCCACTACTGGGCATATACCCTGAGAAAACCATAATTCAAAAAGAGTCATGTACTACAATGTTCATTGCAGCTCTGTTTACAATAGCCAGGAGATGGAAGCAACCTAAGTGTCCATCAACAGATGAATAGATAAAGAAGATGTGGCACATATATACAATGGAATATTACTCAGCCATAAAAAGAAACGAAATTGGGTTATTTGTAGTGAGGTGGATGGACCTAGAGTCTGTCATACCGAGTGAAGTAAGTCAGAAAGAGAAAAACAAATACCATATGCTAACACATATATATGGAATCTAAGAAAAGAAAAAGTGTTGAAGAACCTAGGAGTAAGGTGGGAATAAAGGCACAGACCTACTAGAGAATGGACTTGAAGATATGGGGAGGGCGAAGGGTAAGCTGTGACAAAGTGAGAGAGTGACACGGACATATATACACTACCAAATGTAAAATAGATAGCTAGTGGGAAGCAGCCGCATAGCACAGGGAGATCAGCTTGGTGCTTTTTGACCACCTAGAGGAGTGGGATAGGGAGGGTGCAAGGGAGGAAGACGCAAGAGGGAAGAGATATGGGAACATATGTACATGTATTACTGATTCGCTTTGTTATGAAGCAGAAACTAGCACACCATTGTAAAGCAATTATACTCCAATAAAGATGTTAAAAAAAAAAAAAAGAATGTCCTAGGGTTTTCTTTTCTCCACATCCTCACCATCATTTGTTGTTTGTAGACTTTTTGAAAATAGCCCTTCTGACAGGGTGAGGTGACATATCTCATTCTGGTTTTGATTTGCAATTTTCTGGTGATTAGCAATGTTGAGCATCTTTTCATGTGCCTGTTGACCAACTGTATATCTTCTTTGGAAAAATGTCTACTCAGGTCTTCTGCCCATTTTTTTTTTTTTTTTCACGGTACGCAGGCCTCTCACTGCTGTGGCCTCTCCCGTTGCGGAGTACAGGCTCCAGACGCACAGGCTCAGCGGCCATGGCTCACAGGCCCAGCCGCTCTGCAGCATGTGGGGTCTTCCCGGACTGGGGCACGAACCCATGTCCCCTGCATCGGCAGGTGGACTCTCAACCACTGCACCACCAGGGAAGCCCCTACTGCCCATTTTTAATCACGTTCTTTTTTTTTTTAATATTGAGTTATATGAACTGTTTATATATTTTGGTTATTAACCTTTATCAGTCATATCATTTGCATGTATTTTTCTCCCATTCAGTAGGTTGTCTTTTTGTCAATGGTTCCCTTTGCTGTCCAAAAGCTTTTAAGTTTAATTAGGTCCCATTTGTTTATTTTTGCTTTTCTTTCTTTTGCCTTGGGAGACAGGCCCCAAAAAATATTTGTCCAATTTATGTCAAAGAGTGTTCTGCCTGTGTTCTCTTCTAGGAGTTTTTGGTTTTAGGTCTTACATTTAGGTCTTTAATCCGTTTTGAGTTGATTTCTATATATGGTTTAGTGAATGTTCTAATTTCATTTTTTTACATGTAGTTGTCCAGTTTTCCCAGCACCTCTTATTGAAGAGACTGTTTTTCCTCCATTGTATATTCTTGCCTTCTTTGTCATAAATTAATTGATCATAAGTGCATGGGCTTATTTCTGCATTCTCTATTCTGTTCCATTGATCTGTGTGTCTGTTTTCATGCCAGTACCATGCTGTTTTGATTACTGTAGCTTTGTAGTATTGTCTGAAGTCAGGGAGCATGAAAACTTTGTTCTTTTTTCCTCAATATTGCTTTTGCAATTTTGGGTCTTTTGTGGTTCCACATAAATTTTAGGATTATTTATTCTAGTTCTGTGGAAAATGTCATAGGTATTTTGAAAGAGGTTGCATTAAATCTGTAGATTGCTTTGAGTAGTATGGAAATTTTAACAATTCTACCTATCTATGAACACAGGATATCTTTCCATTCCTTTGTATCATCTTCAGTTTCCTTCATCAGTGTTTTATAGTTTTCAGAGTATAGGTCTTTCACTTCCTTGGTTAAGTTTATTCCTAGGTATTTTATTCCAAAAAATTGAAGAGGCAGGAACACTCACAAAATCATTCTCAGAGGCCACTGTTACCCTGATACCAAAACCAGACAAAGACACTATGAAAAAAAGAAAATTACAGGGCAATATCTCTGATGAATGTAGATTAAAAATGCTCAGCAAAATACTAACCAATCAAATTCAATAATACCTTAAAAGGATCATATGCCATGATCAAGTGGGATTTATTCCAGGAATGCAAGGATGGTTGAACATCCACAAATCAATGGGATACACTACATTAACAAAAGGAAGGATAAAAATCACATGATCATCTCAATAGATGCAGAAAATGCATTTGTCAAAATTCAGCATCCATTTATGATAAAGAACTCTCAACAAAGTTGGTATAGAGGGAACATATCCCAACATAATAAAGGCCATTTATGACAAACATCCACATCATACTGTCACCCACAGCCAACATCATACTCAATGGTAAAAAACTGAAAGCTTTTCCTCTAAAACCAGGAACAACACAAGGATGCCCACTCTTGCCACCTTTATTTAACATAGTGTTGTAAGTTCTAGCCACAGCAATTAGACAAGGAAAAGAAATAAAAAATATCAAAAATTGGAAGGAAAAAAAGTAAGAGTCACTATTTACAGATGGCATAATGTATGTATAGAAAACCCTAAAGTCTACCAAAAAACTATTAGAACTAATAGAGTTCAGTAAATTTGAAGAGTACAAGATTAATATATAGAAATATGTTGCTTTTCTCTTCACTAATAGTGAACTATCAGAAAGAGAAAGAAGAAAATAATCCCATTTAAAATCATACCAAAAAGAATAAAATACCAAGGAATAAATACAATAAAAAAAAAGAGCTTACAACATCTTTTCAAGATCTATGGACCATTTTTCTAAGTGATAACATTCTATAACACAAAGAAAACAAAAAAGCAGAAAATACTCAAGTTGCATTCCATGGCCGCAAGCAATAAAGCCAAATTTTAAATAACAAATTTAAAAACCACCCTCAGAAACAAAAACTGGGCTAGTTGGAAATTCAAAACAATATTCTATGTGACTATTGGGTTTTAAATAAAATTAAGACTTAGAAATCTTTAAGAAGTTATTGAAAATGCAAGAGAGTAGTACTTAATAAAGCATGAGATAAGAAAGCATGTACTCAAAGGGCTAGCAGCACTGGTTTTTATTATCAAAGAAGAAAAATAAATATAAAATATAAGCTTCCAAATCAATGATTTAGAGAAGATAAAAAAGCAATAGTAATTAAAGCAGAAATGTATTTTAATGTTTATTTGAAAAAAATAAAAGGCTGAAGTGTATGAATTAGAAAACAATGTAAGAAGTAAATGTAAGAGTTGTTGTAGAAGAGAGATAAATAGTAAATAAAATCAACAAAATGAGATGTAGCAGGTGCAGGGAAATTTTTAAAAGGAAAAAAGAAAATACATTTCTTTCTTTATTTAACAAATAGTTAAATAAATGTTTGATATCACAGAAAATCTAGAAGAAATGAATAATTTACATATTATATATATATATTCATATACATTTGACTTGGTAAATATAAAAAATTGAATAGACTTATAGAATAATTTGGAGAATGTATCAGTGAATGCCTTTCCCACTCCCAGATATCTTCATGCTCTACTCCAGAACATGGGAAAAAATAGAAACTGCATAGTTTATTTCATGAAGCCATTATAACTTTGCTTATGAATCTAAGCGGAAAGCAAAAACTGTTGCCACAAATTTAGTACATCCATACCATAGAAAAGTAATCAGCAATGAAAAAAAAAGAATGAACTGCTGTTACATGTAACAACTTGGATGAATCTCACAGAAATCATATTAAGTGAAAAAAGTCAATCTCAAAAGGTTACATACTGTATGATTCCATTTTTATAGCATTCTTGAGGTGACAAAAATTCAGAAATGGAGAACAGTTATTGGCTAGGGGTCAAGGATGGAATGGGGTAGAGGAATAAGGAAGGGAGGTAAGTGTAATGGGAAAGGGCCCCATGAAGTGTCCTTATGGTGATTGAACTGTTCAGTATCTTGACGGTGGTGGTGGATACATGAACGTGATTAAATTGTATAAAACTAAACGTACGCAGATGAGTACAAGTAAAACTAGGGAAATCTGAATTTTTAAAAAAGCTATACACGAAATTCACTTGAGTTCCAAAAAGCTCATATTTAAAACTGAAGTGTTTGAAATCAAAGTTCTCATGTCCTGCATTCATGAATTGTGCTCACAAATTGTTGAGTTATGTATTATACCTATACAGTGCCACAGCATGAGCGGTTTAGAGATAAGTAAAACACTGTCTTGGCAGATACAAGTTTATACTCTATTTGGTGAAGGCTGTAATTAGCATAACAAAAAATAAATAAATGCTTTTGAAACAAAAATTAAAAACAAATTTAAAAAATTAAAATGTTGAATTTGACAGTATATTAAAAGAATGACCCACCACAATTAAATAGATTTTCTCCCAAAGATATAAGGGTCATTTACCACTAGTAAATCTATTATCTCTAGTATTTTAACCAAGAGTTTATAGGAGGAATTTCAGTTGATCGTTTTAAGAAATACTAGAAAAGTACTTTATAAAAATGAAATACACATTTATGTTTTAAAAGTAAAACATAGTCTTAGAAAAGTAGGAAAGTAAGTGTGTTTTCATGACAAAGTAAAGGATCCCTTAACATAATGAACCACGTCCTGTTTTACAATTGGACCCTAGTAAGTTTTCCTATCAAAATACAGAGCAAGAAGATTGCAGCGGCCGTATCTTATTTAACATTGTTTTGGAAGTTCTCGCATGTATTACAAAAAAAGGAGGTAAAAGGTAAAAGAGCCCTTGTAAAAAAGGAGACAAAATTATCATTATTTGCCAGTTAAAACTATTTTGGAAATTAATAAAATTAATATCGGTTCATCTGGAAAAGTGAAATAAACAGGCAAGAATACCTAAGAAAATTTTGGAAAAGATAAATAATAAGAGGAAACTTGCCCTACAGACATTAATAATTGGAACAGTGAAACTCCCACAGACCATTGGAACAGATAAAATATTCCTGAAACACACCGTGGTATTTATAAGAATTTATATTTAATGAAACGATAGGGAATGGGTGATTTAGAAAAATAAGCCCTTGGAGAAAAAAATCCAATTACAACTTCACGTCATACCAAAATAAGTTTCCAGAAACAATTAACCCACCAAAAATAAAGCTAGAAAAATATAATTAAGCATTTAACTGACCTCTAGCTAGAGAGAAATAATTGAGAGATTTGTATACATAAGAACCTAAAAAATTCTGTGTATTAGAAAACAAAGCCAACGAAAATCAAAAGCAGTGTGAAGGCACATGAGTAAGCACGTTTAAATTAAAGAAAATCTTAACATCCCAACAACAAAAAAGGGAAAAGGCAAAGTAGACAACACTCCAATGAAGAAATTGACAAATAAACTTAGGAGGAAATGTTTGGCTTCCCTTATAATTCATCATGATTTACCATTCAACATTTCTAAGAGTTCTTTCCAATACTCAGCACTGGCAAAGTCCGTGAAAAGGGTTCATGGACTTTTGGTAAGACGACAAATATGTACAGCTCTTGTGAAGGTAGTTTGTTAATATGGATCAATAAACATAAATGTTATCCTAACTTTTAACCTAGTAATTAACTCAACTTTTAGGAATTTATACTAAAAAATTACCACATATACATATATATAAGGAACCCATTTAACTTTAATTTATAAACTTTGACATATAGTTGAATAATGTCTCCTTTTACTATACACTAATTTAGCTTATACTTGCGTGTTTAAAATCTCATGTAAACATGTTGATAAATGTTGGGTTTTTTCCCACTCACATTTCATTCTTATTCAGATTCTTGTATTTTTTTTTTATATCACTGGCATCATTTTTTGAGCATCTAACACGGTGTTTCAGGGGACATCATTTCAGTCCCCTCTATGTTGTTGGACATACAGCTCTTTTTTGGCTCTGTGTGGGAAGCTGTTCTGGGAAATTTTATTACCAGGCACAGATACTAATTCACATGATTAGTATCTGTGAGTATTTTTGATCTCCCTAATGAAACCCACTTCCTGTATGACATTTTATAAAGCTTTTAAAAATTCGTTTACAATGAGTCTTGTTTACAGTACTTTAAATCATAAGCTCATATTCCCCAAGAATAATTTCTAAATCTGTATAATATTTCTTGGCCTACTTCTGTCAGGTGACACCTGAACATGTCTAAAACAAGCACTGGTTGAGGTCATTTAAGGCAGATATCGTTACCAAATATTACACTTTGCTCAGAAGAGAGTATTTGAAAGTTTATTTTCTAGTACAGAAGGTTTTGTAAAAGAAAAAAAAATAAGTATTAATTTTCTCTTTTGTGAAAGGTAACTAATTTTAGTTTTAAAGAATGACTTTTGTCATATATTGGAACTTATACACTAATCAGACATGCCACAAAGATTTATACACAAGAGTGTTTATTGAAGCATTATTACAAAACAGTAAAAAGTCAAGTGTCCAATGATAGAGGGTACTGAAATTAATTATTATGCATTCATCAAACTGAACACCATATAATCAATAAAATTCTGTGTTAAAAGAATACTTAATAACATAGGAAAAGGCTCATAAAATAATAGGTGAAAAAATCTTACAACAAAATTGTAGGTGCTGATGTGGGAAGGTATGTATATATTTGTATATTTGCATAGGAAGAGAGAAAAATGGAAAACATGCACCAAAATATTTCGGTGATTACCTCTAGATTGTAATATTTGGGATGGTTTTAGCTACCTTCTTCCCACGTTTTTATCCTTTTCAAGTTTTTTTCTCCGTGAGACTATGCTAATCCTATAACCAAAAAGAAGAGCATTTATTTAAAAAATAAGCAAAATGCTTTACACATGATTGATTACTAGAATGACTTTTATCCATGAAAGGCTCCATTTCTCTTATTTTCCATGATAGGTAAGGTGTTATGCTCACTGTTCCGTGACTCCACCGTGTAAAGTGATTATCAGCGACTGGCGTTGCTTCTTTGAACTGCTGAGCAAGCAGAAGCAGAGGCACATCTTCCATCTAGTTTTGAGTAGATGAAAAGGAGAGACACACGTAAACATGATGACTGAGCCCTGGAGTGCTCCCAGGTATCACTGGCTTCATTTGGCTGGTTCTCATGCATGTGCTCTTTCCTGGTCTGTCCATAGTCTTTCTTCGTGGACCACAACAGTCGAGCTACCACTTTCATTGACCCCCGAATCCCTCTTCAGAATGGGCGTCTTCCCAACCATCTGACACATCGACAGCACCTCCAGAGACTCCGAAGTTACAGCGCTGGAGAGGTAAACCCCTCTCCCCCTGCCCCACCGTTCACAGGACCATAGACTCTGCCTCTGCTGGTGGAGCCAGGATCTAGGGTTGTCTGTTCCTCCAGGAGCTGAGCCATATCCGTATGCTCTTTAGCAGAGTGGATGAGGACTCGGGGCACCCACTTTGTGCCCTAGACCCATCTTCAGATTGCCTTCCTTCTGCCTCCCCTTTTGTCCTACACAATCACGCTACTGAAAAATTGATCTAGTTTAAAGGAGACTGAAAATGCATCCTACACTTATGACTGGAGAGGTGCTTCCTCAGGCCCACTGGTCACATGTAAATTCTTAAAAGACCGTGGAAGTGCTAGGCAGCATATGACTGCATTTAAACTTCCACCTCTCCCTGGATCCTGGAAAAGACTTCAGTAATGCATTCGTGGACTGAAAACTGGGGGAATCAACTGGGCCACATGAATACTCTGTTCCCACCCTACCATCTGCTCTTCCCTGATTTATATTTTCTTTCACTCGACATGGTTATCTTCTACTGGGCCGTGAAAGGCTGCCCCCTTTCTTTTTTTTAACTTTTTATTTTATATGGAGTATAGTTGATTAACAATGTTGTGTTAGTTTCAGGTGTTTAGCAAAGTGATTCAGTTATACATATACATGTATCTATTCTTTTTCAAATTCTTTTCCTATAACACAGGGAACACTGCTCAATATTACGTAACAACCTAAAAGGCTGCCCCCTTTCTTAAACATCAGGTTCCTTGCCTTTCTGAATTCCTGTTTCTATATCCCATACCCTTTCCTGTTCTCCTTTCTCAAATCAAAATTCAAAACATAGCTCTCTTCTATCGCTAATCAGCTCTTGATATTAAAATGAGCAAATCCCTTTATGTCCTCACTGACATTTCCCGAGTAGCTACACCTTCTTTTCATACAAACCACCAGGATCTCAGGAGGTGTGGGCTCTGAAAACCATTTCCCATGAAGCAGCTTGTAGAGTTAGATTACCATGAGGTTAAAAAATGAAGAAAGTGGTATAGGAAGCAAAGAAATATATCTATACGGTCCCACAGAGAGTCATTCCAGGGAGAGCCACAGTGGACGTCTCTGGAGAAACAGAAAATAACCATCTACCTGACAGCCTCCAGGGAATAAACATGAGTCTCAAGGGAAGAGCTTGTTGTTTTAATGAAAGCTTAGTGTACAAAAAGAAAATCTTTACTGGTTTTTCGGGGGACTCATCTGTATACACTGAGAAACGTAACTATTTCCAACCAAGGGTACTCATGGTTTAAGGCCAGTGTGATAAATTGAACTTTTATTTCACGGAGTCATCTTAAATATCATTGTTTTAGGATGCCTCTGAAAGCATGTTAACTCTTTCTGCATATACGTAAAATATGTATGTGACCATGCAGAAGGGAGTATTATATCTCCCCAAGGGTTTTGTGGGTTTCAGGACGCTTCAGATACCAGGCACTCGGCGGCAGACACGTCCACAGGCTACAGAAAGCCAGGCCTCCACTTGTCAGCTCAGCACGTATAGTCCCCCTCCCTTTTATAACCCATCAGAAATTTCAAGATGTATTGTCTTGGTATGATCACGGATAAATTCAAAATTCTGCGTCAACTTGAAATATGCCATTTTAATGTATTTAAAATGTCCAAGCTCTTTAATATTATTAAGGTAATTTCAGTGTTAACATAGAGTAACTGCATAAGATAAAAGAAGCTCAGTACCGCAGACAGATTCGCCACGGTTCATTTTTTTTAAAAGTCAATCGCTCAATGAAAACCCTAAACATATAGATCTGTTACACATATACGAAATTAACCCGAAAATGTAAATATGAGAGCCTTCCTGTTGAAAGAACACGATTAAGATCGTGAGCATTGCTTGCATTCCCTGTTCCAAAACGTTTATTTGATGTGATTGACGAGCCCAAACACAGTCACGTTGAATATCAGTATTAATGACAAAATGGCATCTGAATCAAGCCAAGAAAGTCTAACACATAATGACAAAAGGGAGTCAGTGTGCATCAGCCATCTGGTTGCCTCCTAATTCATTCAATCTCCAACTGACTGTCCGTCAGGTTTTTAAACCCCTCTCATCCCTCTGCCCAACCTCTCTCTGCCGGTAGCTTTTCACTGACACAAGGGAAAACCAAGAAAGCAACCAAGAGAGAAGCTGGGAGGCAGAGGATATCTGACCCAGAGGCAGCGCACCAGAGAAAACAGAGACCCAGCCTCTGTGAAAACAAATACCTGGTTCCTCTTACTGTGAGAACGCACAGCCTAGGGACTGAGGAGTCAGGAGGACCTGGGTATAAAAATAGAGAGAGGGGTGTGGCAGAAATGTTAATTGTGTTTGCTGTGCCCCAAACATTGATTAAGTGCATGGCCTGCCCTGAGCACCGTGAAATGCAAAGATGTATGAGATACGATCCCTGTCCTGGAGAAATTTGTATTCTATTTCTGAAGCCAGGCCAAAAACACACACAGAGTTAGGTAACAGGAGAAATTAGAATACGATTGAGCGCCAAGAGAGACGTTAGGACAGATGCCACAGTTCAAAAGAGGCCAAGGAAAAGTATCTTTTAAAAGAAGGTACTTGACCTAGACCTAGAAAAATCGGTAAAACCTAGCTAAGTACAAAGAGGAAGGACGGCCCCACAGAGAGCACAGCACAAGCGTCAGTGCCGAGGTGGGTTTGAGAAAGGTCTGCAGAAAGACGAGGAGTAAATAGTTCACTGTGACCAGAATAGTAAGTTTCCACTTGGTTTTTGTCTTGAATTTTGGAAAGCTTTGAATGCCACATGGAAGAGCTGGGGCTTTTTTATGAGTCCATTGAATGAATTTGAGAAGAATAATATGATGATTTATATGTAAAAATGGGCTTTTAGAGATCAGTTCACCCATTGCTTCTCCAAAGGAGAAGACTATTGACAATTTGGGATGACAGCTCTCGGATGCGTGGAAGCATCCCTTGCCATTGCAGGATCTTTTCTCCTGGTCCCATCCATTAAGTTTCAGGAATGTCCCCGTCTCACCGGTTACTATGACAACAAAAACAAAACAAAATAGCCCTGAGCATCTCCAAACACTCCCAGATGGTAATTCCACTCCAGTTAAGAATCGTATTTCACAGTCAAGTTCACTGAAATATCAAGAACTCAAGTCACCCAGGGAGTTCAGGACCAAAGTCCAGATTTCCCAACTCCCAGTCCAGTGTAAACTCATATTTTTAAAGAAGACAGTGACGGCCAAGAAGAGGCAGAATTGTGGCACAGAGAGATTTGAGAGAGAAAGGTCATGAGAGGCCACTGCCCCAGACCAGGTAGAAGGTGATGAGGCCCTAAGCTGGGGTGACGAAGAGAGAGCAAAACCTCAGGGAAGTCGAGGGCTGTGGAGGAGGGGTACCTGGGACTTGGGTTAGCAGATGGGAGTCCCAGCTGTGGCTTCTCCGCAGAGGTGCTGTGTGCCATTGCACCTTCCTTCCCTTTCCGGGGCCTCAGTTTCCCTGTCTGCATTTGGAAACAAGGGGACTGTATGGCCACTAAAGCCCCTTCCAGCTCTGTGGTTCTTAGAGTCTGTGAAGCTTGACTCACAGTCCCAAAAACAGCTCACAGGTAAGATGAGCAGGAAAGCCAGGCGGGGAGGCTGGTAGGTGTGCCTTTAGGTAAGTTGATGATGAGTATGGAAACAGCAGGAGAGCCGATTAGAAATGACAGCTAAGCAGATGGAAATATGAGACTCGGGAATATCAGTGAACTATTTCCATAATCTGCGACTTTTCTGTGTCACCTCTCATGGGCAATGGGGGATTCACTATAGATGTTTCTTAGACCTCAGCTTTAGGAACAGTTTTTTCTTCTGTTCACCTTTGGGAGCCATTTTTTGAGTGTTGCCCAGGGGTTGATCTTTTTTATCCATTGCATTTAAGGATGGAATTAAAATCAGTGTCTAGGGACTTCCCTGGAGGTCCAGTGGTTGGGACTCCGCGCTTCCACTGCAGGGGTCGTGGGCTCCATCCCTGGTCGGGGAGCTAGGACCCCGACATGCCGTGTGGCGAGGCCAAAAAAAAAATCAGTTTCTATATTCAAGATCCTTAATGGTAAAAATTTCCCTTAAAGCCCCAACAATAGGTTATTAATAGAGACACTGCTCAACATCTTTTGAATTTGCCTTTACCTCACCTGAAAATTGTTCAGGCCGTTTCCTGAAAGCAGTTGTCAGGAATATATGATTTTATGCATAAAAAGATCATTATTTGACACTTTAACATGCTTTTTTTTTTGCGGCACACGGGCCTCTCACTGCTGTGGTCTCTCCCGTTGCGGAGCAGAGGCTCCGGACACGCAGGCTCAGTGGCCACGGCTCACGGGCCCAGCCGCTCCACGGCATGTGGGGTCTTCCCGGACTGGGGCATGAACCCGTGACCCCTGCATCGGCAGGCAGACTCTCAACCACTGCGCCACCAGGGAAGCCCTAACATGCATTTTAATACAGTGGCACATCTGTTTAAGTACCAACGAAACAGGCTTGGTTTCTTCCATAGTGTCCAAATGGAATTGGACATAGATAAATGGAAGGGGCACATAGGGCCAAAAATATTGGATCCCATCTCTCTATCAGTAAGGAAATCACGGAAGGTCAAATTTTGTCTTGTTTATACTGCAGTTTGCAGTATAAATTAACATTAATAAGGAAGGATAACAGAACTCGTAATGTTAATTTCTTTCACCACCTTATCTTGGTCAGGTTAGAAAGTCATTAGTGATAGAAAATCTCTGGGAGGGTACATATAAAAATGCTTAACAGTAATTGCCTCAAGGAAAGGGCAGGAGTCTGGCAGGCAAAAAAATTGACTTTTCACTCTCAAAGCAGAAGTCACCGTGAGTCATTCTTTGCAGTGAACTGCTCTTGTGACAAAAGTCATTGCATCACCTCTGATGACAGAGGCCATCATGCAGGAAGCTGCCCTTTGGGGAGGGTAACTTTTGCACTGTGTTTTAAAATCGGTAGTTTTCCTCTTGGTTCCATGTAACCTGTACTTGATTACAGGTTTGTTTGGAAGTTTGTAAAATTCGGACGCCTGTGAAAATACACTTCTGAATTATAAACGGTGTATAATGAGTGTAGAAAATGCAAGCACAGATGGAAAAGAAGTTAAAAGGCAGGTACAGTCCCCCCCATCTGGAGACAATTCCTGGTGAACATAGAAGTAAAAAATTGAATCATACTGTCTATGGGTCTGTATCTTCCTTTACCATTATAGTACATTGTAGATAGTTTCTATGCCGTTAAAATTCTGCTATACTTTATCATATGGATCTGCCATAATTTGACTCAAGCCTTTCTCTGGACATTATGTTTATCACCCAGTTTTCGCTATTATAAATATGTTGAAAAACTCAAACATAGGTCTCTCTTTTCTTTCCAGACTTTGTTAATGATCCATTTTTAGAGCACAAAAGGAATCTAGAGCTGAACGTAAATTCATCACTTGGGCTTTTCCCCTGAACTTGCTATTTTTTATTATCAGGTCTCCAGTGTTTTCAAGAGAGCATTAGCTGATTATTAACCCAAATTCAGCCTAAAACCTAACAATTTGCAATCACAGATTTTTTTAAAACCGCCAATTTACATTTCCAAGTTGCAACACAGAAAAGAAGCTTGTTTACCAGTCACTGAAAACTGTTTTCTGAGCATATCTATTTTGTGTTGTCTGGAGAGCTAGGTGTTTGAAGTTTGCACATTTGCAATTATGATTAAAGCTATCTCAACTTCAAAAGGGAAAGAAATCTTAAAAGTAGTCACATGGGGCTCTCTTCTCTCTGTCTCTCTCTCCCCCTCTCACCCACACACACAGCCCTGCCTGAAAACCTCAGTGAGACAAAAAGTGTCAAATTCTAGGGAATTCAGTGAATCATATCATCTTGGTTTTAAATAGAAATTCCATTCTTCTAGGTATTTTCAGTAGTTAGGAAAGCAAATGTTAGCATCATGTCCGCAGTGAGATCCAAATCAGTCACTCAGTTGATGTCAGACATCCCTCGAGATGGAGCATTTAGTACCACTTCTGGGCCACAAAGATCCTAGTACATACCAAGTTCTACCTAATCTTAGAATATTAGAGCCTTCCTTAGCCCTACATGAATTGTCTCCATCCCTGTAAATTCCTGGCCCCTGGCTGGAGAAGCACGTTTCTGTTCAGCCCTCCCATTCTCGGGTTCTCTCCCCTGTAAGCCATCCAGTACCACTTCACAATCACCTCCTCTATTCTTGGCCGTTGTTTCCATGGCTCGCGGACCCCAGAAACCCCACCGCTACCCTGTGTTGTTTCCTCCATCTCACTCGTGGCATATCCCTCAGCCTTCAAAGTAGCTGACCTTCCTCTGTTTCTGAAGTCTTTCGATCTGGCTTAGTTTTGCCAGTACGTAGGTGACCTCACAAGTAGGCACCAGTTTTCCCTAAGGTATATCTGCAACACCTGAATTCCCTATGACCCCCTAGGAAGAGAAGTGAGCCTCTTCCTGTTTCAAAGCCTCATTCATTTCCAGACAACTACTGACAATTAGCCACTTTTGCTCGGGGTGTGACTGCAGGCATCACCCAGGTTCAGTGCACAGCCAAGTCTTCTTGAGTTCCGCTCTCAAATCTATCTGCTTCCCCAATTTCTCTCTGTAATTCATCACTTGGATAATCTTCAACTGAGGGTTTTTTGAGATTCCTGTCTTTACAGCATCAAAAAATATTTTAAACGCACATTAAGGCGGACTGACACATTTCCCTTGAAGGAAAAGAGATATTTCAGTCCCGGAGAGCCTTTATGTAGTTATTAATTCATGGAGAAAAAAGAAATATGAGACTCACTATTGCATGTAAGCCATCAGCAAACCTTTCTTTCATCACTTTGCATTATAACCATATAACCAGAAAGTGCTGTTACAGAAGCGCTGGCGTCTAAATCTCGGTGGCTGTCTACACCCACTGAACAGAGCTGGGTGCTAATGGCATCAAAGTGAGAAGTCACCCAGAGTGGCACAAAATCTATTCCCTTGTCCCTCAAGTGAGCCATGGGCAAAGAGAAGGATCTGGAGAGGAAAAGGATGGATCTGTATCCCTACTAATTCCAGAAGAGCAGTTCAAAGACTGTCGCATACAGATAGCGAACTGGTAGCACATCTCGTACGAAGGATATGATTCTTGTCTGCGTGAGACATGAAAGTAGGACCTAAAGGAAAACCAGCAATTACCATTTCTGTAATTAGGAAACCCTAAGTAATCTGCCCTACTTTGTCATCTGCAATATCACATGTGGCCTAGTCTTAAGTGACCACTTTGAGACTGACCCGGACCTTTCTGGGGTTTGGAGCATAGGAGCTCATCACCTCTCCTGAATTCTGTGTGAGTGAATTCTGGTCTCAGAATTTTCTTTCCTTTTTCTGTCTGGATGTTTGAGCCCTTTATGAGTATCTTACAATGTCATCTTCAAAATTCTTAAATATTTTAAAGTCTGTTTTGGCTACTTTGCCAAATATCATAGAATGAGTCATAACCTACACCAAACCCAGTATATCTGGTGAATGTACTCCAATGTGGAAAATCTCTATTGTGGTGCCTTGGTTTAAACAGCTTACCCTGCAAGGGTCCTTTAAGGAGCAAAATATGTATGGAAGCATGGTAGAAATTCATTGTCCTGCTCTAGAACCTAGGGAATTTATATAAATTTTAAGTCAAGCTAAATTAAAGTTAATCATCACAAGTATCAGTTTTAAGCTAAGCAAATTCCATATTCCATGAAGTTATGTCAAAATGTCCAACCCAAACCAAGACATTGGATGCAGGCTAGTAGTATGGGGAAGTAAAAAAAATTCTCTGCAGTCAGTCATCAGTAAGTATCCTGGTTCTATCTCTTACACTTGAAAGTTTTGGAAGGACTTAATTTGCTCTGATCCTCAGATTCCCCATTTGTAAACGGGAGTGAATAATGCTCTATTCGGTGTATTAATGTATTAATGACCATTCTACCGAGTCATTTTTTTTAAACTTGCTTATTTTCCATCACTTTGAGGATTATAACTTCATTGCTTCTTTAATTTAGGTGATGTCAGGGCCTTTTTACCCCTCGTTTTGAAAAATTAGTTTCCAAAGCTCATCCGAAATGGCTGAGATTTCTAACGCTAACAATTTTATTTTGCAATTAGGCCTCAGAAGTCTCTAGAAACAGAGGAGCCTCTCTACTGGCCAGGCCAGGACACAGCCTAGTAGCTGCTATTCGAAGCCAACATCAACATGAGTCACTGCCACTGGGTATGTATCACGCTTTGTGAACCCCTGGATAGCTTTGTGTTTCTTATCGTGACTCCTTTAATATTCAGGGTTCTGTGTTTTCTTTTTCCTCTCGTATGGTATAGTCCACACCCGTATCCTTTGTTCCCATCCCCCCACTTACCCCTTTTCCCTCTCCCTTCCTCCTCATTTTGTCCTTCTCTCTTCCCTTCCCTCTCTTCCCTCCCGTCTCTTCCAGACCGTCATTCCCCTCCCCCGCCCCCCCCCCCCCCCCCCCCCCCCCGCCTTGTTTATTCCATTCAGTGATTTGTTAGCTGGGTCCCAGGAGAGCATAGTTTAAATGAGGTGACGGCTTTTGTTGCTTTTAGGTGCACTTTTTACTTTAGACCTCTCTTCCCATGCATGTATGGGGATAAACTGGCACAGTCTCCTTTCCTAACCTCAGCTACCTCTTTCCAAAACACATGCCACTTGTATCAAGGGAAATGAGGTGAGAGAGTCTAAATGGATTCGGATGTTTTCATTATCACCATTGGGAAATCAACGGATGGCCAAAGTCATAAGTGCAAGTGCTCAAAAAGGATTTCTTTGAACTCATAAAGAATCTTTTGCCATAATACCTGTGGCAAAATGACAAGAGACGTCAGAAAGAACAGAGTAGTACTCTCCTCCTGGAAGACCTATTTTATTCTCCGTCTGTTCACAAGGGGATGAGTTAACAACCCAGTTAAGTTCCTAGAGTATTAAAGATAATTAACTTAGATCTGGTTCACTTTGGGTTTGATCTTTTAAAAATACTCATACCATTATGTCACAGAAAAAGCCCTCAAGAGCTTACATTTTTTGATGAGTTTGCTCCCTGCCTTTTCAGTTCCTCCATTAAATCCTGGTATCTAGTTGCCATTTTCCAAACATGAGCAAAATTATCTCTGGGCTGAAGACTCAACCACAACGTGTGCTTTTGTCTGTTTCAGCATATAATGACAAGATTGTGGCATTTCTTCGCCAGCCAAACATTTTTGAAATGCTGCAAGAGCGTCAGCCAACTTTGGCGAGAAACCACACACTCAGGTAGGGGCCTGTCTACCACCGTCTACCTACAGGTCTCTCCTGCTGGTTTTCCAGGTGGGGCAGCCTCTGTGGAGAGAGGGCAGACACTTAAGATGTTTTATTCATTCACTTAAATCATAACCTGAGTATTTAAAATGAAGGATCCAGGGGTTGCTAATGTTCTCTTAAGTGTTGCAATCAGAGACAGTTATCGTGCCAGGTTACCTATTACTCTTACGATGCTAAAATGATTTCCATCGATTTGGAGAGAAGCATGGAAAGGGAGCAAAATAGTCTTCATCAAAAAATTATTTATGTAAAGCACCATATAAATGATGTTTGTTTTAAGAATATAATTGTCTGATGGTGCACCAGACACTAGATGACTATATTCAAAACTAAACCAGCGAACAAAAAGTATCACATGTGTTCTAACACCTTAAATCCTAATGTCCATTACGGTCATTTCTGAATGAGTGTCTCTGAAACTCTGAATCACTTTATTTGGAAGGGAAAGCCACCCAAGGTGATGAAAAGAGAAAATGTCCTCTGAACTTAAATCCCACTTTCTCACCAAGATATTCAAGCATATCTCTCCCTCAGTTTACTACCCAGCATTTCAAAAGCTGGAGATGAACAATGGTTAAGTGTGTCCACTCAGAGTTTGAATACTTGCTCCAGCACTTGGGGACCAGTGATGGGGGCATGTCATTTAATCCTCTACCCTCAGCCTCCTCAATCATTGAGACAGGGTCACAATGTGGGCACCATTAAGATGCTTCACTGGGTATGTGTATAAAGGACCAGGCAAGGCGGGCAGAGATGCAGCCAGTGACTGCCCCTAACTCCTCACCTCCCATCCGGTGGTCTTTTCAATCTGGCTGACAACTATAATCCTCTACTTTGACCTCCTCGATGAGTCACCAACACCTAAAAATAACCTCTTTGCTAGTCATGCCAGGATGGATCACTCACTGTTCTTTTCTCCTCCATCACCACCCCCACTGACACTTCTTTTCCCTGTGGTTTTACTCTGCGCAAACTAGAACCTCCATCCTCCCAAATGCCCATCATCTCAATTCCGCCCTCTTTCTTCAGCTTCGCATCTAAACATTTATCTCCTCACTTGCTTCCAGCCCTTCTTTTCTCTTCTCCCTGCCATGGCCTAGGTTTGGATTCTCATCATCTCTCTCCCGAACTTGGGAGGGATCTCTTAAGAAGATACTCCCTATCGCTCTACTATAAACAGCATTACCTCCTTATAACCCGTGTCACCCACACCCTTGAAAAAAGCTTCCTGTGGAGTATCCTCAGGGCTGGCCACCACAGTGGCTCTCAGACTGTCTTTCGGGGGACCTCGGAGCAGCTAAGGACCCTCTCTGGAATTTAGTCCTTGAGGAAGTACACCCCACAATAGCAGGAGGAGGGCAGAGATGGGCATGTGATACTAACCTCATTGTGAGTAAGGGGGCCGGCTGGCATCCTGTCCCAGACCCGGCCGCTGGCCCTCACCCCCGCAGGGCCTCTGGTCAGCCCTGCCTTTCTTCTAACCCCTGCTCTGCCCACCCTAGCCAGTCCACTGAGCAGTTTAGGCCAGATTTGTGACTCAGGGACTCCTGCCCACCTCATGAGGTTTTGAGGCCGCATGAAAGAGGCCATTTATATAGATCTACTGCAGGTTTTCCTGCCTACCCATTAGTATAAGACCTTAGTTTCATGGAGGGGGAGGGAGGTGGAATCTGAGCCTAGTTTGAGAACTTGTGAAAAATGCACCAACTAATAAAATTGGCTTATTTACATGGGGTTTTTGGGGTGGGGGGGTGGAATTCTTTGTTCACTTCCTTATGAAACTACGAGCTCCCTCTCCAAAAAGGAACTGGTTTCGATGGAACCTTTCTTACATCAGAGCTCGTGCTAAGGAAAGATGGAAACCCTCTCGTAAGAGTGGAATTCATTGCAATTGAAGAACTAGATGAACTATGTTAAGACACTTCTACAGCTTTTCTCTCCAGGATTTCAAAATTCATTGACAAATACTTTCAATTTCATTACTCAATACCAACCAAATAATGCCCCCAAACAAAAACTTCCCATGGCTCCTGTTAGGTATGTGATAAAGTCAAGATTTCTAAGCACAATTTCCATAGTCTCCTAAGACTGGCTCTAATCTAACTCTCCACTGTCCTGTGCTCGTACTTACTTCCTTCTGGTGTCTTCCACCTCCGTCAAACAGCCTGTGCCCTCTCCTACCCACACCCTTCCTGGAATGGCTTCTCTCTTAAAGGCATTTCAACCCATCTTAAAGGCTCAAGTCAAACGCAAAGTCTCGGTGATCTAGGCAGACTTCAGTAGTTCTTTTGCTTTGATTTAATAGCATTTGGTTTTGTACCTCTAAGATATTTTTCCATTATCCCTTGTATTCTACCATGTACTAATGTCTTCCTACGACACTGGAAGTGTCTTAGGGCAGGGTCTATATCTTCTTGGTCTTTGAACCACTCTTGCCTCAGAGCCTGGTTCCTCTACTTTGAAGACAGGAAACACTGTTTACTTTTTGAGTGAACAAGGGGACTTTAGCTTGACTGATTATCACTTCCACTTGTGTCCAACTCTGCCCAAGTTTTATTACTGTGTCACGGAAGGCAGGGCCATACTCAGTCCATTCATGGGCTGCTCTCCGGCTCACGGTACATAATAATTTAAGGGAATTTCCAAGGGATTTTCAGAGGTGTTGTACTACCTGAAAACTTTCTGACACATCACTGCTCTTGAACATTTCTACGTTACAGATTCTGCCACTAAATAAGGAGTTCACTGCTTACTTTGGGGAGAAATGTGAGCCCCCAAAAGGCCCTAGAGTCCTGTTTAAATCATTTTTAAAGTAATCAAATTAATCCCCTGTGTAGAAGAGTGGAATTTGTTTCTGAAGGGAAGTAAACAATTTCAGCACCCTTGTGTAGTATCACGTTATAACAGAATCTAAGAAACCTCCGGGGTGTGGGGGGGATGGTTTGCAGTGTGGAATTGTACAATTATGATTTTCCAGTTGTGGGTGACTTGGAATTAGGGAATATTGGAACTGGAAAAAAATTGGAAATTAATGTAAAAACTAATAACCTTTTTAAGGTTAAGGACTCCTTTGAGAGTCTGATGAAAGCTCTTATAGACTCTCCTCCATATATGAACATAAATCTTTGCATATAATTTCAAAGAGTTAACAGATCCTAAAGGACCTGTAGACCCCAGGTTGAAAACCCAAGGAGCTCATCAAAAACAGAAAGCCCACAGTGACATCAGAAACTGACTTAAGAGGTCATGAAACAGGGCACTGGGCCTATGACTAGGCCTCTGCCTGCGCCTAGATGTGGTGTGAGGGTGAGTCAGCTTGACTTTAAAGATCCAGTAGTTGAAAGGAAAACCTCCTCTCCCCATGACTCTGCCCAGAGGAAGAACTTACTGCTTCCTCTGTGGTTCCCACATGGGGACCATGACCCCATGGTCACTGCTATTCTCCAGGAGCCATGGATCCACTGTCTTGGGTTTGCAAAGCCAGTCATTGGGTTAGAGAGTGGAGGATGAGTTCTCAGAAAACTGTGTTCAGCAGAAGTAGTGAAGCATAAGGAAACCGCATGGGGAGAGGGAAGACGGAGGCATAAAACCCAGGGGTTAATGACATCTGTTAAGTTTCAGGGTCATGGTAGCCATCCTCATTCATTCTCTCTTTCCTTCAACTAGTGCTTTTATTGAGCGGCTATTCTGAATCAGGATTGTGCGAGGGCTGTGTACCCAGTATCTAAGCCAAGCAGACATCGGTCCTACTCTCATGGGACTTACTATCTATTGGGGAAGACGGATGATAGACAAGTGTGACTTTTTTTAAAGCCAAATATAGAGCTATGGATTGTATTATGGGCCATGAAGGACATGATCAGAATTGAGTGATAGTGATGGAAGGATGGCAAGGATTTCCTTGTGGATATTGAGTTTTAAGGTCTTTGAGGCCACAAATGAAGATGTCAGGATGTCAAGGAGGCAGGTGGCTCTATTGACCTGGGCTCTGAGGGGAGCTTTACACTGGAGTTTTCCTGATGGGATGCGTGTAGGAGAGGCGGTTGGCATTCTCACCCCCAGAGATCTCCCCCAGGTCTCAGTGCCTTTGGTCTGGACCCAGGGACATTTGGAGGCCCCTCAGAACACTAGGTCTGCATGAGATTTTCACATACGTGACAGAGGGTGTAATGTCCTGTGAAGAGCAACCGAAACGCTCAGAAAACTCTGCTTGGCTTTCTGATACGTGTATGTGGTATGAGTAGGTAGGGTGATGATAGAACCACTACAGGGGGTGCCACTTCCCGTGGCTGGGAAGGGTGCTCTCCTACCCTCATGGACTTGACTCTCTTTGGACTTTGTTTCCCCAGGAGCCCAGGGAATAAAGAGTGACCCCCTAGAATGTTCGCTCCCTTTTTCCCCAGGCAGGGAGACCAGGGGCTTGCCCAGATGCGGGTCCCTTGGGGCAGCAGGGTGACCTGCCCCAGGGACATTGCCACTGGGGGAATACCTCAATTTGAGGGTCCTTCATGGGGCTGCAGTTGGTAAACCAGAGGAACAGCGTCCACGAGAATCCTCCAAACAAGAGGGCTGTGAGATGCTGTCAGGATTGGAGGACAGTGCTCAGGCACACGGAGTCAAGGGCACAGGGACGTGGAGGGAGAAGCAGCTGGTGGAGGAGGCTTGGTGCCTGTACCCTTGGCCGGGCTTCCACCTCCTCCCTGAAAGATGATGTGTGGACAGGTCTGCTCCAGTTTCCAAGTCCCTGGTCAGAGGAGCCACTATGATCACCCACAGGTTTTGGAAATAGCATTTACTGCAGCAGTGCTCTACCCATAACTTCAGGTTGGACCACAGTGCATTTCTCTGTTTACTCCCATTTTGTGTATCTTTGTAGAAGCCAAAAAGTTTCTCTTGTCTTCTTAAAAATACCCACACCAGAATGTCAAGTTCATTATATTTTTACCTGAAAATATGCAAGTTATGATGAAGATTGGGATCCACATTACTATAATCAGAGAGAGAAAAAAGTTGTATCTATAGTATTTTTATTAATAGATTTATTTTTAATCTTTCATTAGAGGAAACTGATTAAACGGTATACTAGACCACTCTTTATTAATTTCTTACAAGTACATGTGACTCTAAAATCATCTCAAAAATTTAAACAAAAAAAGAAAAAAGTGAAATATTAAAAAAAAATCAATCCTTAAGTCTTCTCAGATTTCTGCTGCATCTCTTCAAGGAAAGGGAAAAACTTTTAACTTCTTTGAAGCATACCTACAAGGGAATGATTCTTGGCCATAGTGTTTGTAATCTTTGAATATCTGAATGTCAGAGAAGCACATTACAAAGTTCATTTGATCAAAAGAAACGCTATTTATCCATAGACTTACTGGAATCATTTTGCCAGGTTGGAGTTGGAGGTTGTGAAAAAGTCAGAATGCATGAGTTGTAATTAAACAGAGAGAAATTGATGCCTATACTCAGATTGACCTGGAAGACTCTCTTGTATTCTGGGGCCAGACCCTCTCTGGACTGAGTGTGGAGTTCATTCATTTTCCATCAGGCATAAGGTTTCTCAGGAGACTCCTCGTCACTCTTTCTTCCCATGGCTTCCAAGATGCCGTGAACCCACAACAGCCCACCCCAGCTCCACTCCCAACTGTGTGGCTCTCTGAGGACCTACCTGTGTTGTGCTCCTTGGCTTCTGTCCCCGTGTGAGTCTGAGGAAAGGTGATCCCTTGGAGAGCATCATGGGAACCTGCAATATGAACTTAAATACCTCGAAATACTCTGGACATTAGAACATCACTGTTCGGCCCTATTGGAAGAGAAAGGGGGATCAGAATGGGGTTCATTCCTTAACTTATGCATCGGTGTGTAATTCTTATTTTCCTTCCCACATTATTCTAGGGAGAAAATCCATTACATTCGGACCGAGGGTAATCATGGGCTTGAAAAGTTGTCCTGTGATGCAGATCTGGTCATTTTGCTGAGGTAAGGGGCTGAGCCTGAAACAGTTCTGGAAAAGCAACTGGAAAAGCTGCTCTGGGCAGTTCTCCAGGACAGCCCAGACTGAAACACTCGTTGCTTGTTCTAGAATATTCTAGTGGCTGCAACTGAAGTAGGGCTCCCACCCTTATACCTGCTATTCACCTCTTTCTCTACATGTAAGACTGGGGTATCAAGAGCTACATATGGTACTTGATGGAGACCTTGTCGTAGGATTAATTAGGGTTTAAAATGACAGGGAGAGTTTGCATGCCGGGATGTGCCCATCCAAGTGAATCTGAGTGCTTTCGTTGTCTCGTGAGAATTGTAACCACTCTTACCCCAATTTGTGAACATTCTCTCATGGACAGAGAACTGACTTTTTAATTTTTTTTTTACGTTGCAGTCTCTTTGAAGAAGAGATTATGTCCTATGTCCCCCTGCAGGCTGCCTTCCACCCTGGGTACAGCTTCTCTCCCCGCTGTTCACCCTGCTCGTCACCTCAGAACTCCCCAGGTAACGTGAGGATCTGGCATTCTGTCTCCTGCGGGTGGCCACCTGTGTTTCCACCTGATGAAGGTGCCCTCTCTCCCTTAGTCCCCTCTCAATTTGCTGATCATCTGTGCACTAAGTTGGGTGTTGACACAGTGCCACCTGTTTTGGTAATGACCCCAAGCTATTATGTGTTTTGCATTTTTTGATGATTTGGAAACATTTTTCGCTCAACCAATATTTCATGACACGAAAATTATATGAAATTCATGTTTTGGTGTCTATCAATAAAATTTTATTGGAACCCAGCCGCACCCATTTATCTGTATATCAATAAAATTTTATTGGAACCCAGCCGCACCCATTTATCTGTATATTTTGTGTCAACTTTCATGCTACAACAGCAGAGCAACAGAGACCGTATGGCCCCCGAAACCTAAAATATTTACTATCTGGCCCTTTACAGAAAAAGTCTGCGGACCCCTGCTCTAAATTGCTGTTCTGTTCTAAAACACACTCTCTGAGCATTTAAAAGGGAAGAGCCCTTTCCGGAACATTCTGCCTCATGAATCAGAATGTTATTAGATACCAATTTGAGTAACTTTCTGTTAAGTTGTAAAGGAGGCACTAGGTTACGTGCTTACTAGGGACCACCATTATGCCCCCGTGAAGGTGCCAAAGAAGTTTGTAACATGATGTGAAATTGTTTCCCTAGAGTTTTCTTTGTGTATTAGAATGAATTTAGAATTAGAACTCATGATATTTTTTGTGGGTATTTTCCATTCCAAATGAGGAAGTATATATTGAACCGTTTAGCGGAAAAAGAAGCTAGTATTTCCTGGGTTCATCAAGATAATTAGCTTTAGTGAAATCCGTACTCCCACATGGGATCCAGATATTGAAGAGTTTTCCCCATTGTCTTGGTTTACAAGAGCACATTGTCATGGGTGTTTGTGGCAAACCCAAATCTATTTTTATAACTTTAAAATTTAGTAAAGGAAGTTAGTTGAAAAATCTAGTAACCTCTTATCTTATGACCTCCGGAGTTAGAGTTCAAAGTTGGCTTTTGGAGCCGGGGGGAAATGGAGAAGAAAAACAGAATTTAGCAATACGCTCTGTCCCCCAGAAGGGATGTCTCATTCAGCTAGTGTCACTCAATACTGCCATAGGTCTCTAAAACTAGACTATCTTTTCATTGGTTCAGAATGACCCCCGTCACGTTGTTCAGGACTATCTCTTAGAGGTAGTTTCGCTAATTCCTAAAATCTGTTTTTAAGTCAGTATCTCCTTGTTAGGCCTTCCTGCAAACAAGTGTATCAGTAGCATTGCTGAGGACATGTCCCACGTGTGCTGCGTCTGACATACAGCATAGCTGAGACGACACGGCTTGGGAAAAGGAGGACCCGGAGCTTTGTCAGAGCCAGCGTCAGGACAATCAGTTGTCTCCAGTGTGCACGGGATGACTTCCTTCTGGGGGGCAGAGCCTTCCATCTGGGGGACCTGTCGGTCTGCATGATGATCTGCCATCTTGTTGTAGAGATGGTCCCAGCCTGATAATGTGTCTACATCTTGGTCCAAACCTTTGGCAGTAGAGTGTCTACGTACCTTTGGTATGTAGAGTGTCATTACACGGGGGAGATATCATACTGCAAATAGAATAAGGGAGTATAAAGAGTTACTTGCTAACTGCGGACTATTTGGATAAGTTTTATAAAAGGAATCGACCTTCCTGATGCAGACGTTACTGACACCATGAACGCCAAGAGTCATCCAATTCATGTTGTCAAAGTGCTTAACTCTTTACTCTCCTAGCTTTGACCTTGGGGTCCTAGACTATGTAAGCCAGGCATTTTGAAGTTAAACTTTACAATTTCCATTTTTCCAGACCTTTATGACAGTTACCTGGGGCAACATAGTGAATCATACATGCCAAAGCACTTTGTAAAGCTTAAATTATTAGAAAAATGCATTGTAGGGACCATGGGCCATAGTGGTAGTACCAGCAGTAATGAAAGTTGTATTATAAAATATACTGTAATCTGATGGCAGAAAATTATACTTGCACCTACAGACTTGTATTCTAGTTCTACCTATGTCCTGAAACGTGGTATTTCAGCAGAGACTCTTTCCTTTTCAAGTGGTGGCTGTTGGTTCCCCCCACACCTCAGATGCTGCAGGACTCGCTGGTGAGACTGGTGCCGCTGGTGCCCTGTGTGCCTCCTGGCTAACACAGATCAGCCGTATCTCTGCCCCTAGTTGCTGTCATCCACCGACCTTCTTCTCATTCTTAAAGACTGTGGCACCCATCTCACAGTCTCCCTCTCCTCCCCAAGTCCTTCCACCATCCTGGATGACATCAGCATCCACAGGGCACCCGTGCAGTTCCTTGGCCTCCCAGTTTCTGGGCTTCCTTGTCTGCCCTGCCCTCCTCCTCCTCAACCACTGGTCCCACAATCCCCTTCCTGTCTTGTTGTCATCTCTGACGTCACTGACTCAAGCATCCTACTCCCATCCAACGTGCTTATTCAGCTGCTCTCCCCGATACCACCCTGTGCCCTCATCATGACCTCCAGTTTACGGACGCCTCTCCTTTCTAACCGCCCCTTCCTCATCCAGCATAGGATCCCTGGTTCATCGTTTCTTGACGATGCCCTGAGCTCCCCGATCCTCTCCATTTCATTTACAGAGTTCCACTCGTAGGTCACCTTAATATCTGCTTCCCCTACATCTCTAGTCAGGCATTCTTGGGCAAATTCACCTGACAAGGCAGATTATCAATTATAAATTAGTCATCTCTCCACCTCACATGGACCATAAACACCCAAAAGAAAATTCAACCACATTTCACTGGTAAACGTATGCTCTTCTCTACTGCTATTTCAAACGTTGCCACTCCTCTCAAACTTCCAACCCCTGGGTCTCTCCTGGCAAATGATGTGCCTTCTTCCTTCACTGAGAAAATTGAAGCCCTTAGACAGGAACTGTCTCAAATGCCTGCTGCCTGTCTTACAAGCCTACCAATGCTGCCACCTCCCTCTCCCCCTTCACACCTGTGCATTAGAGGGGGCGTCTTCTATAAGGTCGCGGCGAGCTCTGGGCACCCAGTCCTATGGGTAATTCTCAGGCCTCCTCCTGACCTTTCAGCCACATTTAACACTACTGATGGCTCCTCCCCTTAAGTCACCTCTTCAGTTGGCTTCTGGGACACAAGCTGTGGGCATTTCATCTACGTCTTTGGCCACCTTTGCGGACTCATCCTTCCCTTCCAACCATCCTCAAGACTCTGTGCCAGGTTTTTTTCTCCTCTCTCTCAAGCTGTGTCTTTTTCCAATCAAGCATTCAAACGTACTGCCATCAAAGACCGAGCTCGTGACCTCACCCATCTGTGCTTCTTCCATTTGTCCCCATCTCAGTGAATGTCACCACAGGCCATTCCATTATGATGTCTGAAACCCACCTGGGCCTCACTAACAATATCCAGTTCATTGCCTCCTAAACACATCTCCAATCTATCTTCTTCTTCTTCTTTATTTTTTTTTTTTCGATGTAGTCCCATTTCTCATCTCCACTGACACCACCCTAGTGCAATGCGGCTGTCTAAATCCACTCTGGGCCTCTCCGGTGTTTTCTCTCTACTGCAGAAAGACTAAGGTTTTCATAACTCAAGACACATCACGTTGGTCCCCACACAACGGCTTTCCTGTTGTGCTTAACATTAAACAAACTTGCTTAGTACGGTGTACCTCATCCTGTTTGATCTGTCTCCCGCCCACCTCTCAAGCCTTGTTTTGCATCACTCTGGTCCTCACACCCTATGCTCCAGATAGACTGGAGCACCATTTTCCATCCTGCCACGGTACCTTTGCACGTGCTGGTCCTCTACCTAGATTGCTCTTCTCCCGGCTCATCTCTTCTCTTAAGTCAAGTGGAAGCCCTTCCTAACTCACTCAATCTAATTCATGCCTACTTATTCTTCAGCTATTCCCCAGGGAAGCCTTCCTGAACTTGGCCGGAGTATTCTGTGATCTCAAAGAACTAAGTTCCTTTCCTTCATGGGTAGGAATCATCTCAACTTATAATAAGATTCTCATTTCTGGGAGTTTGGTTGTATCAGTTTCATCTAGATTATAAATTCAGTACCTGGAATATAAACTAATAAATAGTTATTGAAGGGGCAAACCATGATCATAGCCATCTGCGAAACTCAGAGAAGAATGTTATTTTTTCCATTCCTTTTTTCATTAAAAGGTACATAAAGATAATAAAGCATCTACAAAGCACTCTAGGTGATACAAAAACTCTCTTCTGTAAAGAGTAGGGAATTATTATTCATAATATTATTATTATTAATTTTGCTTTTATAGTGCAAGGTAATCTGATGTAAACTCCGTGTTCTGGGCCCTAATGGACATGTATATTTATTTTAGCGTCAATATAGTTAGAGAAGTACAAAGTACACATATATTACAATCCTAGTTGCTTCATTATAGTTACAACCACTTCTTATAATATAGTAACTTACAAGAGTCTAGTTTGATTTATGTTGTTTTAGAATATTCTAAAGAATATTCAAGCATAACTAAGCCAAGAAACACGCTCATCGAGGTATTCTGAAGAGAAACGCAACTTGAGATGGAGTGGAAGACATAAATATCTATTGTCATCGGAATTCGGTTTTCTCTTTATTATATTGTACCTGTTTATTATAAAAGTAACTGAGCGAGTGACAGAAATGAAGGGAAATGTCTTGGAGAAGTAAAACACGAAGATGCAGGAATGTGCCTCTGGTTGGCCCTTTCTCCTCCGTTGCCCTGCATATTTGTTCTTCAGTAAAAGATGATGACCTTCAGCCTGTGTGCTTCTCTCTGCAGGTTTACAGAGAGCCAGTGCAAGAGCCCCTTCACCCTACAGGAGAGACTTTGAGGCCAAGCTCCGCAATTTCTACCGAAAACTGGAAGCCAAAGGATTTGGTCAGGGTCCAGGGAAAATTAAGTGAGTGCTCCAGTGCTTGGCACTGAACTCAGATGGTAGATGCTTCTATCCTTTTCTCCCCTATAACTTGGTAATATGTGTTTGGAGATTGGATGCCATGGTGTAGTATCAGTCATGTTCATAGAAGGGAGGAAAGAAAAAGTTAGGAAGTTGGAAAGAAAGAAGAAAGGAAGTTAAGAAATTGGAAGGGAGGCAGGAAGAGAAGAGAAGGGAAGGAGAGGGAGAAAGAAAAGTAGATTTCAAACAAAACCATGTCTAAAATCAATGGTAGACCTTTACAGAAAATAAGGTATCTTGAACTAAATTAAAAATTCGTATGTTTCCCTTTACATGTGCTTGGGACAAATTTACCTACTCGTTAGTCAAATAGCTTTGATCTTCGGATCTAAGTAAAGAGTTGTGATCTTTTCCACTTTGGGTTTATTATTTTCACCTTGAAAAGTCAAACCCAAACTCAGGAATCCAACTTAAGAGATTCTTTTTGGAATTGATCAAAAAGAATCCTAGGGCTTCCCTGGTGGCGCAGTGGTTAAGAGTCCGCCTGCTGACGCAGGGGACACGGGTTCGTGCCCCGGTCCGGGAAGATCCCACATGCCGCGGAGCGGCTAGGCCTGTGAGCCACGACCGCTGAGCCAGCGCGTCCGGAGCCTGTGCTCCGCGACGGGAGAGGCCACAACAGAGAAAGGCCCACATACCGCAAAAAAATAAAAAAGAAAAAAGAATCCTAAAGGTAGTCCAACATGATGGAATGTGTCCCATTATGAAAGTGCACGTCCTTGTGTTTTCATGGTTTTGAAAAGAGTGTCAACATAAGGCCATAGCTGAACTGACGGAATCTGTACCTTGTTGGAGAGGCTGGGCAATGAGACCATCAGCCTGGGTCCCCACAGCTCACCTAGAACACTCCCTAACATCAGAGCCCGAGCACCGGCTCACCACCCACATGACTTCTTCTCCTTTCCAGGCTCATCATTCGGCGAGACCACCTGTTGGAGGGAACCTTCAATCAGGTTATGGCCTATTCCCGGAAGGAGCTCCAGCGAAACAAGCTCTACATAACCTTTGTTGGAGAGGAGGGGTGAGGCACCAGCACTTTTATGGAGACACCTTAGTGTGGGTAGACCAGAGACCCCAGATCCTGGGTGATTCTTCTCAAGAAGGAGCAGGATGTCTCTAGGCCTTTGCCTCAAGGTGATTCTGATCATGTCCTCCCAGGAGGCCTTTCTCTCCAGGTGTTGCCAATCTTTAGGTTTCATGTTCTCTAAAAGCCTAAGATGATTGGCATGTTCTAGAGTCTGAGGTCACATGGTCATAGTATAAGCCAAAAATACAGACCTAAACTACTGCATCTTTACTTTCTCACGTGGGTACCCTCCTGAGTTTCTGATCAAAGAACTCTTCCCCCAAGAGGGCACGTACATAACTACGTACCGAATTTTTCATATAATTTCAGTGATTTCTTGGCACGCCATCTCAACCGTGGAGGGCAAGCCCACCCAGGAGGGCATAGCAGAATGAATTTGAAAGTGTTTTCAGTTTATACACATGCATACATGCACCATCACAGGAAATTCTTTTGTACCTCCCACAATGAAGTCCCGGTTTTGAATGGGCCAGTTGTGTGTTTTATCCAAAAGGTATGATATGATCGAGGACGAAGGTTAAGGAACACTGCCATAGCATTGGTGCATGGCCATCTAGTAAGGACATCACGCCCAAACCAATCACTGCATTCTCATTTTCTACAGCAAATTATACGTCCCTTGGGATCCACTGTAAAGAGCAGAGGCTGCTCTCTGCTTTCCTAGCACTGACTCTGAAAGGGCAAGCCAGCCCCTGCATAGGGACAGGTCCCCCGCCTCTCGCACGTAATAAGCTTCCCGGGCCTCTGCTTCCTTTGCAGCCTGGACTACAGTGGTCCTTCGCGAGAGTTCTTCTTCCTTTTGTCTCAGGAGCTCTTCAACCCTTACTACGGACTCTTCGAGTACTCCGCCAATGACACCTACACCGTGCAGATCAGCCCCATGTCTGCGTTTGTAGAAAACCATCTTGAATGGTAAGAGCTGGAATTTTTACTTTCTCGTGTTGGAAAGTTCTGGTCTTTCTCAGTCAGAAGACAGGGGTGTTTCTTAAGGGCCACTGTGTTTGGAACAGCGGCCCGATATCGTGAGGGCTGATGGGAGTGAATAACAAGGCACTAGAGCGAAGGTTCTCTGCCAGTCTTCACTCAGAATACAAAATAAATTACTAAAGACATGCAAATTTCCTATCAACTGCAAATTGATATAAGATACTGTCATTGCCTTCTGAGGAGATGCGAAGGTAAGTAGACATAGGTTCTGAATGTTGATAATTCTACTGAAATCCTAAGAGTCCCCTGCAGAAGCTTCTTGAAGGTATTTGTAGGAAATTCTCTGATTTGGACCAATGGCTTTCACACTGTGGCCATCAGCTTCTGCATCTTGCTGTAAAATAAGTCTGTTGGGTCAGATGATCTCTCAGCATCCTTCTGACTTGAAAATCCAATATCCCTTCGGTCCTTTCTTCTTGAGACATCAGTTGCCACTTACTGAAATGAGTAAGAAGATCAGTATCAGTCAATTCTGTGTAGTTCTGTGGGTGAGATACCTCAGATATGGGTGTTAGAAGTCTCCAGAATGCTGCATGGGACATCTGGGATGCCTGCACTTTCCTACTGTGTCACCACCACACCTGACTCGAAAAGTACCCCTGACTTCACTGCAGGGGCTTCTGCCATGAGGAGGGAAACAAGTCTCGGAAACTGCTGATGTGGGTTCTTGCTTATTGATGATGTGTCATGGGGCTGCTGGTAAAGGGTGCTTCTCGGGTAACACCTGGGCCTGCTGGGCGTATGACCCAAATCCCCATATTTTGGTTTTATGGCAACAGAACAACCCACCTCTGCTACGGCTGCCAGCTACAGCCCATGACCTCTCTCTCCAAACACTCTCAGCTTTGAAGTTCTTTTTTTGTTTTTTGTTTTTTTTCATTTTTTAGAATTTATTTTATTGAAGTTTAGTTGATTTACAACATTGTGTTAATTTTCTGCTTTACAGCAAAGTGATTCAGATCTATATTTTTTTCTTTTTCATATTCTTTTCCATTATGGTTTATCATAGGATATTGAATATAGTTCCCTGTGGAATACAGTAAGACCTTGTTGTTTACCTTTTATCTGTTCTATATATAATAGTTTGCATCTGCTAATCTCAAATTCCCAATCCATCCCACCCGCTCCAACTCTCCCCCTTGGCAACCACAAATCTGTTCTGTATGTCTGTGAGTCTGTTTCTGTTTCGTAGATATGTTCATTTGTGTCATATTTTAGATTCCACATATAAGTGATATCATATGGTATTTGTCTCTTTCTGACTTACTTCATTTAGTATGATAATCTCTAGGTCCATCCATGTTGCTGCAAATGGCATTATTTCGTTCTTTTTTATGGCTGAGTAGTATTCCATTGTATATATATGTGTGTGTGTGTGTGTGTGTGTGTGTGTGTGTGTGTGTGTGTGTGTGTGTGTGTGTGTGTATACCACATATTCTTTTTCCATTCATCTGTTGATGGACATTTAGGTTGTTTCCATGTCTTGGTTATTGTAGATAGTGTGCTATGAACGTAAGGGTGCACGTATCTTTTTGAATTATAGTTTTGTCCAGGTATATGCCCAGCAGTGGGATTGCTGGATCATACGGTAGTTCTATTTTTAGTCTTCTGAGGAACCTCCATACTGTTCTCTATAGTGGCTGCACCGACTTACATTCCCACCAACAGTGTAGGAGGGTTCCCTTTTCCCCACACCCTCTCCATCGTTTGTTATTTGTAGACTTTTTAATGATGGCCATTCTGACCATCTTGAGGTGATACTTCATTGTCGTTTTGATTTGCGTTTCTCTAATAATTAGTGATATTGAGGATCTTTTCATATGCCTACTGGCCATCTGGATGTCTTCTTTGGAGAAATGTCTCTTTAGGTCTTCTGCCCATTTTTTTATTGGGTTGTTTGCTTTTTTGTTATTGAGTTGTATGAGCTGTTTGTATATTTTGGAAATTAAGCCTTTATTGGTCACATCATTTGTAAATATTTTCTCCCGGTCCGTAGATTGTCTTTTCATTTTGTTTATGGTTTCCTTTGCTGTGCAAAAGCTTGTAAGTTTGATTAGGTGTCATTTGTTTATTTTTTTGCTTTTATTTCTATTGCCTTGGGAGACTAGCCTAAGAAAACGTTGGTACGATTTATGTCAGAGAATGTTTGCCTATGGTCTCTTCTAAGAACTTACGGTGTCATGTCTTGTATCTAAGTCTTTAAGCCATTTTGAGTTTATTTTTGTGTATGGTGCGAGGGTGTGTTCTGACTTCACTGATCTGCATGCGTCAGCTCTGAAGTTCTTGAGCTGAAGCAGGCGTGTCTGCATCAAGGGTTACAGTGGGCCTCTTGACTCTCCGCAGGTGAAGGAGCAAATGTGGCCCTTTGCGGTTCCTTTTCCTGTAACTTATCAAATAAGGGGATGATGAAACCTGGGAGGCGGAAACACGTAGATGGAGCAGACAGAGCAGGAAGTGGCCACTGAGGGGACATAGGAATGAGAATTGAAGGCCACATCTAACTTAGTCACCTTCAGGCAGGGTTCACTCCAGCAGTGGAGAGTGCCATACCCCATGCCACAAGAATATATATGTACACAGATTATACTTCATAGAATCCCTTAATTCTCTTAGTCTGTGAGCATGAAATTTAAGATGGTGTCTTGAAGGTCATGAATTAGAGTCAGGAAATATTTTCATCAAATATCGTAGCATATAGGAAGGACTATGCTGGGTGTTGTGGGATACCTTCATTAATTAAGCAATCGTAAATCAAGCAATCGTAAAAGTGCTAGGAGGATACAAAGACGAAGTGAATGAGATCTCCTCCCTCAAGGGGGGAGCATGTGAGTAAATCAATAATTCCACTAAGATATCTTAAATACCAGGTTATGCATACATAATACACGTGTGTGTGTGTGTGTGTGTGTGTGTGTGTGTGTGTGTTTGTGAGAGAGAGAGAGAGCACCCCCGAGTGCATATATAAGCCTGGGAATTGTATTAAGTCACAAGGGAAAATGTCTCACTTAGCCCAAGGCAAGGGATGGGGGAGTGGGGAGTGAAACCAGGGGATCTCATAAAAAGAGGGGATAAATGTGCCATCTTTTTTTTTTTTTTTTTTTTCTAGAGAGAGTGGGTATACGAGCCAAGCCTTAAGGGGCAGTTGAGTAGGAGACTAGGCAGAGAAGGGGAGAAAAGACGTTCTGAGGATCCAGAATTGGAAGCAACACTCGAAAGGCGTGGGAGGGAATAGAGCCTTCGGCAAGCAGTGTAGATGGATCAGAGCCAAGAATGGCCTTTGGGGTTGTGGTGGGAATGAGGCTGGAGACAAAGAGAGTGGCAGATGGTCTCATCCCATAGGGAGAATGCTATCATTGGATTTGTGTTTTCAAAAAGTAAATCTTGCTGTAACGTGGGGAAAATGTTGAGGAGGGAAGGCTGGAAAGAGCTGAGACCAGCTCCGAAGCTGTTGATACATCCTGGGGAGAAACAGACGGTCAGAACTGAGGCAGAAGCAGGGTCTCAGAGAGGAGGGGACTGACTTTGGGAACTTCTCGGAGGGAGAAGAGACTGAACTAGTTGGTTCACTGGTTTAATGTTGAGGTGAGGGGGAGAGAGAAATATCGAATAAATTCAAAGTTTCTGGTTGCACCATGCGGTGGATTGGGATCATTCACTGTGATGGGAGTTATGTGAAATAGATGCTACTTAGAGGAAGGATGAGGAATTCACCCTTTGACACGTAGAATTTGCAGTTTCCCTTATAAATACACACGGATATATTAGTATGTAACTGGAATATGGCCCTGGGCAGCAGGAGGGGAGCTGGGCTGGAAACTGAGTTTGAGAGATACCAACACAGCAGGAGTGGCTCAGCCACGGGAGGAGATGGGAGCTCGCAGAGAGGTGGTCCATGCTGATGTGTTAGGGACGAGTGGAGCCAGAGGTCCCTGGGGGGAGCTAAGAAGGCGTGGCCAGGGACTCCCCTGGTGGCACAGTGGTTAAGACTCCACGCTTCTAATGCAGGGGACCCGGGTTCGATCCCTGGTCAGGAAACTAGATCCCACATGCATGCCGCAACTAAGAGTTCGCATGCCACAACTAAGGAACCAGTGAGCCACAACTAAGGAGCCCGTGAGCTACAACTAAGACACGATGCAACCAAATAAATATTTGTTTAAAAAAAGAAGAAGGAGTGGCCAGAGCACTCAGCCTGGGAGGAATGGGAGAGAGAAGGAGGTGCTCGGAGGAGGACCTGCTGAGGGGGAAGAAGGCAGTCTGAGAAGGTGGCAGCCAGAGGAGGTGTGCAGGCAATAGAAAGGGGTCCCCAGGGGTTCAGAGCCCAGGATTGGGAGGACGGAGCTTAGGACACCAGGGTAGGGAGAGCGTTCCGATGACCAAGGGAGCTGCATTTGGATGGCGGCAGAGGTTCATGGGGGTGAGCGCCCTGGCGGCGTGAAGGGAACCCGGTGTTCTGGAGGAAACCGTGGGATCCAGCATGTCTCAGCACAGACGCAGGGGAAGGCCACAGGCAAAGGTCTGATGAAAAGCACAGGAGAAACGCTGGACTCCTGGCCTGCTCAGTCACTTTCCACCAGGGAAGGCACCTCGCCAACTGCCCAGCCCCTGCTTTCTTTCGTCCTGACTCTGCTGTCTCTGACCATCGCTGGCTGGAGCAGGCCGTGTCAATATGTCTGTTACACTTCAGCGCTTGGAGGAAGGACACCACAGGGATGTTTTAAGAATTAGCAAAGTTCTCTGGATGGATCCTTTATAAAGGTCAGAGGCCCGTAGTGCCTGGCCCAGAAGTGCTAGTTACCCTCTGTCTTTGCAAAGGAAAGGACGTGAGGACTTTCACCCGCTGAGGTTCCCACTCCTGTTGAGAATATTGGCTGTGTAGCCCGGAAGCAAAATGGCAGGTACCTTCCTGAGCAACCAGCAGTCTAAACGAGCTCACGCAGGTGAGAGCACCCTTTTAGCCCAACATTGGATGATGAATCGTCATGAAGTGAGCCGGGGCCTCCCCTCTGATCCGAGGCTCTGACTCTGAACCTCAGTCCCCTGAGCGCTGGGCTGGCAGAAAAGCCAGGATGCAGAGCCAGCACTGGTCCCAGATGGTACCACGACCCTCACGTGGGGTCAGACTCTTGTCTCATCAGTGCTTCAGAGGTCCTGGGGGAAGGAAGAGGGTTTCCTTTGGGCGTCACTGCCGCACAGAGAGAACTTGAGCCACTGGGTACGAGCCTGCTGTAGCTTTGAATGGGAGGCCCTGCTTGGCTGTGGGTGTCTCAACCCGATGGTAACGCTGCAGTTATTCCTTCTGTGTATTTTCCTACAAGCCATCCTGCACCTTGGGGCGAATGGTTTTAACAAGAAAACCGAGCGCCCCTGAGTGCTGGGCATTTTGGCAAAGGGCACGCAGGAGGGCTCAACCACTGAATGAAGTCGCTCCGGGCCTTACGCAAAGTGTGGGCAGCAAGTGGGTGGTGAGGCCCACTGCCTGAGGCTTTGTCACTGTGGTTCCTGCAGCCAGGGGTCGATGACACTGAGGAAACCTGACTCCCGAGTTCTCAGTTCTGTTGCCCAACCGGGTGCCACTCCCCACCGGCAGGGTGGGCAAGGCTGCGGCTGATCTCAGATGTAGGCGCCTGGCCCGCCTTCCTTCTTCACTCCCCGCTGGGACCCTTTACCCTGTGATCCACGTGGGCTGTGAGGAAGATGACACTTCCTATGACCAACACATCACTCATAAGAAAACGGAGACCAGAAGATAACAGGGTTCATCACAGTCACAGCCTTGACATTGTAAAGCTACAAGTTGTCCCTAATGCAGGACAGGCCAAGGCAGGAGTCCGCCTGGAAGGGGAGTGGCTTCTGCCCCCTGCCCTCCTCTCCCCTCTGCAGAGAGGCCCTGCAGACCAGAAATAAACAGGGAGAAAACTGACCCGCTTTACAGGATTAAACATCACCCAGGATGGAAACATTGCTCGCGTATGGCTGGAAGAGGTCATTTTGTAAATTATTATTCTGGTTCTTTATCTGTTCACTGGCCCTTCTTTTGCGTCCCACACTCTGTTTTGTCTGTTGTGTCCCCTTTAAAGAGTAAGCTCCATGAAAGCAGAGGTGGGTCTGTCTTATTTTACTCTGGCACAGGCCTGGCACTTTGAGGTGTTCAAAATAACATTTCATTGACGATTGGGTGCATAAGTGAGAATGGTTCCACAAGCCACACCAGCCACTTCCTTGTACCAGGGCCGTTAAGACAGAGGGCTCGTATCTTCCATGTACAATTAATTGCTCAAAGGTCGCACTTTTATTTGTCATCTCTGGTTTTAAAGCCCTTACAGTGTCGGCAATAAACACGCATGTCCCCTGGGAGCTCTGTACTGAGCTCTGCACAAGCTCCACACTCAGCTTGTTACTGACACAGTGCCCGCCCCCTCTCACACTGCCACCTCCAGGTCAGGCACTACCCCAGAGATGGGCAGAGAGGCCTCTGGCACCAGATCCTTCTGCTAGCTCCTCCTTGACTGTAGCTACTTGAAATTCTCTGCTTCCTGCTCCCTGTGTGTGGGTTTTACATACCCTGGGATACAGCCCGGAAATCAAAAGCCTGCATACGGGGCATAGCGATTCAACCTCCTTCCCTTTATTCCTAGTCAAGCGTCGAGAGGAACTAATATGAATAAATACGGTGACATTTCTATATACACGCATTAAGTAAACTGGAAAAAAAAAATCTGTTTTTTTGAACTTCAGCCTAAAAGGAATTCCTGTAATTGCTGTTTCATTACTTATTTGTATTACCCAATTAAGTTGTATGGACCCTGCTGGGACCCTAGCCCCACCAGGCTCTCTGCAGCAACAGGGGAGGGTTCTTTTTCCCTTTGGTTGGAGCAACCAAATAATGAAACCAAAGCTGAGAACGACACAGCACAAGCTTTATTCAGTAACCAAAGAATGGAGAAGCAGGAACTAAGTTCACAGGTCAACTTCTCACCCACCAGGAAAGAGATTTAATTTTTAGGAGTGAAGACAAGGGGAGGAGGAATGAGGCTAATGATGGAGAGGCTTATGCATTAGTGTACTGGGGAAGGGGCAGGGCTTTTTCAAGGGAGCGGGATGCCACACCCTTATCCTCTTTTGGTCCTTAATGTCCCGTCATGGCCAGGGTAGTTGTGTCATTTAGTATGCTAATGTAGTAAAATCAGTGTCTAATGAGACTCAGGGTCTGTTGGAGGTCAGATTCGTTGCCATCTTGGTCGCAGCTGGTTCCATCTGGGTTTTTTTTTATTTGTTTGTAGCTTCCTTTCTTTTTTTTTTTTTTTTTTTTTTTTGCGGTATGCGGGCCTCTCACTGCTGTGGCCTCTCCCGCTGCGGAGCACAGCCTCCGGACGCATGGGCCCAGCGGCCATGGCTCACGGGCCCAGCCGCTCTGCTGCATGTGGGATCTTCCCAGACCGGGGCACGAACCCGTGTCCCCTGCATCGGCAGGCAGACTTTCAACCACTGAGCCACCAGGGAAGCCCAACCGAGAAATCTTAAAGTAATATTCCAAATTCCATATCTTCATTCTTTGATTATGATTGTTATTTGCATATTAGTGAGGTGCTCATATGATGATCTTTTTATTCTTTTAATCACCATTTCATGTTGATTTTATGTCCCTGGAGATACAGAAGTTAATATAAAACTAAACAATGAAACACCCATTGAAAACTTATTAAACATGCCAAGCACTGTTCTAGATACTTTCATCTAACAGCACTATAGCCCAGATACTACTTAGTATACTGCTTTTACAGATGAAGAAAATAAGGTGCAGATATAACCAAAATCACAGAGATAGTCACAGACCAAGCTGGGATTGGAACCCAGAAAACCTGGCTCCAGTGTCAGGCTCTAGCCCCCCACTAAGGCAAAGTCAGATATTTAATTGGGCAAATTACAATACAATGTGATAAATGCTATACGTACCTCTATTATAGAACTTGTCACATTGCATGGTAATAAGTATTAGGTACAAGGAGCTTTAAAAATGAGTGAGAATAGTTAGTTGGCTGGCAGAGATGGGGAGAGGAAACTTCCAGGGAGAGAGCCCGAAATTCACAGCAGGATGGCAGGTGAGCAAGCAGATGTCAGTTGGATTTGGCTGCAAAATAGAGAAAGAGGGGCTTCCCTGGTGGCGCAGTGGTTGGGAGTCTGCCTGCCGATGCAGGGGACACGGGTTCGTGCCCCGGTCCGGGAAGATCCCACATACCACGGAGTGGCTGGGCCCGTGAGCCATGGCCGCTGAGCCTGCGCATCTGGAGCCTGTGCTCCACAACGGGAGAGGCCACAACAGTGAGAGGCCCACGTACCGCAAAAAAAAAAAAAAAAAAAAAAAAAAGAGAGAGAAAGGCTGTAAAGGCACCTTGTGTCAAATAGGGAAGTGCATTTAATGGCATCCAGGGAGTTTGGATTTTATCACAAAGATGATGATGTATTTTTTGGGGGGGTGGAGGAATGTCTTGATCAGGTCTTTATTTTAGAAAGTCAACTCTGGTTATAAGTAGGTGAATTGGAGTGGAAATGGGGTTGTCATTTAAGTGGCAGTTCTTTGAAATAGTTCTTTGAAAAGAGGATAAAGAATCAAACTAGGGCAGAAAGCTATTTCATAAGAAAGATGAGCAAATGAGCAAAACTTGGTGATGGATTATAGACAGTGGTGGGGCTCAGTATATGAAATTTCCCACTTGCATAAAATGATGTATATGAAAGTACCAAGTCAAAAGTTCTCATCTATTTTGTTTTGGTTTTTTTTTGGCTGTGTTGGGTCTTCGTTGCTGCATGCGGGCTTTCTCTAGTTGCGGCAAGCGGGGGCTACTCTTTGTTGTGGTACACAGTCTTCTCATGGGGGTGGCTTCTCTTGTTGCAGAGCACGGGCTCTAGGTGCACAGGCTTCAGTAGTTGTGGCATGTGGGCTCAGTAGTTGTGGCACACGGGCTTAGGTGCTCCACGGCATGTGGGATCCTCCCGGACCAGGGCTCGAACCCATGTTCTCTGCATTGGCAGGCGGATTCTTAACCACTGCACCACCAGGGAAGTCCTCTTATCTATTTTTAATGGAGGCATAAACAACAAAACTATAAATGTGAAAAGCTCCAAACTTATTTTTATATCTAATAAATTATGAATAGAGCAAAATGCATATATTTTCTAATCATTATGCTTGAATAGAAAAGATTCACGTTCCAGCTGAAAAATCTCCTCTAAGGGCCTTCCCTCAGCACTCACTTTAAAAGAGCCCAGCCATTTATAACTCTCCAACTTAACATCTTAATTCATTATATTGACAGAACTTATCGCTTTCTGAAATAAACTGTATTTATAGATTTATATTGTGTACTTGTAACTCATTACTGTGTGTCTCTCCCCCTGAAAGACTGAGGTCTTGCTTTCCTAGTCACAAACTTGGCACTCAATAAATGAGTGTGGAAGGAAGGAAAGAAAGAAAGAAGGACAGGAGGCACAGAGGGAAGAGGGGAGGGTGGGTGGATGGATGGATGGATGGATGGATGAGTTTCAGTCTCATTTCAATTTTTAGTTCAGAATATTTGTAATTCAGAAAAACAGGTCATTGTCAAGCATCATTTAAGTTCTACTAGATGTTCTCTGAAATCACCACTGGAAATTCTTTTTCTGTTTCAATGATTTTGAATGCCACTTTTCCCAGAGCAAATCTAAGATGCACTAAACAACTGAAAGAGGTGAACTTCTCTATTTTGAGGAAGAGTACCAGAGTGTCGATGTGCGCTGTTCGTTAAGTATTAGCATGTATCATTTTAAGAAGTCATGGTGATCTGAGTCACTCTTTACATAATCATCAGTGTAGGAAGAATTTTCAGAAGCCAGGGTTCAAATCTGATGCTGTTTAATCAGTTTCTGTGCAACCACCAGAAGGTCCGTTTGCTCATTTCATGCCAGTGGTGGTGACAGATCTAACCCTCCTATATCATAACCAGAAATCCTGGGACCTCTCAAGCCAAAATCTCCAAGAACCTTTGCTAACTGTGAACCAGACTCCCCCCTGTCCTTCTACCCCTGCTCTGACCTCTCCCTTTCCAAGCAGACACTACCTGGGTGGCAAAAATCTTCTGTTTTCAGGTATTTAGCAAGAGGAGGGGGAGGGGGGGAGGGAGGCTTCTTGGAGCATGTTTAGAGTTTGGCCAAGTGGGTATTAAGTATCACTGCAGAGTTTTATGGAACTTAAGAAGTCATGGATAACACACTTTAAATATCCCTTACTATATCTGCAGAGTCTGAATTAGTAGGTAGGAACCACAATATCGCGAGATTCCATCGGATGTCTCCTGGCCCTTCAACCCCCAAGGGCCCCTCCTGAGAGAAGAGCTCAGTGTGTCGTTTTCATTTGAGTCAAGGGTCAGATAAGCTCCCCCATGCCACAGCATCCCAATAGCAGCCCCCAGGTTCCTTCCTAGGCACCTACAAGAGCTTCCCTGGTTCCATCTCTGGCTGCTTCTGAGTAGCCTTCCTGGCAATGCCCTAGAGAGGCTCAGGGCACACATTAGCTGAGAAGTCACCATAAAATGTGCAGGTCTGGTTGTGACTATGTCCACTTCTTTTTTTTTTTTTTTTGCGCGGTACGCAGGCCTCTCACTGTTGTGGCCTCTCCTGCTGCGGAGCACAGGCTCCAGACGCGCAGGCTCAGCGGCCATGGCTCACGGGCCCAGCCGCTCCGCGGCATGTGGGACCTTCCCAGACTGGGGCACGAACCTGTGTCCCCTGCATCGGCAGGCGGACTCTCAACCACTGCACCACCAGGGAAGCCCTATGTCCACTTCTTAACCTAGCTTTCTTCAGAACTTGCGAGAAACTTCTAGTAAAGCTTTCAAAACAATTGGCGAGAACACTCTTTTTCAACACTTGCCTTATGCAGAAATAGGCCTAAGGATGTGTGAGATTTATATGACAGAGGTGGCAGTTCAAGTCAGTTGGAAAAGAATGGACTATGTAGTCAATGAGACCAATATACAACCAAAAAAAATTAGGTTAAATTCCTCTCCAACTTGAAAGCACATGTAAAAAATGTAACAGTAAGATTTCTTCAAAAAACTCTAGGTGACTTACTATATAGTCTGGAAAATAAACATTATTGAGAACAGAAAACAAACTCAGGAAACTGAGTGGTAGAGTCTTTTTCACTCAAGATTGGAACCCTGGAATCTAGCAAAGAAAAGGAAAATATATTTGAATATATAAAAATGAAAACATTTTTATGGCAAAAATACCATAAATAAAGGCAAAAGGCAAGCTTTGATTCTGAAAAATAATCTTTGCAACTCAGGAAAATCAGAGGCTGAAAATCTGCGATATAGATTTCAAAGAGCTCTTCCACCTCGAAAAGAAGAGGAGAAACAACTCTAGAAAAATCAGCAAAGGAAATGAAAAAAGCTGTTCAGAGAAGAAAAAATCCAAATAATCACCAAACCCATAAAAAGAATTTCAACTTTATCAGTGGCCAGGGATATTTAAGCAAAATAAAGAAACAATGATATATCACTTTATAACAATCAAATTGGCAAATATTAAAAAGAATTATATTACCTCTTTTCAGGAGGACATGGGTGAAAGTTTATTCTCTTCCATCACCAATAGAAACATGAATTTTGATAGCCTTTTTTAAAAACACAATCAACAGTATATACTAAAACTTTTAAACCCATACACCCTCTGGCCCATGAATCTCTCTCATAGAAATAAAAGCACTGCTATAAGGACTCTTATAATAACAGCTAATATTATTGAGCCCTTATTATGGGCCAGGTATCTTTGTAAAAGCTCTACATGAGTTGCACATCCTGTTGTGATCTCCCTATTTTACAAATGAGGAAACTGGTACCCGTAGAGGTTTAGTACTTGCCCAAGGTAGCATAGCTAATAAATGGCAGAGCCAGGAATCCAACCCAGGCAGCATGGCTCTCCAGTGCAAACTTTTAAAAGCTATCCTATCCTCCCTAACAAAACATACCAGGATGTTTATTTCAGTATCGTTTGTGAAGACACAAATGTAGAAGCAACCCAAGTGTCCATCAGCAGAGACCAGTTAACTTCATCACAGCAGCTCCACACTGCACCATGATATGAGGCGTAAAAGAGCTGAATTAGAATCTTACCAGATGACGGGAGAGGATTTCTTCAAGATATTGTTAAGGGAAGAAAAGCAGAAAACTATGAACAACACAATTTAAAAACCAAAAAATAACGATGCAAAACCTGTACCTGTACGGATATAGATACGTAAATATAAATAACTTAGTCTGTGATTACATGATTTAGAGGAAAAATATGGAAGGATACATCTTAGTCAGCATGGGTCCCAGGAGATGAGATGAGAGAGCAGCCAACCAGGCCAGAAGGAGACAAAACTAATGATAATAAAAAAGTATCTATGAGCATATTAATGAATTGATATAAAAATTACAGGTGTGTATACATTTTTAAAAATAAATCCCTAACGACTGAAATGCCATTTGGTACAAATGGCTTAGCTAAGTTATTAGAAAGAAACAAGTGTCTTAGACATGAATTCCTCAATGCGCCGTCTGATTTCTGAGGACCCGATGCTGGTCGCACGAACTGCTGGGCAGTCACTGAGCCTCTGGTGTATTAGAAATGCCACACAGACACACTCCCACCTCGCTCACTCTACCTCTGGTGTCTTCCATTCTCCATCCCATTTGCCCTCCCTTTCCTCAGCCCTCAAATCTTTAATAATTCCCAGTGTCTACAAAATGAAGGCCAGATTCCTCAGATCCTCAGGGACTCCCCAAGGTGCAACATCACCTGTCTTGGGACACCGTCTACCTCTCCCGCCAGCTCTTCTACCCAGTCCTCGAGCTCCGTCAGGCGTGCTCCTCTCCCTTAAGGGCCCCATCATTTCCTCTGTTCTCTCATTTAAGGGTGGGTCCACGTGTCACCCACCCTTAAAGCCCATTTAAAATACTTTATAGTTCTCTTGTGACTTCTTTCCTGAACTTTCTTCTGAAGAGTAAGTTCATTTTCTCTTGAGTTCCTTATTTTTTTTTTAATATTTATTTATTTGGCTGCACCGGGTCTCAGTTGCGGCATGCAGGATCTTTAGTTGCGGCATGCATGCAGGGTCTAGTTCCCTGACCAGAAATTGAACCCGGACCCCCTGCACTGGGAGCGCGGAGTCTTAACCCCTGGACCACCAGGCAAGTCCCCTTGAGTTCTTTTAGAAACAAAGGTTTTCAGACACTTTTAGCTGAAACCTTGCTTTCCAATATAAATTTCATTGGAGCTAGTCAGGAGACTAGCTCCTGAAGGTGGAGCTAGTCTCCTTCAGGGAGTCTGGGGGCTGGTCATTTGTCCACTCAGACTCTTCTTCCTCCCCCCCACATCTTTATACTTCTGTGCAAAACAGTTTGAATAAAACACCACTCTGGGCTGTCTGCATTTCTCATTCCATTTCTCCCTGGCTACTCTGTATGGTAAGGATTCGTGCTAGCTTCGAAACTGGATCAAGCAGCAAGCACGTTATCGCCCCTTGCAACCAGCATGGTTTCTGGCATACAGGCAGCAACCTTCAGTTCCTGAGGCAGGGTGCCACACAGCCAGAGGAGTAAATTCCTGCTGTAACTCTCAGCTGCTGTGTGACCCTGGGCAGGGTCTGCATCTTAGCCTCCTTTCCCGTGAAAAGGTGATAACAGTGCCTATTCTGTGTGATGGTCGTAAGGGTACCGGAAAAGTGACTGGTACCCAGTAGGCATTTAACAGATGCGGATGCCATCATTCTGTCCTTGAGTGTATGTGTGTATTTTATAGGGACTTCAGAAAGTGTTAGAGAAAGCTAGGTTGGTTCTCTTGATCCCAGGTTTCTGAGTCTTGGCACTATGACATTTGGGGCCAGATGATCCTTTATGGTGGGGACTGTCCTGTGCGTTGGAGGACGTTGAACAGCGTCCCTGGCCTCTGCCCACTAGGTACAGTCCCACCACTACCACCGTCCCGGGGTTGTGACAACCAAAAGTGTCTCCAGATATTGCCAAATATGTCCCTATTGAGAACTATGGCTTTAATGTTCCCATATGGAAAAAGCTTGGGAAAAGAAATGTGTCACATGGCTGACCAAGGGCAGCAGTATTTTTGCAGGATTAAGAATATTTCCCTGGCCTATAGTTCTATAAAAAAACATGTTCATGTTCAACATCTCTGGTTCCTGGGCCAGCGTAACCCAGCCCCTGAGCTGAGTCCATGCTCTGATTCCCTTCAAGTCCACCCAGAAGAGAACCTCCCACTTGCTTCCTCTTGTTTTTAATACCCTTTATGAGTCGTTTCAAACATATACAAACAACAGACCTGCCTAATGCTCTTATCACCCAGGTTCAAGAGCTTGTACACTTCTCCAGACCTGAATTTGATATTTTAAAGTAAAATGTACACGTTACATGCACAAACTTTATCTGTATATTTTTGACAAATATATATACATTTATATCCTACACCCTTACAAAGATATGGAATTTTTCTGTCACCTCAGAAATCTTCTCGTGGTCCTTCCCAGTCTATCTGTGACCCCTCTCAACTCCCTGAAATCACTGAATAGATATTTTCAGCACCTGTTTTCTTTGTATGCTCTAGAACTTCATAGAAATGAAATTATTTAGTTAGTCCTCTTTAGTAGTAATTCTTCCACTTGCTTTTTTTTTAACATCTTTATTGAAGTAGAATTCTTTACAATGGTGTGTTAGTTTCTGCTGTATAACGAAATGAATCAGCTATACGTATACATGTATCCCCATATCTCCTCCCTCTTGCGTCTCCCTCCTTCCCTCCCTATCCCACCCCTCTAGGCTTCCCAGGACGGTTGCCTCCCCGACTCATTCAGGGACGGACACCACACCCCTTGGGAATCAGGATTCCCACAGCATTCCTGGGTGGTTGGGAGGATAGAGGGCAGGGAGTGTTCAGGCAGGTGGTTTTTTCACCTGCCCAGCGGCAGGCCACCCTGTCCCTCCCCGCGGGCCTGCACGTGCAGGAGGGTCAGATGCCACGCCTCAGTCTTCCCACAGACCAGGAGGGAACAATTACAGAGCAAACCACTGGCGGGGATGTCAGGACCAAGCCCAACCCACGATTAGCTGTAGAGATGGGACACTAGCTTAGGGCCAAACCCTGAACTCAGCTGGCAGGAATGTGCACCCAGCAAAGGGAATGCAGACCGCGCCGGGCGTGGCGTGGGAGCGGGGAAACGTCGTTCTGTACGTACAGGGAGCTGCAGAGAATCAAGACTGCCCTTCCCAAATACTGACTGCATAGCAGGGACGCGCTTTTTGCTGGTACTTGCCCCTGCTCTTTGCACTGCGTTCACATTCCAAACAGGGAGCTCTGTTTGTTTTAATTTGTATTAGCCGTCTGTAGACCTGATCACTGCTTTTTCTGGAAGCTCAGTTGGGTGGGGCAGCTGGAAGGGTGCAAGGTTTTTGAGGAGACAATGAAAGAAGAAGGGGAAAGACTTGTACGGCACAGGTGGAAAGAGAAACTGAAACCAGGGCAGCCCTTCGTCCTCTGGACTGGAGGGAAACACATGGCAAGTGTCACCGCGTACAGGCTGGTGACACAAGAAGGAGATTAGCTTGGGACAAAAGGAAGAACCCCGCCCCTATTTAGTGGGACAGGAGGAGGCATGGATGCAGGTCACTGGGCTGAGAAGAGGCCAAGCAGGACCCTTCACATCCTCTGCTTTTGGAAGAGACAGGTCTTTGAACTCCATCCTTCTCTGGTACCCACGCATAGAGCACAGTGACTGTTGCCTGAGTCAAAACTTCACTTCCGACTTTCACGCCATATTTTTCCATCATAAAAAAAAAAAAAAGGATGAGGGACTTGGAGTCTGTGGTCCTCAAACTTCAGTCAGCAACTGCAGAGCTTGTTTTAAATGCAGATTCCCAGAGCGCACCCCACAGAGAGTCTAATCTCCAGGCACCTATATTCGAACAAGCACCCCAGGGAACCTGATGCCAAAGGAAGGATCTCCGCCCTTGGAGAAACACTGCCACAGATGCTGGTGGCGGCTTCAGGAGCCCTCCAGAGAGTGTGAGAAGAAGAAAGCTAGATGTGGGTGCAGTTTTCACACAAAGAAATGAAATCACCCCAGCCAGAAACAACAGATTTTCACTCCGTTTACCAATACGTGAGAAGTTAGAAAACATGAAGTGGACGTCCAAAGAGGAAGGCAATAATGTCGGGTAGAGCATGGAAACACATATTGTGTGGGGACCTCGTATTTAATGCACTTAAATAGTGAGGTTGAGAAAGGATAATTGTTTTTAATTAATCCAAGTTACAAGCATAAGGAAAAAGGAATATCTTTGAGATGGGTTTTTAAAATATCATAGAATTTAGCAATTATGGATGCTTTTTCATCTTCAAAGAACCTATGAGCATTAAAGTACTCTTTTCTAAAATTCTCCCTCGAGGTAGGTAAGCAAAATTGAACATTATTATCCCTTATTTGTAGATGGGGAGAGAAAAGTGGAGAGGCTGTTTCAACCTAACATTGAAAGGACTTAAAAAAGAATAATAAGTTCCCGCCATAGAGATCTGGGTTTCCCACCTTTAGCTGTCCTGGATGCATATATGATTGGACAAAATGTCACAGCACGTTTTGTATAAGTGACCACTGGTGGAGGTGTGAATAAGCTTCTGTGCTGTACAGAGGCGGGAGATGGCATTTCCTGTTCTCCTAATTTCCCTGGTGTGTTAGGATTTAAACTGAGCAAAGGTTTCAAAAGAATCAAAGTTAATTAATTTGACCAGGCTGTTTACATTACCTTACTTCAGTGTCCTAACGTGTAACCTGGGGATTAAAAATTAGGCTTCGATTACGTGCCTCAAACTTTTTTGTGGATACATTGTGGCTTGATTAAGTAAAGGAAATGGATGCTGCCCACCTTAAAAATTTGCTTTGAGGACAAAGGAAATGAAAATACTCTAGTAACAATACAAGCCCGAGAATAAGTTACAATATGTAGTTAATATCATGGCTGAGAAATCCTTACGCTTGACCCTTTCTAAGTATAAAAATGTTAAAAATTGCAACTGTTGGTTAAGTCATTGAAAGACGTACTTTCCAAGAGATGTGTTCATTTTTGGATTTGTTTAAATACCAAATAGAATTAAGAGAGCCAACATCTCGTCTTCAAAAGACTTTTTGTCTATTGGAAGAGCTTTTCTATAAACATAAGTTATGTGAAAATACAAAGGTTTATCTTCTGTCTAGCCTCAACTTCATTAGAGGAAATATATATTCAGAGCAGTGGGAAGGGTGAAGAGTTTTACAGCAACAGAATTTGGAATGAATGGAGGGCCAGGGCCAGGGTCAGGGTCAACCACCTGGAATGGATTTCCTAAGTTAAGAATAGTAAAGCTGTCTGGGAAAAAAAATGTATTGAAAAGGACATTTGCACAGGTGGACCTGGGACAAAAGTTCAACCCTAGTCAAATTGAGAACAGGATCAAGGTACCTAAATGGTCTCAGGATCTGAGAAGGGGAATAATTGGTGGAGACGTATAAATCTAATGATTAGGAACCTCACTGCGACAGACACATGGGAATCACTCCAGACATCTAAGAAAGTGTGTGACATAATCCAGGAGACAGACCCTCAGGCACAGGCTGGGAACGGACCAGACAGATGCCTTGGGACCTCTGGGGCACAAAGGGGCATGAAGGACTTTCAGGTTTCAGATGATGAATAGCAAATGTAGATTCCAAGATTGGCTTTCCTTACTATCCAGACTTCTAGGGACTTTCTTCTTCTATTCTCATCGCAAAGAATATCAACTAATTCTATGCTGTAAAGAAAAATACAATCAGTCGATAAATCTTCAAAACAATCAAGCTAAATAGAACATAGTCGCAAGCCCTGACATCGTGTTGATTCATTTATATAGTTTATGCTTCCCATACTTCCCCTCTACCAATACAATTAATTCAGAACCAATTACTCAGATAGCTTCAAGTATTCCTGGTATGTGGTTATACCAGTACTTATGCTTTTGTGTAGCATGAGAACATGATGTTGTCAGAGCCATTATTATTTTGCCAGTCAGGTGAAAATTACAGAATGTCATTTCAGTTGAGACTTAGGTAGTAGTTTAGTAATTCTAATAATTTCCTGAACCATAATGTCACTAGTCTGTATGCCCCATGGAAGCTTGGGAGCCTTGTCTGTTGTGCTCTAAGTACCCCAGCAACTGGACAGTGCCTCAAAAATGGTAGGTACCTCAATATGAGTTGTTGAAAGATTGAATGAATGAAAAACCTAAAAGTTGTTTAGGTTATAGCAGATTGATTATTTTTTTCACCTGACTCAGTTTTTGTGTAATACTGTACATTGCTTAATGAGTCACAGGCAGAGAAGGACACAACATCTAAAGGGTCAGTAGGGCGCTATGGGTTTTGCCTGGAGCACAGTGACACTGTTATTCCTTTATTCTCTGGTCTTTGCAGCTCAGATAATTAAGACCTTTTAAACCTTCACCTTCCTGTTTTACCCAGTTAGATGAGGATTATAGCAGATCTCAGAACATTTCAGTTATCCAGGCAAGCAGCATTGTTTGGTCAACTTTCCTATATAATTCTGGGCATGGAACCAGAGTCTATGTCTTGTTGAAAATTAGATAAATTCTCCTCTTGCATGAAATTAAAAATATGACTTCAGTGGGTCAACTTATAAACTCTGCAATTATAGGTTTAGTGATCAATGTCCAAGAAGATGAAGGAAGAGGGGTGTCCTTTGCATTGGGTGCTATATTACTCTCCAAGAGCTACCTTAGCAAGTTACCACAGACTGGGTATTCTCCGTTCTAGAAGCCAGAAGTCCAAAATTGAGGTGTCAGCAAGGACATGTCCTCTGCCCAGGCTCTGGGGAAGAATCCTTCCCAGCCTCGTTCAGCTTCTGGTGGCTCCAGGCATTCCTTGGCTTGTGGCTGCAATAACTTCAGTCTCTGATTCTGTCTTCACATGGCATTTTCCTCTGTTTCTGTGTCTTCTCCTCTTCTGTCTCTTATAAGCACTTTTGGCAGTGGATTTAGGGCCCACGTGGATAATCCAAGATGATCTCATTTTGGGATCCTTAATAATATCTGCAAGGACCCTTTTTCTTTTTGTTTTTTGTTTTTTTTTGTTTTTAGGACCCTTTTTCTTAAGGTCATAGGATCCAGGGTTGAGGAAGACGATGCATCTTTGGGGGGCACATTCAACCCGCTACAGATACAGATAATCTGCATAATATACTTCTAGAAGAGCTTTCTCTGAACAGGAGGCGCCCATTTGGCCCACCATGTTGCCATGTTGAGGAATAAGCAGCCCTGGTCTTAGTCCTTTGCCCCCTGCAGGGCTAATTTTAGTGAAGGGCACTTGGGCTAGACACATTCATTTCAGTTGCTAATTAGCAGTCAGAAGACCATATTCTGTCATTATCTTGTGTTGGCAGGGTCTCTTTCAGGACAGATGAAGAAAACTTCAAGTTCTGAACGCCTCTTTCCCCTGTACACAATTCCCCCTCCCCTCCACGCTTACACCCCGTCTGATGGGCAAAACGCCACCTTGGATCAATATCATAACTCAGTCTCCCATGTTCAACACTGGAGCTGTTCCCTGCACCTCTAGCACCAGAGAAAATGAAATGATCCTGAGAGACGGTACAATCCTAAATCATACTCTCTGACCTCAGCAGGTTCTATAGCAAAGCTCACCTGTCCTTTGATGCATCTTTCATTCCACTGGCCTGAAAGCCCCTACCAACCAGACTCCTTCACTTTGAGGAGATGCCTTCAGATCTTACTGAAGTGGAAACTCTTGAGAGGACCACTTCCATTTCCCACCATGACTACAAATACCCACTCGACCCTAATACTTCCCTGCATCGCCCTTCTCCCAGTCCAGGAGGATCTCGCACTGAGGTTCTGGCTCCCTCTGTTCCCATCTCCTCCATGCCCTTACTCCAGAAATGTTCTCTTTCTCATCTGTCTTTGTACTTTACTCTCTCCCCCTGCTTACGGCTCCTTTCCCTCATTCTCTCCTTTACCTACTGAAACCTGACATCAGTATTCACCAAAATTGCTCTTTCCTTGAACAGTGGAGACCACCTAATTGCAAACTTAGGGGACTATTATCCCTCTCTACCTTAATGGAAACATCACTGCGGTAGATATGGACTCCTACCTCAAAGTCTACTCCCTTAGATTCTGAGACACCAATGTCTTCTAGTTTTCCTTGTATCTCTATTATATGCAAATAAATATATATAATTTTATCACATCAGTAACCCACATTCATTGTAAAAATATTTAATATACATAAGGAAATAAGCCCACACAGAAATAAATGCTATTAATATTTTGCCTTAAGTCCTTCCATGCTATTTTATTGGATGTATGGATGGGTGGATGGATGGATGGATGGGTGGATGGATGGATGGACAGACAGATAGATGGAAAGATATAATTTTACATAAAATATAGCAATGGAATCAAAATAAACTTCCATAAAGTTCTCTCCATGTCAAACTATGAATTCTAAATCTCTGCTTTTATCCTGACCTCTCTGCTGAGCTTCAAACTTTTTCAGCTTTTGTCCCTGCTAAACATCGTCAACTTGATTCCCCTCGAAGTTAAGATCTAATTTCTCCCAGGAACCACTTCCTGTCATCCTTCTCTTCTCCTTCTGCTCACATAAAGCTCCCTGTCCTGAAAATTTTATCTCCAAAATGTTCCTCACAATTCCCTGGACATACTGTAATACCCTCCCCTCTGTCCGTCCTCAGAACTATCCCTCACATGGCTGCAGGCTGATTTCTCTAAAATCCCAAAGCAAGCATGTCACCCCCTTGGCTTAAGTCCTTCAGTGGGTCCCCATTCTCTACAGTTTAAAGGCTGAACTTGTTGGCATGGAGAACAAGACTTTCCAGGACCTCCCACTTCCTCTTTCTTCAGCCTCACCTTGCCCCTTTTCCCTCTTTCTGCTCTAGTCATTGTGAATTTCTTGCTGTTCTAAACATATTCCATTCTGTTTCCTGCCTCTTTCCTCATATGATTTTATTTTCTTGAAAAGCCCTTCCCTGCCTTCTGAAGCAGACTAATTTTCTACTCATTCTTCAAAGCTCACCTCAGTCATCACTTCCTCCAGGAAGCCTACCTAGATTTAATCCCTCCCAAGTCAGCTAAGTCTCCCTCCTCTGGGTTTTCACACCTCCTGTGCCCTCTTCTACAGCACGTGCTACATGGTAATGAAATGCTGCATTGCTAGATCTCTCCCCCTTACCGAACTGTACATTCTTCAGAACGAACGTTTACCTTCATATCTTTGTACACACCTGGCACAGAGGAGGCACTCGGTAAATTTGTTGAGATTAAAAATGCATGAACACGCTGTCATTTCTCTCACATTTAAAAACAAATCCAAGCTTCCTTAGATGTCACACCCTCCTCCACCTACCACTTTGATTCACAGCTCTCCTACATGTTTAAAGAAACATTCCTACAAAGAGTTATCTGTGCTTACTTTCTCTGCTTTCTCTTCTACCATTCTCTCCAGCCTTTCCTCCCCTTTCCCTCCACAGAAACAGCTCTCATCAGGGTTGCCAAACCCAGTGGGCAACTCTTGGACCTCCTATTATTTGATCTCAGAGGCACTTGACACAGTCGGTCTCTGCCTCTTTCCTGAACACTCTCCACATCCCTTGGTTCCCATCCTAACTCATCCCCTGTTCCTGCTCAGTTGCCTTTGTTGTCAGCTTCCAGACCCCTGGATGTTGCACTGTTTAGGGCTCAGCCCTTGGTCCACCGCTCCAACCGCTCGCATTTCCTTGGTGATCTCATCCAGCTTCATGGATTCATGTAGCTCCATCCTTGTGACCCCACATTAACATCTGCAGCCTGGCCCTGTTCCTGACTGATTGGTCAAACTGCCCACTCAACAGCTCCACCTGGATATTTAGTAAGCATCACAAACTTAATAGGCCTAAAAGAGAACTCTCAAGTTTCTCTTCCAAACCTTCTCTTCTGGTGTTTCCCATCTCATTAAATGGCACCACCATCTACACAATTGCTCTGGCCCAAGACCATGGACTGTCTTTGACGCCTCTCTTTTTCTCGCGTCTCCCATCCAATCCATCAGCGAATCCTCTTGGTTCTGTCATGAAGATGCATCCCGAATCTGAGCTCATCACCTCCATCCCCACTACCCCAGTGTAATCTGCTATCACCTCCCACCTGGGTTACTGCAGGAGCCTCTAAACTCCTGCAGTGTCTCCTGGGAGTGTCTGCTCCCACTCTTGCCAGCCTCCCCTCTCTCCCTGCAGCATCCAGAGTGATCATTCCCAGCATCAGTCATTTCATCCCATCAGCCCTACAGGGGACCTCCAGTGGATCCCCATCACACTCAGAATACAATCCACACTCCTCCCCATGCCTGCCAAGCCCTGCATGACCTGTCTCCTGGGGAATGTCTCCAAACTCATGTTCTCCCATCTTCTCGTTCTCTCTCCGGTGTCCAGCCCCTTTGCCCTCTTTATTGTTATTCAAGCAAACCATATATGATCCCACCTCTGGCATTGCTGTTCCCACAGCTTGCAATGCTCCTTTCCTGGAAGCTCACTCCTTTTCTTAATTCAGATCAGACATCATCCCCTCAGAAAGGATAACACAATCTGGTACATTTGGGAGGCATTATTCTCCCCTCCCATCCTTTTCCCAAGAGAGACCTAGAGCCCAAGTTCTAGGCGGGAGTCTGAAATGAGGTTTGGTGGAGTCGGAAGGCACACTTAGAAACTAAGGGAGTGGGCTTCCCTGGTGGCGCAGTGGTTGAGAGTCCGCCTGCCGATGCAGGGGACATGGGTTCGTGCCCCGGTCCGGGAAGATCCCACGTGCCGCAGAGCGGCTGGGCCCGTGAGCCATGGCCGCTGAGCCTGCGCGTCCGGAGCCTGTGCTCCGCAACGGGAGAGGCCACAACAGTGAGAGGCCCGCGTACCGCAAAAAAAAGAAATTAAGGGAGTGATGAAAACTGCTCAGATATGTGCAGAGTGGAGCACAAAGCCTGGAGGTTGTGACCTTCACTGCGTTCGAGAGCCCAGGAGAGGCAGACGGTGCCCATGTGTCAGAAAGGAGACCATGACCACCTATTAGGATATCCTGCTCCTGAAGAGGGTGGTTTTGCCCCAGCCCCACCAGGGGACATTTGGCAATGTCTGGAGACAGTTTTGGTGATCGCAATTTTGGGGGGATGGGTGGTACTGACGTCTGGTGGGCAGAGGCCAGGGTGGGTGTGAAACACCCTGCAGGGCACAGGACAGCAAATGCCAACTGTGCTACAGTTGAGGAACCGGCTCTGTTCTTCGGAGGACCGCAAAGACATCTTAAAGGACCTTAACCCCTGCAAGTCCTGGCCCATTGCCAGGGAAGCAGTGATGGGGGAAGAGCCGGAAATGAGCAGGGATGGAAAACATGACTGCAGCAGAGAAAACCTTCTAGAACTCAGCTGTCAGTCTGCAGGAGGTAGGCCGTGCAGGTGGGTGCAGTCCCAGAGTCATAGCTTGGGAGACAGGCCATTGTGACGGTGGTCTGGGGGCACTCAGGCCCGGGGGCAGTTTTAGCAGCCCTCTGGCTTCGCTCAGTGACCAAAAAAATGTTTTTGAGCCTCTGGTATTTGCCATTGCAGTGCTGGTTCTGAAGGTGTTTGTGCTCCGGAAGATACCATGGTGTTTGGAAGAAGCCATCAAGGTCTGTTGCCTCTGTGGCGGGTTTTGAGCAGACCTCAGTGTCCTGCCAGCTGTTCTTGTATCTGCCTCAGTCCCCAAGCACATTGTCACCAAGTGTCCAGCTCTTGACAGCTCCCTAATACACTGATGCCCCTTCCAGGCAGGAAGGCCCAGAGATGGGACCAGCTTTGGGCTCCTCAAGGCTGAAGCTGGTACAGGGAGTATCTCTGATGCTTAGTGGTGATGCATGAAAAGATGCAGAAGCCAAGAAGCATACAGAGAGAGATTGATGGCTTACAGGTCAAGAAGAGCCTGAAGGGCTTCCCTGGTGGCGCAGTGGTTGGGAGTCCGCCTGCCGATGCAGGGGACACGGGTTCGTGCCCCGGTCTGGGAAGATCCCACATGCCGCGGAGCGGCTGGGCCCGTGAGCCATGGCCGCTGAGCCTGCGCGTCCGGAGCCTGTGCACCGCAACGGGAGAGGCCACAACAGTGAGAGGCCCGCGTACCGCAAAAAAAAAAAAAAAAAAAAAAAAAAAAAAAAAGAAGAGCCTGAAACGGTCGCCGGAACGAAAAGACACCGTGAGACAATTATCAGGGACACAAGTTTTATGCCAGGGGATCAAACTACCAGAAAGACCACAGCAGAACCTTTCAGACTTGAAATGTTGCCTGGACACTGCAATGAGGGTGTTATCCCATTTTTATATCACTTTCATATAAAGGAATTAACTAGAAGCCTTTTTGAAGGGTTTTGTTGCATTATCCAAAATGTCTTTCCCGGGTAATGAGGTCTTTTTTTTTTTTTTTAATGTTATTGAAGTATAGTTGATTTACAATGCTGTGTAATTAGGTCTTTTATTTTCTTCACTTGGCAAACCATCCTGTTTCCCCTTCCATAAATCTGACCTGTGGACAAGAAATCCCTCTCCCAAACTTCCTGGCTAAATTTTTTGCCATTACGCAAACTGCTTTTGCTTAAAGAATCAGTTGAAAAGTACACCGTGAAATCATTACATCCTACCTGCTGCTAAAACATGTTCCTACACAGAGTTTCATTAGAGAGATGGAAGAGGGAGAGAGAAAGGGAGAGAGAGACCTGCTAGTTCAGCTTCTGGGTGTGAAACATTCATCACATTCGCCCATACATTGACTCCATGACCTCAAGTCTTCTCTGCAGTTTGGTCTTTCTGTCCATCTTTCAGATCAGAGACCTACTCTAGATATTGGAAATGTGAACAATTAATCTCATCGAACAAGCTTCAAATGACGTTTCAGGAATTTTCAGTAGGTTTGTACAGTTTATCCACTGGAATCAAACCAAATGATAACTTTCGATTTAATTCAATTCAGCAAATGTGGACTGTGCCCTCGTCTGTAGCCAGGCACTGCGATACAGGAGTGCTGTCTGTAAGCAAAGCAGAAGTCTGCAGTTCTGTAACAGCAGGAAAGTGCAGGCTAGTCCACTGGTCAAGTCCAAATTCTCATCCTTTTTTTTTTTTTTTTTTTTTTTTTGCGGTACGCGGGCCTCTCACTGCCGCAGCCCCTCCCGTTGCGGAGCACAGGCTCCGGACGCGCAGGCTCAGCGGCCATGGCTCACGGGCCCAGCCGCTCCGCAGCACGTGGGATCTTCCCAGACCGGGGCACGAACCCGCGTCCCGTGCATCGGCAGGCAGACTTCAACCACTGCGCCACCTGGGAAGCCCCACATTCTCATCCTTTGATCAGGCCTGGATGTGTAGCCCTAGGATCCTCAGCCTGGAAAAGGGATCAGGCATGCCAGTCTCTGGATAAACATCCAGGTAGACTGACCTCCACTAGTCCCTGGGCAAAGCCTTTCAGCATCTTAGCAGTTGCCCTATAGAGTAGGTACCATTATGATCCCATTGTGTAGATGAGTAAACTGAAGCCCAGGGACGGTAAGCAGCTTGCCCAAAGTCACACAGGTCAGAAGAGTTAAACCGAAGCAGCCTGACATCAGAGCTTGCAACGTGGTCCTCTCCACTATACTGCTTTTCTTGGATTATTGGCAAACAACCCAAAGAGTAATGAGTCAACAAACAGTAACCCTCTCAAGGGGAGACTCAAGTCTTTGCTGGGCCTTTTAAACCAGGTGGGAAGATGTGCTGGAAATATGTGAAACTCCATTGCCTTTGAACGCTCACTGCAGTGTGCAAAACCGAGATGGAAGTGAGATAAACCTTTGCCAGTAACATTGGTCGCTCTCAGCTTTCCTGCCGTGATGTCCCTCAGCAGCGTTAGGAAAGCTCAGAGTGGCTCCAGTTTCTTTTATCCGAGGCAACTCAAGTTAATCTCCCGGATGTGTGCTGAGGTGTTGATGAGGATGCTTGAAGAGGGACATCTGCCCGTTTCAGAGGTTCTCCCATGGTCCCAGAGTTGACTGGCTGTATGCTGTCCCCCTCCAATACCTGTGAGCAGATGCGTAAAGATGAAAACCACTTAGGTTTCCATCAGCGTGGGGAGCGCCAAACCAAGCATAGAACATTCAGAAAATGAAATACTTTGGAGTCTATTAAATGAGGGCTTCCCTGGGGGCGCAGTGGTTGAGAGTCCGCCTGCCGATGCAGGGGACACGGGTTCGTGCCCCGGTCCGGGAAGATCCCACATGCCGCGGAGCGGCTGGGCCCATGAGCCATGGCCGCTGAGCCTGCGCGTCCGGAGCCTGTGCTCCGCAACGGGAGAGGCCACAGCAGTGAGAGGCCCGCGTACCGCAAAATAAAATAAAATTAAAAAGTAAACTGTTTTTCTTTTGTTTTGCTTAAATTATCTGGATAGTTTCTCCAGTGATCAATCCATAGGCTAAAGAAAAGGACTTTCTTTCCGTCTCCTAATTCCTACACATTTCCAACCAATGCTGACAACAAACACAATCAATTTCCCAGCAAGCAGTTGTTCAAGCTGGGTGAGATGGATAAAGGAGATGTACAAGCACTGGAAGATGTTTTCTCGTGAGATTGTCAGGGCAATTCATCAACTGGGAAAGGCTTTCCATTCCCGTCTCTGCCTTTTAAGCTGTTGTTTGGATTTGAATTGTACAGTCCCTGTATTATGTGCTCTGTACTAACACACCCCAGACCATAGTTCATCTCTCTGGAATATATTTTACTGTATGTACTGGACTGGCTATGAGCCATCCTGTCTGTGTTTATATAAAGCCAAACCACATTATCATGGATTGCTCACACAGCTATGAGAAAATATCAAGGGCCTACTAGTTGCCCACATCAGCCTGTGAAACCAATATAATTTTGTCTTTAGAAATTCCATCTTATGCCTGACCCCATTCAAAGCAAATAAGCAGTTCTCAGTGGGTGGTCTGCATTGCAGTCCCATGTGCTGAAAACAACCCCATCTGCCACCCTCCATCTGATCCCAGCCCCTGGTGGAGAGGCAAGCCACGCTGATCCCAGCTTCAAAGTGCTGAGCAGGACACCAGACTCCGAGATCTCTTCCCCAGACCCTGCTTTCCTGACCGCTCAGGATTGGTGCAGGGTGGACATCCAAGCTGAGTTGGGACAATCACGGAATCATGCTGGAAATTTGGACCTAGGTCAGTGAAAGTCAAGTTGGTCTCTCTAGGGGCTTGAACTCCAGGCTGAGAGACATGAGCCGTGTTGGCAGTGAGAGAGAAGAAAGGAGCAGATGTGCACAGAGAAGAGCTAAGGGGAGACACTGGATGAGGGAGGGTGAAGTCACCCCAGTTCCTGACGCTCAACTGCATTCCTGACCCTGCGTTTCTTGAGACACTGCCAGGACCTTATAATGAATTCCCCCTTTGGCTTAAACTAGTTGAAGGTTACTTGAATCAAAATATTCCTAATTAGCACAAGGAGGTATTGGAAGCCAACATAAAATAATAATAGTTATCACCTGGAGGGTACCATTTTCCAGAAGAAGAAATGAAGCATAGGTGGTTAAGTCCCAGCACGAGGTCACACACCAGGCAGCCTGGCCCCTGGACCAGAGGATTAACCTCACTACTGTCCAGCTTCTCAAAATGGACACAAAGCAAAAGGCTTGGTCGGGCTTCTGGCAGATATGGGTCAGTTTCCCCAGTGTACCACTTGCCCGGGGCTAATTATTGACCCTAGACTTCTTGTGAAATGAAGATAGCCATAGTCATAAAATAGAGTAACAAGGATCAACGAGATAACCTAATATGTGTTGGCCCAATAGGCATTCCATAAACGTTACTTCTAATCTGTTTCCCATTTTCCACTTGTAATGAATTACAGTGACTAGAACTGATGGAACAGTGTGAAGGGTGGTGGTAACCAGCACCCTGTATTTTTATTGTCAGATATGATGCAGAGATGAATGTTCTTCATTATGTAAGGAAGTATTCTTCTATTCCTTGTTTACTACAAAGATTTTTTTTCTTCAGAAATGGACAGTGGATGTTTTTTTTTCTTGGTCCCCTTTTACCCCATTTTTAAAAATTTTTATTTTATATTGGAGTACAGTTGACTTACAATGTTGTGTTACTGTCAGATATACAGCAAAGTGATTCAGATATATATATATATATATATATATATATATATATATATATATATATAAACACACACACATATATATATATAATCTTTTTCAAATTCTTTTCCTATATAGCTTATTACAGGGTACTGAGGAGAGTTCTCTGGGCTATACTGTAGGACCTTGTTGATTATCTATTTTATATGTCCTAGTGTATATATGTTAATCCCAACCTCGTAATTTATCCCTCCCCCACCACCTTTCCCCTTTGGTAACCATAAGTTTGTTTTTTAAGTCTGTGAGTCTATTTATGTTTTGTAAATAAGTTCATTTGTATCATTTTTTTAGATTTCACATATAAGTGATATCATAGACGGTGAATATTTTCAAGTAACTTTTCAGCTTCTAACCAAAAAAAAAGAAAAGCCATATGATTTTTGTCTCTTGACATCGTTATTAATTTTAATAATAGAATACCTAATAGTAAATTGTCCTTAGTTTCCTAAAATCAAACATCCTTAATCATCTGGCATTATTCAGGGAATGGACTGGTACTTTCCCTTGTGTTTTATTTATGATGTTTTTAATGTATAAGTGAGATGTCTTTAGTTTCCTTTCCTTTTTCCCAGATTCCATTTTGTGGTTATGGTAGCTCATAATGATGAAGTAAGAAGTTTTCTACCCTTTTCTGGTGTCTGGAGCTATTTAAATAGTAAGGGTGTTTTCTGTCCATGTATGGACTGTCCCAGCATCAATTTTGAACATAGTTCTTTTTCCTCAAAGTTTTCTAGTTTATACTATGGTCATTTGTTTATTTAAGTTCTTCTTCTTGAATAGATTTGAGTAACGTGTATTTTGCTGGAGAATTTACAATTTATTGAGATAGTCCCTTTTTTAACATTGAGCTGAAAATAGTATTCTCATGTAATATTTTTATCTATTCCATTTCTGCAGACACTACTGCCTGCTGAGATTACCATTTCTCTTTACTAGGCCTTTCAGGGCCACCTCTAAGTGAGGGAGGTTCTTGGCAGGCACCTCTGTGTTGACGTTTGCTCTCTTCCCACTGTGGGTGGTCTCGCCGTCTCCACCACATGGCCACAGCCCCACATCATGTTAGGAGCATCAGTTGTGATGCCTCAGAGTCCGTTAGAGTGGGTAAGCCTGCATGGAGTACGCAGGATTGTGGCCGCCATGTTCGGGACCCATTGGTTATTGGGGTATCAGGAAAGAGCCCTGGGGGATGCAGCACTGATGGTGTACCCCGGCCTCAAGGACTGTAGGATGTTCAGCTGTTCCATGAGCCTCCCCATCCACGGTGCCCCTTTAGCACCTTTACTAACGTTCTACTCGCCTCTGGTCATCCCGGAGTCAATAATATTTACATGTTATTTCACGCAAAAAGAATCGACTCCTTCTAAAGTGGCAATTTGAAGTGCGGCTTATGATTGCACTTATTACAGGATCCGATAATCTATTCATTTAAACCATTTTTATAGCAGTTACAGAGTACAGAGTCTTCTGAGTCTAAAAAGAGCCTCATGAAAGGTCATGGCTTAGTTGGAAATTCCAACTGGGAGGATCTGAGAAAAGTCACAGCTAAGTCTATGCTTAGGTGAAAATCTAGTTAGATAGGAAGAGACAGGAGAGACCCCAATCATGGAGGTAGGCACCAGGGATGGGCAGAACACAGGGTGAGGGAACCAGCGTGCTAGACCAGGCAGACGGGAAACTGGTTTAGGAGCAGGGCAACAATGGGACCAAGCCCTCGGGAGCCGTGGCATGCAGCTAGGCAGATCACCAGCAAAACTGCCAGGAAGCAGTTTACCCCAACAAGGTTTTAAATCAGTGAAGGCCCTTACATCTGGAGGTGACCAGGTCTATGTGATCAGTTCCTCCCAGCAGAGACCTTGTTCTTCACGTGTGACGATGTAGGCTCCACTTACCGATTACCACAGTGGGATTCCACGTACTTCCCCCCACTGACCATGAGCACAGCCGCCATATGTGATTCATACTCAAGTCCCCCACCTCCCAGCATAGGGTCAGGCACACATTAGACCTTCAGGTGGTATCTTTGGGATGCCCGAATAGGTGAGGATGCATGGTCCAGAAAACTTTCCATATCCTTAGATTCAGATCCTCAGGTTCATTGCTGACTGTTTGCACTATTTACAATAGCCAGGACATGGAAGCAACCTAAGTGTCCATCGACAGATGAATGGATAAAGAAGATGTGGCACATATATACAGTGGAATATTACTCAGCCATAAAGAGAAATGAAATTGAGTTATTTGTAGTGAGGTGGATGGACCTAGAGTCTGTCATACAGAGTGAAGTCAGAAAAAGAAAAGCAAATACCATATGCTAACACATATATATGGAATCTAAAAAAAAAAGTTCTGAAGAACCCAGGGGCAGGACAGGAATAAAGACGCAGATGTAGAGAATGGACTTGAGGACATGGGGAGGGGGAAGGGTAAGATGAGACAAAGTGAGAGTGCCATTGACATATATGCACTACCAAATGTAAAATAGATAGCTAGTGGGAAGCAGCCGCATAGCACAGGGAGCTCAGCTCGTGCTTTGTGACCACCTGGAGGGGTGGGATAGGGAGGGTGGGAGGGAGACACAGAGGGAGGGGATATGGGGATATATGTATATGTATATGTATAGCTGATTCACTTTGTTATACAGCAGCAACTAACAGAACAATGTAAAACAATTATACTCCAGTAAAGATGTTAAAAAAAAAAGTGTCCAAAGAAAAAAAATAAATAATTTTTTTAAAATGCTGACTGTTTGTCTAGGGTCCCAGAATTCCCCTCCACCAGCTCTTTTCATCACTTAGGTCCTTATACTCTCAGGTCTGAGAAAAGGATTCCAGCAAAATGATTCTATTTGGGTACTTGGGGGAGAGGAGGGTTCCTTAGTACATACCTAGTTCATGGCCATTGTTTATGGTAAAGAATAAGAAGAATGGATGCCTCCATTGTGTCATCAATTTGCAGACTTTTCAAGCAGCTTAAAAGATGAGTACTATGAAGAAACACATCAGATAACGGTACAAATGAAAATATTTAACAGTGTAATTTCCCAGCTGCCCTTCAGTTGCTCTGCCTTGTCTGTGTTCCAGGTTCAGGTTTAGTGGTCGAATCCTAGGCCTGGCTCTGATCCATCAGTACCTTCTGGACGCTTTCTTCACAAGGCCCTTCTATAAGGCACTCCTGAGACTGTAAGTGTCCACCCGGCCCTGCCTGTGGGACCAGAGGCACTGGCCTCTCTGGCACCTCTGACCCTTTTGTCCCTGTTTTTCCCCTAATCATTCCTGTTAGGTTTATGGTGATTTACTTTTCTGAGTGCTTAGATATCACATAAACCTTTTAGTCCAATAAAAATGCATTTGGAGATTTTATGTAAGCATAAGAGAACATCATATAACAGATATAAATCAGTTTATATAAATATAGTAACATTACAAGCATTGCATGAAACTACTAAGTAGAATTGATCTGTCCTTGTATGTAAGTCATTATGCTATGCACCTTAAACTTATACAGTGCCATATGTCAATTGTATCTCAATAAAACTGGAAGAAGAAAAAAAAAAGAATTGATCTGTCTATAATTTAGTTGTTTTCAAATGATACTCTTCTCCAACGGCCATGGAGAGCCCCTGAGTCAGTAATCATTTTGTGTTTATTATTGTAAGCATTTAAAAATTTCCTTTTCCAATATAAAACTACTTAATGAACTAAAAAGATTCCTCAGTATATTCAAAAGTATCCAATTGTTAGAATACGTCTGTGTCACCTTAGCCAGGAGTGACATAACCACATTTTGGCATGAGGTCTGGGCAGCTGTTTTTTGAAACAATCAGTTTACCTTTCTCCCTTTGAATACACCCAGGCCCTGTGATTTGAGTGACCTGGAATATCTGGATGAGGAATTCCACCAGAGCTTGCAATGGATGAAAGACAACAACATCACAGACATCCTCGACCTCACATTCACGGTTAATGAAGAAGTTTTTGGCCAGGTTTGTGAGAAGCGGGTCTTGGAAAAGACATTTTGGTTTTTACTGTGGAAAATTCACATGCCATGAAATTTACCATCTTAACCATGTTGAAGGGTACAGTCCATTCAGTGTGGTTGAGTAGATTCACAATGTTGTGTGGCCATCTCCAGAACTTCTTCATCTTGAAAAACTGAAGCTGTGCCCATTAGACAATAGCTCCCCATTTCTCCCTCTTCCCAGTCCCTGGCAACCATTCTACTTTTTCTTTCTCTGAATTTAGCTACTCTGAGTACCTCATATAAGTGGAATCATACAGTGTTTGTCTTTTCGCGACCAGTTTATTTCACTTGGCGTAATATCTTCAAGGTTCATCCACGTTATAGCGTGTGACAGGATTGCCTCCTTTATTAGGGCTGAATAACATTCCATAGTATGTAAATACCATATTTTGTTTAGCCGTTCATATGTTGATGGACGCTTAGGTGGCTTCCACCTTTTGGGTATTGTGGATAATGCTGGTATCAACACAGGTATACAAATATCTGTTCAAGTCCCTGCTTTCAATTCTTTTGGATATATATACCCAGAAGAGGGATTGCAGGATCACGTAGTAATAGGATTTTGTGTTTGAAAACAAGGACTGTCATTCATTTAAGATATAATTCTTTGAGGACTATTCCCTTTATTAAAGTTACCCATGTCTTCTTTTTCTTGTTTTGACATGGATCTAGTTTATAGAGTTTTTTGAAAATCGCATGTGATAATGGATCAGAAAGCATTTTTGTAAAGTGTACAATACATCTGTAAGGTATTTCTCTTATCTGTGCAACTACAGTAATACTTCTTTTATCACTAGAGTCCAGATATTTACTTCTCCAAAATGCATATACTTCAGTACTATTTAATAAGATAAGCTTCCCATTTCTTTTTCTACCCGTGTTTATATAACATTGAATTTTCTGGGTTACAGTTTTATCAGACCAACCACAGCCTGAGCAGATTTAGCAATTAAGGTTTTGAGAATATCACTTACGAGAGGTTCCATGACGTGTGTAATTTGTAATGGGATGTTGTGAGAATTAAGCTGGTTTACTTTACAAGTACGTTGCGTGACTGTGGACAGCATGCTGAGTCCATGGGTGAGAGTTACCCACTGAACCTTGCAGACCTCCCATCACCCACAGCTTCAATCAAGCATCTTGGACAGGTCCTGGAAGATGTCACTGTTCTGGTGCATTGCCTGTGTGTAAACATACCTCTGAAGAATATTCTCTTCTATATTTGACAAAAAATTATTTCTTACAACTATATGTTGTAAATACGTTCAAGAATATACGATTCACCTAACTGTCTTCCTGTATACCAGAGGAACGTGTAAAATACACTCTCCCTCTGCATGACTACTTTTTAGCCCATCCTTTACATTTGCCCTATAGTAGAGAGTAAATTTGTAAAACACAATTATTCAGCAAAATATATTAAAACAAATGGGAACCCATCTTGAAAACACTTTAGATCCCAAACCTAAAAAGTTATGCTAAAATAAATTCCACGTGGGTGAAAAAGCTGAATGTTTAAACAAACAACAAAATGATGAAAATAACAGGATTTTCCTTTTTAATCTTGCAGTAAGGAATGCTGCTATAGATGTGACACAAACTGTCAGTCATAAAGGAAAAGATAGTCAAGTAAAATTACTTTTTTAATACCACATGGCAAAAAGACAACATGAAGTAAAAATGGCATAATATTTACTACGTTGTAATGCATAAAACAGACAAAAGGCCATTTCTTTCAATATAGGAAGAGATTCTGCAGATCAGTAAGAAATGATGGGCAGCACAATAGAAAATTAGCAAAGGATATAAGTAGATAGTTCCCGGGGAAGGAAATACTCACCCTCATTCACTATTTTTTAAAATGTAAATTAAAGCATTGTGAAATACCATTTTCCCTCATGAGAATGTCAAGAATCAGAAAGCGTAGCAGTATTCTATTTTGGAGATGGTGTAGAGAAACAGGCACTCTATACAGGAGTGTAGGTGGGAGTAAGCAGAAGTTTGCTTCATCCTCTATGAAAGGCACCTTTGTGATATCTATCCTCATTCTAAATGCACCTGCCTTTGACTCAGCATCTACATCTAGAAATTTGCCCTACAGACATATTCACATCCAATTGAAATGACTAATGGATTCGGATCTTCATTGCAGCATTGTTGATCATTGCAAAAGATCCGGACCAATCTAAATGTTCAGCAGTAGAGCATTGGTGAAATAAATGACGATTCACTCACACAGTGGAATAGTGGACTAGTGTGATGTGTGGTCTGACACCCCAGCCCATCCATTTACATATAAATCATAAACAATAAACCAGGTAGTATAACAACAACAAAGAAAGAATAAGACAGGTCTAAATTGGTGTGAAACAGTGGTCAAGGTGTATTTTTAATTGAAAAAGTGTGATAATGAACACTGTTATAATATGCTACCGTTTATGGGAAAAGAGATGATCTATACGTATTCCCTAGTGTATACACTGATACATGTATACATCCCTAGTGTATACATCCCCCTTCCCTGGAAGGGAAGGAAGGGTGATTTTCTCCAAGTAGAGAGATTGTATGGCTAGGCGATGAGGTGGGAGAGAAACTTGCTTTTCACTGTATGGCCATTTACAGCACTTAAATTTTATTCCATGGACACAGGAAGAAATCAAGTAAACTCCAAATGACTAAATACGTAAATTAGAGGGAAAAAAATAACATTGAAAATAAAAAGAGCAATTCTTCAGGTGTATATAGCGTAGGAGTTGAACACCTCAGAGAAAGTTCAAAATGTTCCCAGTGATAAAAGTAAGGATGCATTATAGATCTAGAATAATATCTATCTGTTTAAAGCTTAAACGATCCTGTTTCTTTGCAAATGAGGTCACCAAGAACGATGATTTTGGTTTTAGAAGATCGAGTCTCAGCCCTTCTTTTGGCAAGTTGTGGAGTGAAGAGCAGACAGGCAGATGCAGCTGAAAGACGCCATAGGCTTTTCCTGGGTGTGTTAGTTAAGATTAGGTTCAGCTGCTAATGAAGAAACCCAATGACCCTGCGGAAACTAACAGTGTATTTTTCTCTTACATAAAAGTGTGGAGGCAGGCAACCCAAGGCTGCAATCCCTACAGTGGCCACCTGCACTCATGACCCAGATACATACAGTGCCCCAACCATCACGTCCGTGTCTGAAGTAGCAGGACAAAGGGGCATAGCCCCTCCCTTTAAGGAGGCCCCCTGAAAGTGCCATACAACACCCCCGCTTATACCTAATTGGCCAGAATTTAATTACATCACACACTTAGTGTCAGGAAATAGTCTTTAACTGGGCAGCTAAAATCCAGAGGCTCCAAAGAATATGGATCTTGGGTGGCAATTATTGTTATAATTGACAAGTATTTCATATTTACCTTAGTCACCCAAGTGATAGAAGAAGACGTAATCAGCAGACTTCTGTGAACTGTTTTGTTTAAGTACCTTGTCCATGAGTGCCAAATATATACATATATTTTTAATCAGTAACTAACTACAGCCTCATTTTTCTTACAGCATTGAGCAGCAAGGTGAACCCCTTAAGCAAATTTAAGATAACTGACGCTAACCCCCCTCAAACACCAACACTTTTTTTTTTAAACATCTTTATTGGAGTATAATTGCTTTACAATGGTGTGTTAGTTTCTGCTTTATAACAAAGTGAATCAGTTATACATATACATACGTTCCCATATGTCTTCCCTCTTGCATCTCCTTCCCTCCCACCCTCCATATCCCACCCCTCTAGGTGGTCAAAAAGCACCGAGCTGATCTCCCTGGGCTATGCGGCTGCTTCCCACTAGCTATCTACCTTACGTTTGGTAGTGTATATATGTACATGCCTCTCTCTCGCTTTGTCACAGCTTACCCTTCCCCCTCCCCACATCCTCAAGTCCGTTCTCCAGTAGGTCTGTGTCTTTATTCCTGTCTTACCCCTAGGTTCTTCATGACATTTTTTTTTTTTCTTAAATTCCATATATATGTGTTAGCATACGGTATTTGTCTTTCTCTTTCTGACTTACTTCACTCTGTATGACAGACTCTAGGTCCATCCACCTCATTACAAATAGCTCAATTTCGTTTCTTTTTATGGCTGAGTAATATTCCATTGTATATATGTGCCACATTTTCTTTATCCATTCATCCGATGATGGACACTTAGGTTGTTTCCATCTCCTGGCTATTGTAAATAGAGCTGCAATGAACATTGTGGTACATGACTCTTTTTGAATTATGGTTTTCTCAGGGTATATGCCCAGTAGTGGGATTGCTGGGTCATATGGTAGTTCTATTTGTAGTTTTTGAAGGAACCTCCATACTGTTCTCCATAGTGGCTGTACCAATTTATATTCCCACCAGCAATGCAAGAGTGTTCACTTTTCTCCACACCCTCTCCAGCATTTATTGTTTCTAGATTTTTTGATGATGGCCATTCTGACTGGTGTGAGATGATAATTCATTGTAGTTATGATTTGCATTTCTCTAATGATTAATGATGTTGAGCACCCTTTCATGTGTTTGTTGGCAGTCTGTATATCTTCTTTGGAGAAATGTCTATTTAGGTCTTCTGCCCATTTTTGGATTGGGTTGTTTGTTTGTTTTTTTTTTTGTTATTGAGCTGCATGAGCTGCTTGTAAATGTTGGAGATTAATCCTTTGTCAGTTGCTTCATTTGCAAATATTTTCTCCCACTCTGAGGGTTGTATTTTGGTCTTGTTTATGCTTTCCTTTGCAGTGTAGAAGCTTTTAAGTTTCATTAGGTCCCATTTGTTTATTTTTGTTTTTATTTGCATTTCTCTAGGAGGTGGGTCAAAAAGGATCTTGCTGTGATTTATGTCATAGAGTGTTCTGCCTATGTTTTCTTCTAAGAGTTTGATAGTTCCTGGCCTTACATTTAGGTCTTTAATCCATTTTGAGCTTATTTTTGTGTATGGTGTTAGGGAGTGATCTAATCTCATACTTTTACATATACCTGTCCAGTTTTCCCAGCAGCACTTACTGAAGAGGCTGTCCTTTCTCCACTGTACATTCTTGCCTCCTTTATCAAAGATAAGGTGACCATATGTGCGTGGGGTTATCTCTGGGCTTTCTATCCTGTTCCATTAATCTATATTTCTGTTTTTGTGCCAGTACCATATTGTCTTGATTACTGTAGCTTTGTAGTCTAGTCTGAAGTCTGGGAGCCTGATTCCTCCTGCTCCGCTTTTTGTTCTCAAGATTGCTTTGGCTATTCAGAGTCTTTTGTGTTTCCATACAAATTGTGAAATTTTTTGTTCTAGTTCTGTGAAAAATGCCAGTGGTAGTTTGATAGGGATTGCATTGAATCTGTAGATTGCTTTGGGTGGTAGAGTCATTTTCACAATGTTGATCCTTCCAATCCAAGAACATGGTATATCACTCCATCTATTTGTATCTTTCATCAGTGTCTTATTATTTTCTGCATACAGGTCTTTTGTCTCCTTAGGTTTATTCCTAGATATTTTATTCTTTTTGTTGCAGTGGTAAATGGGAGTGTTTTCTTGATTTCACTTTCAGATTTTTCATCATTAGTGTATAGGAATGCCAGAGATTTCTGTGCATTAATTTTGTATCCTGCTACTTTACCAAATTCATTGATTAGCTCTAGTAGTTTTCTGGTAGCATCTTTAGGATTCTCTATGTATAGTATCATGTCATCTGCAAACAGTGACATCTTTACTTCTTCTTTTCCGATTTGGATTCCTTTTATTTCCTTTTCTTCTCTGATTGCTGTGTCTAAAACTTCCAAAGCTATGTTGAATAAGAGTGGTGAGAGTGGGCAACCTTGTCTTGTTCCTGATCTTAGTGGAAATGCTTTCAGTTTTTCACCATTGAGGATGATGTTGGCTGTGGGTTTGTCATATATGGCCTTTATTATTTTGAGGAAAGTTCCCTCTATGCCTACTTTCTGCAGGGTTTTTATCATAAATGGGTGTTGAATTTTGTCAAAAGCTTTCTCTGCATCTATTGAAATGATCATATGTTTTTTCTCCTTCAATTTGTTAACATGGTGTATCACGTTGATTGATTTGCGTATATTGAAGAATCCTTCATTCCTGGAATAAACCCCACTTGATCATGGTGTATGATCCTTTTAATGTGCTGTTGGATTCTGTTTGCTAGTATTTTGTTGAGGATTTTTACATCTATGTTCATCAGTGATATTGGCCTGTAGTTTTCTTTCTTTGTGACATCCTTGTCTGGTTTTGGTAACAGGGTGATGGTGGCCTCGTAGAATGAGTTTGGGAGTGTTCCTTCCTCTGCTATATTTTGGAAGAGGATGAGAAGGATAGGTATTAGCTCTTCTCTAAATTTCTGATAGAACTCGCCTTTGAAGCCATCTGGTCCTGGGCTTTTGTTTGTTGGACGATTTTTAATCACAGTTTCAATTTCAGTGCTTGTTATTGGTCTGTTCATATTTTCTATTTCTTCTTGATTCAGTCTTGGCAGGTTGTGCATTGCTAAGAATTTGTCCATTTCTTCCAGGTTGTCCATTTTATTGGCATAGAGTTGCTTGTAGTAATCTCTCATTATCTTTTGTATTTCTGCAGTGTCAGTTGTTACTTCTCCTTTTTCATTTCTAATTCTATTGATTTGAGTCTTCTCCCTTTTTTTCTTGATGAGTCTGGCTAATGGTTTATTTATTTTGTTTATCTTCTCAAAGAACCAGCTTTTAGTTTTATTGATCTTTGCTATTGTTTCCTTCATTTCTTTTTCATTTATTTCTGATCTGATTTTTATGATTTCTTTCCTTCTGCTAACTTAGGGGGTTTTTTGTTCTTCTTTCTCTAATTGCTTTACGTGCAAGGTTCGGTTGTTTATTCGAGATGTTTCCTGTTTCTTAAGATGGGCTTGTATTGCTGTAAACTTCCCTCTTAGAACTGCTTTTGCTGCATCCCATAGGTTTTGGGTCGTCGTGTCTCCGTTGTCATTTGTTTCTAGGCATTTTTTTATTTCCTCTTTGATTTCTTCAGTGATCACTTCGTTATTAAGTAGTGTATTGTTTAGCCTCCATGTGTTTGTATTTTTTACAGATCTTTTCCTGTAATTGATATCTAGTCTCATGGCGTTGTGGTCGGAAAAGATACTTGATACAATTTCAGTTTTCTTAAATTTACCAAGGCTTGATTTGTGACCCAAGATATGATCTATCCTGGAGGATGTTCCATGAGCACTTGAGAAAAATGTGTATTCTGTTGTTTTTGGATGGAGTGTCCTATAAATATCAATTAAGTCCATCTTGTTTAATGTATCATTTAAAGCTTGTGTTTCCTTATTTATTTTCATTTTGGATGATCTGTCCATTGGTGAAAGTGGGGTGTTAAAGTCCCCTACTATGAATGTGTTACTGTCGATTTCCCCTTTCATGGCTGTTAGTATTTGCCTTATGTATTGAGGTGCTCCTGTGTTGGGTGCATAAATATTTACAATTGTTATATCTTCTTCTTGGATCGATCCCTTGATCATGATGTTGTGTCCTTCTTTGTCTCTTCTAATAGTCTTTATTTTAAAGTCTATTTTGTCTGATATGAGAATTGCTACTCCAGCTTTCTTTTGGTTTCCATTTGCATGGAATATCTTTTTCCATCCCCTTACTTTCAGTCTGTATGTGTCTCTAGGTCTGAAGTGGGTCTCCTGTAGACAGCATATATATGGGTCTTGTTTTTGTATCCATTCAGCCAATCTGTGTCTTTTGGTGAGAGCATTTAGTCCATTTACATGTAAGGTAATTATCGATATGTACGTTCCTATTCCCATTTTCTTAATTGTTTTGGGTTCGTTATTATAGGTCTTTTCCTTCTCTTGTGTTTCTTGCCTAGAGAAGTTCCTTTAGCATTTGTTGTAAAGCTGGTTTGGTGGTGCTGAACTCTCTCAGCTTTTGCTTGTCTGTAAAGGTTTTAATTTCTCCATCAAATCTGAATGAGATTCTTGCTGGGTAGAGTAATCTTGGTTGTAGGTTTTTCTCCTTCATCACTTTAAATATGTCCTGCCAGTCCCTTCTTGCTTGCAGAGTTTCTGTTGAGAAATCAACTGTTAACCTTATGGGGATTCCCTTGTCTGTTATTTGTTCTTTTTCCCTTGCTGCTTTTAATATGTTTTCTTTCTATTTAATTTTTGACAGTTTGATTAATATGTGTCTTGGCGTGTTTCTCCTTGGATTTATCCTGTATGGGACTCTCTGTGCTTCCTGGACTTGATTAACTATTTCCTTTCCCATATTAGGGAAGTTTTCAACTATAATCTCTTCAAATATTTTCTCAGTCCCTTTCTTTTTCTCTTCTTCTTCTGGAACCCCTATAATTCGAATGTTGGTGCATTTAATATTGTCTCAGAGGTCTCTGAGGCTGTCCTCAGTTCTTTTCATTCTTTTTTCTTTATTCTGCTCTGCAGTAGTTATTTCCACTATTTTATCTTCCAGGTCACTTATCCGTTCTTCTGCCTCAGTTATTCTGCTGTTGATCCCATCTAGAATATTTTTAATTTCATTTATTGTGTTGTTCATCGTGTCTTGTTTCATCTTTAGTTCTTCTAGGTCCTTGTTAAATGTTTCTTGCATTTTCTCTATTCTATTTCCAAGATTTTGGATCATCTTTACTATCATTATTCTGAATTCTTTTTCAGGTAGACTGCCTATTTCCTCTTCATTTGTTAGGTCTGGTGGGTTTTTATCTTGCTCCTTCATCTGCTGTGTGTTTTTCTGTCTTCTCATTTTGCTTATCTTACTGTGTTTGGGGTCTCATTTTTGCAGGCTGCAGGTTCATAGTTCCCGTTGTGTTTGGTGTCTGTCCCCAGTGGCTAAAGTTGGTTCAGTGGGTTGTGTAGGCTTCCTAGTGGAGGGGACTAGTGCCTGTGTTCTGGTGGGTGAGGCTGGATCTTGTCTTTCTGGTGGGCAGGTCCACGTCTGGTGGTGTGTTTTGTCGTGTCTGTGGACTTATTATGATTTTAGGCAGCCTCTCTGATAATGGGTGAGGTTGTGTTCCTGTCTTGCTAAGTTGTTTGGCATAGTATGTCCAGCACTGTAGCTTGCTGGTCGTTGAGTGAAGCTGGGTGCTGGTGTTGAGGTGGAGACCTCTGGGAGATTTTCATCATTTGATATTATGTGGAGCTGGGAGGTCTCTTGTGGACCAGTGTCCTGAAGTTGGCTCTCCCACCTCAGAGGCACAGCACTGACTCCTGGCTGCAGCACCAAGAGCCTTTCATCCACACAGCTCAGAATAAAAGAGAGAAAAAGTAGAAAGAAAAGAAAGAAAGGAAGGATGGAAGGAAGGAAGGAAGAAATAAAATAAAATAAAGTAAGATAAAATAAAATAAAGTTATTGAAATAAAAATAATTATTAAGAAAAAAAATTATTTAAGAAAAAAAAACGGACAGATAGAACCCTAGGACCAACGGTGAAGGCAAAGCTATACCGACAAAATCTCACACAGAAGCATGCACATACACACTCAGAAAAAGAGGGGGAAAAATCATAAATCTTGCTCTCAAAGTCCACCTCCTCAATTTGGGATGATTCGTTGTCTATTCATGTATTCCACAGATGCAGGGTACATCAAGTTGATTGTGGAGATTTAATCTGCTGCTTCTGAGGCTGCTGGGAGAGATTTCCCTTGCTCTTCTTTGTTCTCACAGCTCCCAGGGGCTCAACTTTGGATTTGGCCCCGCCTCTGCGTGTAGGTCGCCAGAGGGCGTCTGTTCTTCGCTCAGACAGGATGGGGTTAAAGGAGCCGCTGATTCGGGGGCTCTGGCTCACTCAGGCCGGGGGGAGGGAGGGGCATGGATGCGGGGCGAGCCTGCGGCGGCAGAGGCCGGCGTGACGTTGCACCAGCCTGAGGCGCGCCGTGCGTTTTCCCGGGAAGTTGTCCCTGGATCCCGGGACCCTGGCAGTGGCGGGCTGCACAGGCTCCCCGGAAGGGAGGTGTGGAGAGGGACCTGTGCTCCTACACGGGCTTCTTGGTGGCGGCAACAGCAGCCTTAGCGTCTCAAGCCCGTCTGTGGGGCCCGCGCTGATAGCCGCGGCTCGCGCCCGTCTCTGGAGCTCCTTTATGCAGCGCTCTTCATCCCCACTCCTCGCGCACCAGGAAACAAAGAGGGAAGACAAAGTCTCTTGCCTCCTCTGCAGGTCCAGACTTTTCCCCGGACTCCCTCCCGGCCAGCCGTGGCGCACTAACCCCCTTCAGGCTGTGTTCACGCCGCCAACCCCAGTCCTCTCCCTGTGCTCCGACCGAAGCCCAGGCCTCAGCTCCCAGCCCCGCCCGCCCCGGCGGGGGAGCAGACAAGCCTCTCGGGCTGGTGAGTGCCGGTCGGCACCTATCCTCTGTGCGGGAATCTCTCCGCTTTGCCCTCCGCACCCCTGTTGCTGCGCTCTCCTCCGAGGCTCCGAAGCTTTTCCCTCCGCCACCCGCAGTCTCCTCCCGTGAAGGGGCTTCCTAGTGTGTGGAGACCTTTCCTCCTTCACAGCTCCCTCCCATTGGTGCAGGTCCCGTCCCTATGCTTTTGTCTCTGTTTATTCTTTTTTCTTTTGCCCTACCCAGGTACATGGGGGGCGTTTCTTGCCTTTTGGGAGGTCTGAGTATCTTCTGCCAGCGTTCAGTAGATGTTCTGTAGGAGTTGTTCCACGTGTAGATGTATTTCTGGTGTATCTGTGGGGAGGAAGGTGATCTCCACGTCTTACTCTTCCGCCATCTTCCTAATTTAACGCACCAACACTTTTTGATAAAAATGTCTAATATGTTATGTGCCTTCTTGCCTTTCGAAACAATAAAACACAGATCATCACTTTTCTTGTTAGCTTGTCCTAACAAACATGCATCTTCATACTACGTGGCAACTTCAATCTCTGTTTCCTTTCTCAAGGTCAGGCTGTCACTCTTCAGCCACTCTTATACCTGGCTGCAAAAGTATCCTCCCACCCTCCACTATTTTCCTGCCAATGATCTGCTGTGGTTGGGGAATAATTTGGCTGTTAAGAATTTGATATAATTGGGATTTGGGGCAATCAAGTATGTGACTATAGGATAAGGACATTCCAGTCCATTTAGGGACAACCAGGGGCATTTTTCTTTTATTTCCATTAAGCCTCTTGAGTTAAAGAAACACATTTTCTCTTTATAAAACAAAAATGCTTCTAAGGTACTGAAGTATCTGCTTAGAACAACCAGAACCATTCTAGTAACTTCCAGGAAAGGAAAAAGAACCAAGAAGGTAATGATGCCAAATGCTTGTGAAGACGACTTTTTGCAAAGGGTTCATCCTCCTAAAATCGATCTGTCTCACTGCAAGATAAGCTAAGTCAAGAAGCATCATGATCTTTGTTTCCCCACAAGGTAACGGAGAGGGAGTTAAAGTCTGGAGGAGCGAACACCCAAGTGACAGAAAAGAACAAGAAAGAGTACATCGAGAGGATGGTGAGGTGGCGGGTGGAGCGCGGAGCGGTGCAGCAGACCGAGGCCCTGGTCCGGGGCTTCTACGAGGTGAGACCCAGGCTCGGCAGGCACGCCAGGCCTTCGCCCCCGACACAGCTTGTTAGGAGAAGGGAGAGGACAAGCAAGGCAGGAAGAGGGCTCAGCTCTACTCACCAGCGTGCAGAGGGCCTCCTGGGGATAGAGGGTGAGGGGTCAGAGTTCTCTGGGAAACCCAGCTCTCGTGGTCTCACAAAACTGGCATTGGTGTGGCCCTGCTGTGCCACCTGTGAAAACACATGACACCTCCTGCCAAGACATGTGCGTGTTGCATCTCCTTTCACTCAGTGAAATAAAAATGAGTGAAATGAAGGCACTGGAGGGCATTGTCCGCTCTCGCTTGATTTTTATTTTCTTCCACAGGCAGACCTCGGAGATACTACAGGTTTAGTTCCAGACCATGGCAATAAAGCCGATGTCACAATAAAGCGAGTCACGTGAATTGTTCGGTTTCCTGGTGCTTATAAGAGTTATGTTTACACTATACGGTAGTCTATTAAGTGTGCAATATCATTATGTCTAGAAAAAACAAGGTACATAACTTATTGAAAAAATACTTTATTACTGAAGAAACTAACCATCATCTGATGACGCAGGGTTGCCCCAAACCTTCAATTTGTAAAAAAACACAGTATCTGTAGAATGCAATAAAGCAAAACACAATAAAAGGAGATACGCTCCTAGTGTCACTTTGTACCACATGATCCATGCTGAGATGGTAAATCAGGAGGACAGTGACGTATTATGGGATTGTATGAAATCACGTGTGTGAAACTTCTGAAAATTCTAAAGCACTATAGAATTTAAAGAATCTTTCATTCAATTTAAAAAGTTTTTTAAAGAAAGCATCAGAGATCAATAGTAATAAAAAAAAAAAAAAGACAGTGACAACTGCTAGCCTTTGTTGCACCAAAAATTGACATGGTTAAACTTTTGCAATTTAGAAACAAGGGTTCGGGTGTTGGAAGGTTTTCTTTGCTGCTGTGATGGAGAACAGCGTGGGTGACTGGCTGGTCCACTGGTTTGATTAAAGGAGGTGCCCACTGCAGGTGTTCAGTTGTACTGTACTGTATTGGCAACAAGATGTAAAGCCGGAGCTTAGAACCCTAACCAAGCAGATCTTCCCAGATCTTTGAAGGAGGAAGACAGGAAGTAAGGAGAGAAAGGAAGGAAAAGACAGTCATTTTAATATATAACGTCCATTCCTAGGAAATAAGTCCTGGTTTTATGTAGAGGAGAGGATCCCTTTATGTAGAGGAGAGGGGTCCAGGGAGTTGGACTTTTTGCCTTCAAAAGGCAATGTTGGGCTTCCCTGGTGGCACAGTGGTTGAGAGTCCGCCTGCCGATGCAGCGGACACGGGTTCGTGCCCCTGTCCGGGAAGATCCCACATGCCGCGGAGCGGCTGGGCCCGTGAGCCATGGCTGCTGAGCCTGTGCGTCCGGAGCCTGTGCTCCGCAACGGGAGAGGCCACAACAGTGAGAGGCCCGCGTACTGCAAAAAGAAAAAAACAATAAAAAAACAAACAAACAAACAAAAAAAGGCAATGTTATTTGGAAACTTAAATATGACACTGGAAGGTCAAGTCAGGCTTATTCATAACATCATTCCGAGAGGGAGTATCACAGTAGTGAAAAGCAGCAGACCTTTTTTGAGTTCCCAGCTCATGAAGGGGTAGTGTCTCAAAATGCTCGTGATTCTGAACTTAAACACAACAGCACATTGGGGGAAAAAGTCGTCAACAGTGGTCAGCCTCCCAGCTTAATCCACAGAAATAATAATGAATGTAACCTCTCAAGGAGGTTGAGCCTGGAGGCTGAGGCCTAATGTGGATTTCAGGTGGTGGACTCGAGGCTGGTCTCCGTGTTCGATGCCAGGGAGCTGGAGCTGGTGATCGCGGGCACGGCGGAGATCGACCTGGTCGACTGGCGGAACAACGCTGAGTACCGGGGAGGTGAGCGAGCGGGGCTTGTTGACGGATCAGCTCTCACAGACACAGTCCCTCACTTCTTAACAAATGTTACTGAGGTGAAACTGACATAACGTGAAATTAATCATTTTAAAGGGAACAGCGTGGTGGCATTTAGCGCACTCACAATGCGGTGCAACCATCATCTCTGGCTAATTCTAAAACGTTTTCCTCATTCTCAAAGGAAACCCTGGACCCAGGAAGCAGTTACTCCCCCTTTCTCCCCCGTCCTCCCACCCCAGCAAACCTCAGTGGATGTACCAGTGCTGGATACTTCACGTAAATAGAATGATACTGTACGTGGCCTTTTGGGTCCAGCTTCTTTCACTTAGTAAGGTTTGTTCACGTTGTAGTATGATTCACTACTGCATTCCCTTTTATGGCTGAATACTGTTCATATATATATATTCCATATGTAGTGATAATATAAATATAAAATGATATCACTTTTTGAAGGTTACAAAAAACTTAGCCTTACTTCAGTACGTGTGCAAAGTAGGCTCTGGTCCATGCCTTCCGCCAGCTTCCAACCTAGACTTTCCAATCCCTGCTGGTCATCTCTGGCATAACTCGGTGGAGATGCGTTCCACAGAACGCCACCGTCCACGGGCCATCTCCAGAGCTGGGTCGTTTGCTGGCAGGAAAGGGTGTCCTGCTCCCTGCAGAAATGAAGCCCTCTTCACATCAATCCTGGTTTGCTGCAACACGGTTCTCACTGTCATCTCTCCAAATCTAATGTCTGACCCCTCCTAGCTATTCACCTTCACGCTGCCAAACCAGCCTTCCTGAAACATTTATTTTGATCAGGGCCTTTCCCGCCCCACAAAATAATCAAGCTCCTTATTACTTAGAAACCTTTGAACGTTCTTTAAGCTGAAAATCCTTTCTTCATGTAAAATATTACAGAGAAACCCCTATCAATATAATAGAGGGTGAACAAGGGGCCCATCATCTAAGCCTACCTCGTCTCCCCGGTACACTCAGCCGTGTAGGAGGAAACCTCTGTGGGACCACTAGGCCCTTCCTGGCTTGGTAGGAAAGCCACCAACCTAAGGTGTCAAGTCACAGTGTCTCTGCCTAGCTATTAAGGCCTCTGAGGCCCCAGCAAGGTCCCTTCAGTCCTCAGCAGAACCCCTATGCTGGTCTATGCTGGTCTAGTCGGCTTGCTATTCCCTGCATATTAATTCTGCATTCTTATCATTCTCTATCTCCCCTCCTGCACTCCCACAAGCCCTTCACATGCCGAACTCACACCTCCCTTCCCTTATGAAGCTTTCCTTCTTTCTGCCCCAGTCCACATAGATTTCTGCATCTTTGAGTGTTTCGTACATTTGCAGTCAGTGGGGAATCATCTACTTTATCATAAGTGATTGCTCCAAGCTTGGTTTCCTTACTGTCCTGTGAGAGGCCCCATACTACTTCCATGGGCCCAACTCTTTGCGGCCCGGGGCTGATCTGGGGGCAGCGGCTCCAAGGGCACTTGGAGAGCCCAGCATCTTCCGTTGACCAAGTTTCACATTCACCTCCAGCCTTTCTTAAGTCCTAGACGCGCCACAGTAAGTGGGTCCCAAGAGCTAAGACATCAGAACAAAGACAATACCAGGAAATACCATATTCGTAGAGAGCTTTGTCTCTTCGGAACCCCAAAGATCTCTACCAGGCCTCGTCACTCCTTGTCTACACTTATATCAGGCAGGAAAAGGACTCCCGGGGTCCCAGTTGTTTAAATAGAAAGCAAACATCTCTGAGGACATCCCTCACAGCATATAGCCTTTTTACAAAGTGCCTATTTTCTAAATAGGCTTTTGTTTTCAAATTGGAGTCAGTTATACAAATTGTTTTAGACCTACCGAAAGGCCATCACGAGAGAAATCAGCAGATCAAGAGCTGCTGTTCAGTTCTTGGCACACCTGATGTGTATTTCATCTCCCCCCCCACTCCCTCCTCCCCTCTACACATCCTCTCGGTCTCCCTCCTGCTCCACTCAGGTTATCACGATGGGCATCTCGTGATCCGCTGGTTCTGGGCTGCGGTGGAACGTTTCAACAACGAGCAGAGACTCAGATTACTGCAGTTCGTCACGGGAACGTCAAGCGTACCCTACGAAGGCTTTGCAGCCCTTCGAGGGAGCAACGGGCTTCGGCGTTTTTGCATAGAGAAATGGGGGAAAATTACGTCTCTCCCCAGGTATGGAGCTCCTGCCCACCTTTGGGAAACCTGCCGAAGAAGGCCAAGTACACTTTGTTATTTGAGCTTGGGCACTTATCCGTTGGGATGGAATTCTTTCCTGCCACCCAAAGTATTGTTCTGTGAGTCATTAGTGAAAGGTGTGGGTGAGAAGTCTCGGGGAGGTGCATTTAGACCATATTCTTAGTGATTTTTTGTTGACTGATGGTATTTGGGCTAGTGGTATCACGGTCCATGTGTCAGTCCTACGTAGCCCAATTTAATTTAAAGAGGAATGCCTCATCTGGGGGAGTGTCCAAAGTGGCCCTGCCAGCACTGTGTCTGGACTTCTACTGTTACCCACCCGGGTTCTTGGATTCTTTAATCAACAGAAATTGGTAAGAGACCAGACAAATTCAGGAAAGGGTTTACTGGGACTCGCCCCCAAGGCAGGGTGGTGAGCTGTTCTCTTAAATGGGGTGAGGGTGGGGGCCAATGGCTGGGGGGGCCAGAGGGGGTGCTTCGGGGCTCTGCACACCCCCTTGGTGGTGCTGTGTGCAGGGATCACGCACAGTCCCCCGTTTTTGCTCCCGGCATCTCAGAAGTGGCAGTTGGTTTGTGGCCTTTTTGTATCTTATTGTTCATAATTGCCCCTAACTGCCCGTGCCTGCAGTTATTTTTAGTCCCTTCGAGTTTCTTTGTATTCTGTTGCTCAAGGAGATGTTTGTCCAGGTGCAAGCACTGCAGTAAAGGATCCCAGGTCCCAGCCTGTCTCACTATGACATAGCACTGGAAACACTTGATAGTCCCTGGAATAGTTAGCATGTACATGTTGCATTTTTCCTACTATGTTTCAAAATGTGTGCAGACAAGACCACGTGTATATCTCCGGTCTCTATAGTGGCTTCTATACAGTAAGCTATTGATGAAATTATTGTGAGATAATGCAAAAAAAGGAGGCACTAGGGCTCCAGGCAGTTTAACGGAATGAATTCCCTGCACCATGAGTTTTCATCCCAACACTTCCTCCGTCCTTTCCGTGCCACTTTGGGTAGCATATTCCTCATTAGTGAAATAAGGAGCACTAAAGAGATACTTCTGTGTAGGTACTACAGTATTAAAACCCGCTCAGCAAACGTAAGATTGACCCACATTATTTTCTTCTACTGTGATATTTTCTAATTATAACAGAAGATTCGTATTTAATTCAGCTGTATTTCTACGTGGCCTCCCAGACACTTTGCTAAATCCCTATTGTGGAAGGATTGACTGAACTATAATTTTCATTTAGCTTTCCTAGACTTTCTAGCATCCCGGAGATAATTCACCTGATGACGGTGCATATTAGCAGGCCCAGGAAGCAGAGTGCATGCCCAGCTGGTTAATAACAGCCTAAAGCATTGGGGCACTTTTCAGCCCTGGCTTCACCCACTTCGATCAGCAGACCCTCGGTGCTCATTTGCATGTTTCTGCTGAGCACTGAACCTGCTGAACGAAGTCTGGCAAGAAAATAAGGCTAAAAAAGGCAAGATTTCCATTTGTCGAGTTGAGTGATAGATTTGGAGGATGAGGTTTTTGGGAAACATTTTGCTCTTACTTTAGAGGAGTGAATTTGAGTCACATTTGATGATTCTCTCATAGTGGGCACCTCAGTGTGTACCTGAAGGAGGGCCTGAGCTACAGCAATGAACGTGCCCAGAGGGGCTTACAGTCTAGGGAGGAACGGAGCGGAAGAGTAAGTCGTTACGACCCCAGGTGGAATCAGAGGGGCACTAAGAAGGGAAGATAAAAGCAGGATGCTGTGAGTTTGTAGAACAGGGACCTAAACCTGATTGAGTTGACAGGAGACGATGACACAGAGAAGCTGGCATTTGGGTGAGCCCTGAGGGGCAAGGAAGGGTGCAGGGGATTCTGGGCTGAAGCCACAGCAGGAGCAAAGCCTGGGGGTGGGAAGGGTCAGCTGTGTTCAGGAAAGATCACGAAGCTGGCCTGGAGGACAAGACGTCCAGTGCGACACTCGCAGGGGACGCAGTTGATAGAGTTTGGTGGGCCACGGAGAGAAGACCCGCTGAGGAGTCTGTTTTACTCTTCAGGAAAGAGAAGTCATTGCTTTCGTCATTTGGGGTCAGAGATTGAGTCTAATTACATATATGCTCTGGGAAGCTTTGAAATGTGCATTAACCCTGCCAACCCACACAGAGAACTTACAGGGTGGACGTCAGGCGCACGAACGGGCTCAGCGCATCTGGGCCAAGGCGCTCCTAAAAAGGCTGCTGCCCCGCGAATCCCAGAGAGGGTTCTTGGGGGAAGCGGGGACTTCGCCGTAGGCCAGAAGGGCCCCAAGAATCAAGTGCTGAGATGCCTCTAAGGGGACAGTGAAGACGACCCTCTGAGTAGTAACCCCCGACTAGTCTCCCTTGTGCATTTTCCGGTGATCCAAGAACCTAGAAAGTGTCACCTGTGTGTGGAGAGAAAGAAAGAACCTCTGGATTCCAATAATGGTAGTCCGGAAAGACCTGGCCTGGCCACGTGGCAGGTGATAGAAGCCTGGGGCAAGCAGGAGCACCGAGCACCCTCGGGGTGACCCGGGGCTCCCCAGAGACCGTGAGCCCCGTGTGCAACCCACGCTCTGACGAGCTGCATTCTCCTCAGACCTTCCCTCTAGAAAGGCAGCTGGCCTCCCCGACGAGGGAGCGTCACAGCAAAACCATACATCAGGCCAAGTCCGTGCTTTCCAGAGTGTGTGGGGATTAGGACAAAGGACTCTGAGGGTAGAGGTTTCTAGGCTCAAAGTTTACAGTGCCTGGTGAAGAAACTTCGTAAACCACCATCGCTGGAGCATAAGAGGGGTGAAATGGTCATGGAGGTTGGGGTCAAAGAGCTGGCAGGCCAGGGCACTGAACAGCCACCCAAGTGGACTCAGATGCTACACAGTCTGGTGGGAAGACCTGAAAATGGAGAGCATTTAAGCCAAGTACCAGAGATTTTAATAAATGTGTTACCCAGAAGGTCAGAAGGTATGTCTAAATCACTGATGGTCAAACGTGTCTTAACTACAGCCCACAGAGAGAAGGAGCCTTCACATCCCAACACAATACATGCATAGGTACTCCTGTGTGTGTGTATCTGAAACACATGTCCTTCAAAATAATACTTCATCCTTATTACCTGCAGGTAATACACTATTTCCTACCCTATCCTATCTCATTGAAATAAAATGCCAGACAAAACCTGTAGTTTGGGGGAAAAAAATATCTAAATGGCATGAGATTCAGAGGAACAGAAATGTTTGATCAAAGATCGAAAAGTAATGATGTAGAATTGGCAGTGGGGAGTGGAAAAGTCGCTCATCCATCCACAGCCCAGCATGCAGCAGGGTGAACGGTGACCATCTCCACTCCTGAGTGCTGAGAACCGCATCCAGAGCTTGGAGGCCACATCCAGACCAGGAGGTCGGAGAGTTTCCTTACTGTGGAACTTGACAAGGAAAGTCTTGGGAGGAAAGAAAACTCGGGAGCTGGTCAGGGTAGACCCAGCACAGGCAGCGTGGAGATAAGATGAAGGAGAGGAGAAAACCTTAGGGGTTTCCATTTAGAGTAGGGACCAGGGGCAACAGAAGTATGAGTCATGGGCGGATTAACAGGACTAAAATTCTAACACAAACATGCTTCAGTGCAGATGTAAACTGAGCCCAAGCCCAGGATGAAGGTGGAGGCCTGGTTAAGTTGGTAGTTGGCTTACTCTATAGGGATGGTTCTCAAGCGGGGGAGGGCAGGAAAGAGGTGATTTTGTCCCCACAGGGGACACTTGGCAATGTCTGGAGACATTTTTAGTTGTCGGGGAGGAGTCCTCCTGGTTTCTCTCAGGTAGAGACCGAGGATGCTGCGAAACACCTACAAGACACAGGACAGTCCCTCCCGGTGGAGAGTCATCAAGCCCAAAGTGTCAATAGTGCCGGGTGGGAAGCCCTGCTCTGTAGCCTGCTCTGTAGGCTGTCGGGCTACAAAGGAGGCATGAGGGAGCCGTTGGGAGTCCCTAAGAGAAACTGACAGCCACTGAGAAACCATCAAGAAGCCAAGGGAAGGGCTTCCCTGGTGGTGCAGTGGTTGAGGGTCCGCCTGCCGATGCAGGGGACACGGGTTCGTGCCCCGGTCCGGGTGGATCCCACATGCCGCGGAGCGGCTGGGCCCGTGAGCCATGGCCGCTGAGCCTGCTTGTCCAGAGCCTGTGCTCTGCAATGGGAGAGGCCACAACAGTGAGAGGCCCGCGTACCGCAAAAAAAAAAGCCAAGGGTAGAGAGGTGTTCAGAGGAAGAGCTGTCAGATGCTTTCAAAGAGCTTGAGGTGGGCATAGAAAATCTGCCTCTGGCTTGGGGAATCGAGAGGTCATTGACAAACTTGGAAAAGAGTAGATTCAGCAGTGATAGAGTGAGAAGCTGTCCGGAGATTGAGGCCGTAGTTGGGCGGTGGGAGAAGATGACTTGGAAAGGAGTCACACTTAAAGAACTGGCCTCACAGCCGCACGCGGTAGCGGTGCTGCCTCTTTCCATCGTTTGCTCGTAACCAAGCTTAGAGTGGTCTCTACTGCAGAGGAGCAGGACCTGTCTTGGTGCACATTTTAATCGGTAACTTGGAAAACCTCGAGGAGACAGAGAGATCGACTGTGTAGATGACACAGGTTAGAAGTATCACGCGTAGTACCGTGATGGGCACAATCCATCCAAAATGATCTCAAAATGCTGGAACCCTAGAATAACACCGACAGGGTGGAATCTGACGTGACACAACCGAACAGATCCAGTGGAGTTCCAGAATATCAACTTCACAAATACGAGATGAGGCTGATTCATTTGCTTGCAGTCATGTGGAAGAGGCCAAGGGTCTGAAGTCCCCACGAGGGTGACACAGTTCCTGAAGTCATGACTGCGATGGTGGTCGCATTATTATTAAGAGACCCTGATGCTTAAATGATGATTCAGGGTTTACGAAAGGCATTTATGTGCTGTCCTCACACCAGCCCTCTGAGGTGCACGGAATGTGTATTATTATCCCATTTTATAAGTGAGAAAACTGAGGCTCAGAAAGATTTGTTGACTTTCCCAAGGTTATAAAGCTAGTCGGTGGCTGGACTGTGACCAGAATAGAGGTCTTCCGAACCCTGGTTCCAAATTCTGTCCACAACCCCAGCCCACCTGGGAGCAGCGGGTCCAGTGCCCAGGTAATGAAGTAAGCAGGTCCTCCGTGCTCTCAGGACCACACGTGGAGAGCGGTGAGGACTTAGGAATGGGGAACCAAATCGTGATTTGATTGTGTTCATTCATTCTAGATTACAAACCAGGATTTATTTAAGAGTTAACCAGGCCTATAGATTAATGCACCAAGAACAACTCTTGAAGAAACTCTGGGTGTTCAGACTAGGTCTTGAAGAGGGGCCATTTGCTAGTGTTTTCAGTTCCCAGAAATTATCTTTTTACAGAATTAATCTGATCCCAACTATTTTCTAAATAGGATTTGTTTTTTCTGTATTATTTCCACTTGGGAGTGACAGTTAAAATGATTAGATAAAGAAAACCAAGAAGATGCTGTCTGCCCGTATCCTGCCCCTGGCTGATTCAGCCAGTTCCAAAAGCACACTTGGCATTTTTCTGCCCCTCTTAACTTGGTTAGCAGGGTCTGGTCTTGGTCCACGCATTGGCACATAGCAGGGAATGCCGTTCTTTGTCTAGGCCAAACACTGGCCCACATAGATGGGCCCGCAGGGTGAAGTACATAACAAAATAAGCGGAACCCAGGGCAGGTGGCACCGGGATGCCGCAGGCATCCAGGGAGGATTATCCCCCAAGCTCAGCTGTTCTTGGAAATGCAGCATCTCTGCTTCAGGTTAAGCAGGCCCCGCTATCAATGGTAAAGAAGTCAGACTGTCATTGCTCCATCACATCTGCCTTGATGGGGCATTGGATCTCGAGAGTTCCAGGACATCCGTTGGCACCTCTAGGTCAATGCACAGGGTTTACAGAGGCCCAGAAATCAGAGCTGGGCAAGGAGACTTGGGAACATAATCCTCTAATACTAATTATGTTCCTTTGCTGGCCACATCCAACTTCATCTCTCAGTTGTAAAATGTCGCTGGTTTGCTAGTGCAGTGCTAGTATAGCGTGGTGTGCTTCCAAATGCAAACCCACCCCTCCAGTTTCTAGGTATTCCAGTCCTTCAACTGGTCTATTCCTGTCTGGAAGGCTGTGGTTCTCTTTTTTTTTAATTTTTTTTAAATTATTTATTTTTTTAATTTATTTATTTTTGGCTGCATTGGGTCTTCGTTGCTGCGTGCGGGCTTTCTCTAGTTGCAGCCAGCAGGGGTTACTCTTCATTGCGGTGCGCAGGCTTCTCATTGCGGTGGCTTCTCTTGTTGCGGAGCACGGGTTCTAGATATGCGGGCTTCAGTAGTTGTGGCTCGAGGGCTCTAGAGTACAGGCTCAGTAGTTGTGGCGCACGGGCTTAGTTGCTCTGCGGCATGTGGGAACTTCCCGGACCAGGGCTCAAACCCGCGTGCCCTGCATTAGCAGGCGGATTCTTAACCACTGCACCACCAGGGAAACCCAAGGCTGCGCTTCTTAGTTTGCAAGTGTGTTATGGTGGTCCTAAAACATGGTTCTACCCTCTTTAGATTCACTTTTGATTCACAGATTCAGACTGATCACAGAATTAGCCAAGCCAGTTTTACCACTGAAACAAACACCTTGACCAGCCTTTTCTCCCCCATTCAGGGCACACACGTGCTTCAATCGATTGGATCTTCCACCTTATCCCTCGTACTCCATGTTGTATGAAAAGCTGTTAACGGCGGTAGAAGAAACCAGCACCTTTGGACTTGAATGAGGAACTCAGAACTTTTCCTGGCCAGTGACATCATCCTCTCCCTTTCCCTGAATCAACTCTCCTTTGATTTTGGTATTCCATGATTTTCGTTTTCAAACCAAATCAGGATTGACGAGCTGTGCATGAAGCATTGCCTTCTTCTCAGATCTTACCTTCAGGCTTATCTCCTCTACTTTCAATGAACTGCTAGCCTGTATGCAATATTTAAAAACAAACAAACAAACAGCTGTCTCAAGGTCTGTGTATATCTCCACATACCTCCATTACTGACAATGAAATATGAATGCAAGTTATGCTACACTTGACCAAATGGTAATAAATGTTTACTTCCATTTCTATGATTTAAGGGGAAATTTGAGCATTAAGCATTCCGAGCTTTTCTACACCCATCTCTTCTGAGCAGAGCCACCATTTTTAATAATTTCTAACAACAAACGCCAGATTAGGAGCTGATCAACTCTTTCTTTTCCTCCCACTCTACTTTTTCCCTGGGCATCCAATCCATCCAAAAACAGCAGTGGCAACACCACAATTCTGATACATTCAACTCATGGTTCGTATGTGGCATCGGTCCCATCACCTGGAACTAGCCTAGACATATGGTGCAAATATTACACTTTCCAACCAATAATAACAGCAAGAAAAACACCTCCTGCTGATGCAACACAGGGCATCCCAATGGTTGTGGGGATTGTGGCTCGACTTGAGTTCAGAGAAGTCCTGGGGGGGGGAGGGGGGTGTACCCCCCGTGAACACCCACTACCCAAGAAGCACAAACTTGTGCACAAGTCCAAGAAGGAGATCTCATTGTGTAGCATAAACAACGAGGCTTCTACCCCCATTGTGTTGTATAGAACGCGTTGAAGCAAACAGGAGAAAGGGGAGAAGGGCATTAGGGCATATTAGAAGGACATATTCAGTTGGTCTGAATACTTGAGTCCTGTACTGTTTTCTTTTGCTCTGTTCCATCTAGCCACAGGTCTCCTTCCCAGAGGAAGAAAAATGTCCTGATAATCTCATGACTTTTGTTCAAGCCAAGTAATTACCTGTTTGGCAAACAAACTTTTATTTCAACTTTGATAGTGTTTTCATTTCTTCATGGTTTTTTTTTTTTTCCTTCATCATGGTGTTCAAATTCCTTCACATCTGATTGTCCACAGGGACCGCACTAAATCGGAAGCCGCAGAGAGCGATGGTGCTTGTTAGGGATCAAGGGCAATATAATACATCTCCTTCCTCCGTAGCAGTCATCCCTGGCGCAAAGACCTAACCCCCCAAAGGGCAATATAATACATCTCCTTCCTCCATAGTGGTCCTCCTGGAGCAAAGACCTAACTCCCCAAAGGCACACTGATTTGTGTTAAAATAGGGATCCAGTTTCTTTTAGCATTCAGTAAAGAGACGTCTCAGAAAACGTAGTGTTTTCAGAACAACAGTTGCAGGCTCCAGGGACAGCCTAACCTCTCAATTACATTTGCCATAAACCCAGACATGATGGTCATTTGCTATTTGTCTAACCTTGTTATCATGTCGTCTGAAATATGTCACTAATGAAAGTGTTTTTCTTCACTGGGAAAAGAGCTGTTGAAATGTCACATTGTTGTCCTTCAGTATATTAAGCAAGGGAGAAATGTGAGAAATGTGGGAAAGTTAATTTCATCCAAAGCCAGGTCTAGAGTTCATATTGGTTTGCATCCAGACAATGTGTTAATTGTGCTTCCTGTACAAGGAAACCTTCCTTTAGCGGGGATTAGAATGCTCGGCACCCCTTGCTGCTGCGTACCTGTTGTCAGTCAGGGAATGTGTATGTTACAGAAATCGGCCCTTCTGTTGTTGTCTAAAAAGAATATTTACCAAGATAGGATGATGGAATGTGTAAGTTACATAATACAGAATGAGGGATCTGTAAAATTCAGGACACATTTCAGCATGTGGAGCTGTTGTTTATGAAATCAGGGCATAAGGGTGATGCAAATTGTTTCACCATCCTATATAGAATAGCATCTCTAGTACAGGGGGCATCTTTCATTTTTAGAATTTGGTGTTAGATGTATGTAAATACTCAATTCAAGCATTCAGTTCTTCTTTTCAGTACTTATATTAGAACACTGGCAAGGGAGAAAGCTCCCAAAGATGGAACCTGCTCCCGGGGAGCTTCACAATTTACACAATTTAATCTGTTAATTAGATTAATTGAGGACTATTCTTCCCACATACAGAAGGACCAAGGTAGCCTAGAAGTTATATACAGATGGAAAACTTGGGCATGAATGATTTTCAACTAACTTTTCCTTATTCCCACTGCCCCACCCAATGCCATGGCTCAGATATATCCCACAAAGCATCCAGGAGCCCTATTTCATGAAAGTATAAAATTCCAGAAAGACATACTGGTGTCAGAGTCCCTGAAAGAGTGTGAAGTGTGCTTAATAGGGTCCCAATTTCCATTACAGCCTTGCACAGAATCCCTAAGGAAGGAAAACAAAGAGAAGAGGAGGACAGAGAGTTGCTATGGAAAAATCTTTATTTCTCTTTGTCCCAGATGATGTTTCTTCAGTTAATATTCCCTCATATATAAGGCTGATTTTTAAATTATGTATAACATTATATATATATATATATATATATATATATATATATATATTTACACATATAACAAAACAGCCATAGGACTCGATTGTGCTATTAATTTCACCAGGTGGAGGTGCAAACCACCCCAAATCATATAATTCATAATGGACAAGATAGATGTCACCCATTTGTTACCTTGTGTAAATTTCCTTTTAACTTAAAGTATTAGTTTTCTCCATGGAGGCATAGTATAAAATTAATCATTTATAAACCACTATTTCCCTAAAACAAGATCTTTTAGAGCTATTTCTTTTGAATTTATTTTATTTATTTTATTTTTAACTGCATTGGGTCTTTGTTGCTGCGCGCGGGCTTTCTCTAGTTGTGGCGAGCGGGGGCTGCTCTTCGTTGAGGTGCGCGGGCTTCTCATCGCGGTGGCTTCTCTTGTTGCGGAGCACAGGCTCTAGGCACGCAGGCTTCAGTAGTTGTGGTGCACAGGCTCAGTAGTTGTGGCACACGAGCCCAGCTGCTCCACGGCATGTGGGATCTTCCTGGACCAGGACTCGAACCCGTGTCCCCTGCATTGGCAGGCAGACTCAACCACTGCGCCACAAGGGAAGCCCTAGAGCTATTTTTAGTAAGAGTGTATTACCTTTGATTGGGAGACAAATAAGAACAATAAATAAGAGAATACTTATGCTTCCATTAGAAAAATGCTTCAAAAATACTATGAAGTATTTATGATAATTTCATGGCTATCCCATTTTTTTCTATCATATGAAGGTGATAATCCTAAAAACAGAAATGGATTCTGCAGAATCAGGAGAAGTACTATAAAGCTACTAATTTCCTTGTCATCCCTATGTCTATAAGTTGACCGTGGTTGTGAAAATTTTTTACTGCTATCACGATTGTCATGCAGTGAGAAAATTAAGAAAAAGTGATATATGATTTGTTGGCAGGCTTTATGCAGAATCTCAGTCTTTTTCTCTTCTAATACATGACCATGTGTGCTTTAACAGTAAGTGCATTTGTGTGGCCAGCCCACGAGCTGGACCTTCCAGAACAGTTCTAATGTTACATCTGTGGCACCATCAGTCTGTGTGTCAAGCCATGTGTCCCAAATTTGGGTTCAGAAAATTTCTCAGTTCCCACAAATGTTTTCCCAGTCAAGATGAAACACTTTCACATGAAAGTAGTTAGAACTTTACATAACAAATGTGGTGCTTTATTATTATTATTATTATTATTATGTACTTCAGTGTTCGTTCTTAAAACTACTGCAATACTATATCATCAAAACCTGGGATGGATGTTCCAGCTATCGTAAAGTCCAAAAGAGAAAGTGTTATTTTCCTGTTAGTGACATGTAGTCCCTTTGTTCTAGTGGAAAAAAAGGTGCCTAGAGGTAATATTTAGAGTAAATATTGTTCCATTAACCTACTTCCTGAAGCTTCCAATTTACCTAAGGAAATGTCTATAACGATTTTGTTCAAAGTCTTTGTTTTAGTCAATAGCAGAAGTCCTTGTTCTTGGGTTGATTTTGCTTATATTGACAAGAGAAATGTCACGTAATACTCAGGCCGAGCTTTCTCTTCCATCCTGCCACCTTCAAGGAATGTCAATAAACACTTTGGTATGGCATTGTGTGTGCTCCTTATTGCAAAGAGAAGGCTAGGGCCATGCATAACAGTTTGCATCATGCTCATGCCGGGTGTACACAGTGAAACAACACAGAAGACTACCAGCTGCTACGGTAAGTACTCCCCGGGAAGATTATCAAAAAAGCGTAAGTGATGTGCTCACAAATCCACAGATAAAGGGACAGCTTTTGTAACAAGTTCCTGCTGTGTGCCTATTAGAACGGCACACAAGCTATGAGATTTTGTGAGTGTGCTTTATATCAAATCAGGCATACACTGGCTTGTTGAATTCCTCCCTGTCTGAGATGCTTCTACAAAGGCTTCAGGCCACAGCCTGACACCCGGTGTGACCCTGAGACAAGGTTTCGCTCTAGGCAAAAGTGTTGAGTCCAATGGCACATAACGAGAGTCCCTGTACCACAGTGATATTCTCTCCTGATTACCTCCTTCCAAGTCTCAAAAAGAAAACCATGTGGCTCTCACTGGGTGGTCAGAAGCTGATTTATTCTTTGAGGAAAAATCTTTTATCATTAGAAAAGAAGTATGGGTAGAATTGAGAGAAAGAAAAACCTGAGAAGTCTCACTATTGCATTTTTATACCCATGTTGGGTTTATGTGAGACTCATTCAAACTGAAAATAATTTTTCTCTTAAGATATAAGAAAAAAAATTATCTTAGACCATAATTGACAAAGAGGAATAGATGATATTATCTTGTGTTTTAATCTGATCATTATTCTGAAATCAAAACTAAATCTCAGATCTCCTGATTTCTGTGGCCGTACTTTTCCAATACACTGTGCTGACAACTCATTAATTATATACTGTAAAAAAAAAATTGACATGTATAGCTTATATTCAAGATATGATTTAAATATGTTTGTAGAGGATTATTCTCTAGCAGAATAAATGAAGGGAGTTATGGAAAGTCAAGCGAACCTTTATCAGTGCCGCAGGAATCATCACGTTTATAGCTGGGAACAGGCCCTTAGATACTTTTGTCTGACTAGTTTATCTTGGAAACAAGGAATCTGAGACCAGAAGAGGTAATTTGCTCAAGCCACTAAGCTTTATCTTGGGGACAGAAGGTATGCCCTGTCACAGAATATCCCTTGGGGTCCTGGGCCTCTGGACCTGGCATAACTATTAGGAAATTTGCCAGGAGGGTAAAAGAAATGGAACCAAGATCCACCTGGGGTACCATAGAGGATGCCAGGAATCCACAGCCAATGTGTATTCACCCTCTGTATGAGTTTGCTGTATAACAAAGTATAGTATAACAAAGGACTACAAAGGGAGTGGCTTAAACACAGCTAGAAGTCCAAGATCAAGGTGATGGTGGGGTTGGTTCCTTCTGAGGCCGAGAGAGAGAATTTGTTCCCTCCCTCTCTTCCAGATTCCAGTGGTTTGCTGGCAGTCTTTGGCGTCCCTTGGCTTGGAGATCTCAGCTTTCATCCTCGGGTAATGTTCTTGCCTTCTGTGTGTTTGTGTGTGTCTGTGTTCAAATTTCCCCTTTATATAAGGACACCAGTCATATTGCCTTATAACCCACCCTATGATCTCATTTTGTAACTTGATTACCTTTATAAAGACGCTAACTCCAAACAAGGTCACATTCTGAGGTACTGGAAGTTAGGACTCCAACCAGCTTCTTTGGAGGATACAATTCAATCCATGCCATCCTCCTTCCTGCCACACTGATCAGTGTCATCAGCCCCAACAGTAATAGTAATAATAATAAAAGCTATCAAATTTAGAACCACACAATTCACCACAAATTTTCTGACGGCTTTTTAATTGCAATAATAATCATCATGGAAGGAATAAAATTGTTACCTATAAGTTACTGCTCTTTAAAATAGTTTAATATAACCAACTATATTTCAATAAAGAAGTTTTTTAAATAAAAATAAATGACTAAGTTCTATTAGTCCCTTCCCAGCTAAATTCTTATTGTTTTTGCTTTTCTCAAAAGTAAACATTAAAACATTTTTATGATCATTTTGCAGTATTTAAATGAAATAGAAATACCTTATCTATAATAAAAAATAAAATAGATTAATATAGTAAATCAATAATTAATATTACAGGAAATTCCCTGGTGGTCCAGTGGTTAGGACTTTGTACTTTCACTGCTGATGACCTGGGTTCAATCCCCGGTCGGGGAGCTAAGATCCTTCAAGCCTCACAACATGGACAAAAAATAAATAAATTTAAAAAATAAAAGATCCACTTTTTAAAATAAACTAAAATTATAGTATCTGTTTAATCAATGGATTAATGAAGATGACTGGGACCACAGTAAATTTTTCACTACTTAAAAAAAAGAACTGGTGCTTTTCATGTATTGGGTTGGCCAAAAGGTTCATTCCGTTTTTTCCGTAAGATGGCTCTAGTAGCACTTAGTCGTCTTTAACTTCATTCGAAACCATGTTGTTAGATTGTATGTGACAGCCATCATATCAGCGTGCATTTTAAAAAAGACATCAAAATTGGTGAATTTTTGTGTAGCCATTTTAATCTTGAAGATGGAAGCAACATTTTTGGCATATTATGCTTTATTATTTCAAGAGAGGTAAAAACACAACTGAAACACACAAAAAGATTTATGCAACGTATGGAGAAGGTGCTGTGACTGATCAAACATGTCAGAAGTGGTTTGCGAAGTTTCATGCTGGAGATTTCTTGCTGGAGATGATGCTCCATGGTCGGGTAGACCAGTTGAAGTTGATAGCGATCAAACTGAGACATTAATCGAGAACAATCAACGTTATACCACGCGGGAGAGAGCCGACATACTCAAAATATCCAAATCAAGTGTTGAAAATCATTTGCACCAGCTTGGTTATGTTCATCGTTTTAATGTTTGGGTTCCACCTAAGTTAAGTGAGAAAAAACTTCTTGACCGTATTTCCACATGCGATTCTCTACTTAAACGTAATGAAAACGCTCCATTTTTAAAACAAATTGTGACAGGCGATGAAAAGTGGATACTGTACAACAGTGTGGAATGGAAGAGATCGTGGTGCCAGTGAAATGAACCACCAACAACCACACCAAAGGCCAGTCTTCATCCAAAGAAGGTGATGTTGTGTATATGGTGTGATTGGAAGGGAGTCCTCTATTATGAGCTTCTTCCGGAAAACAAAACTCTTAATTCCAACAAGTACTGCTCCCAGTTAGACTAACTGAAAGCAGCACTTGACGAAAAGTGTCCAGAATTAGCCAACAGAAAATGCATAACCTTCCATCAGGATAACACAAGACTGCACGTTTCTCTGATGACCAGGCAAAAACTGTTACAGCTTGGCTGGGGAGTTCTGATTCATCCACCGTATTGACCAGACACTGGACCTTCGGATTTCCATTTATTTTGGTCTTCACAAAATTCTCTTAATGGAAAAAATTTCAATTCTCTGGAAGACTGTAAAAGGCACCTGGAACAGTTCTTTGCTCAAAAAGATGAAAAGTTTTGGGAAGACGGAATTGTGAAGTTGCCTGAAAAATGGCAGAAGGTAGTGGAACAAAAGGGTGAATACGTTGTTCAATAAAGTTCTTGGTGAAAATGAAAAATGTGTCTTTTATTTTTACTTAAAAACTGAAGGCACTTTTTGGCCAACCCAGTATTGCCTTAGCTACATTTATATCCCCATCTAAAGCTGAAAAAAAAAAACAACCCTGAAACATAGAGAAGTTAATTTACCCAAAGTAAATGTATGGCCAAGATTTGAACAAGGAGCTTGGCTCCAGAGTCCAAGCACTCAACCACCACTACCCACCACCTTCATTCCTTTAAGCATTTTTTGAATACTTATTACATGCTGGGTCCTGTGCTTAGGAGTCTTTGCCCTCAGGGAGTCCATCGTCCAGCAAATAACACTGCATTCTTCCCCTTCATTTGAGATTTGGCCCCTGCTTTTAATATGCATAGTCCCTCTCCCATTCCCCACCCCAGGCCCAGAGTAAGATGGGATGTCCTTGTAAAATAATAATAATAAATAAGCAAAATGCTATGGGGAAAGGGAACAGAAGCCATTGGCTCCGCTGGAGAGGAAAGTCAGACAGAAATGTGTTTATAATGGCGGCAGGATTTGAGCATGTATAAAGTTGGGGAAAATAATTTAGGTTTATCACCGAGAGGGAAACATGTTCTTCCTGAAACAGTAAACAGAGAAGGGCCTAGAAGTGAGTAAATCAGGCTTAAAACCTTTGCATCTTGAAGAGCTGGGAGAACATAGAGATTTTTTTAATGTCTGGGAACTCTGAGTGAGTTAGTGTTAAAACTTGTTTCATTAGCCATCTCCTATATGCCCAAGAACTTGTATTTCTTTTCCATTTTCTTTTCATTTCATTCCAAGAAGTGTATGTTACAGAGTTTTCTTTTTGCCTTTATAGTTACATAATTCCTATTACTTCTTTTTAATTGAAGTATACTTGATTTACAATGTTGTGTTACCTATTATTTTTTAAATGCAATAAAAATTGGGTCACGACTTTTATCCAAACTTTTATATTTGCCCATAAAAAGAGATTCTCTTCTTTCAAGCTTATTCCTTTGGTGGAAAAAATTAAATAACAGTGGGGACTATCTCTTTTCTAAGATTATAGTAGATCATAAAGTGGAATTCATCACCCCTGCCTATAGCCACACCCTTTTCCACACTCCTAACTCTGCTGTCACCTCCTACTGGGATCTAAGCATTCTGACCTACCTGCTTTGGCCAACATACTGCAAGCAGAGGCTTCTAAAGTATTTGCACAGTTAAGCTTGACTTCTCTCTCTTGCTGCTCTCCTGTCGTGAGGAGTGCATGCCCGCTGTAAGAGGAGGATGAGAAACAGGGGGAGCCCAGCTGAGACACGGCTAGATCAACCAACAGCCAGTTGACCCCCAGGTATTAGGGCAGACTCAGCCACGATCATGAAAGCCACCCAGCCGAACTCCAGCTGAGACATGGTTACATGCCAGTGATATGTTATGATTGTTGTACATTGTTATGGTGGCAATAGATAACTGATTCAAAGACCATGAGGCATCCTTTCCTTTCTGGGATAACTTTTGAAACCAAGCATTGAAAGTTTGGCTTAACCTTATTATGCATGGTGGCCACTGTTTAATTTAAATTAATAATGATGCTGACGCGAGAAGAGAAATTGGCGTATTTATATGAGCTCATCAACAAAAAATTATAAAATACGTGAGGAACTGCCAGGTAGAATGAACAAGGGGAACTTGAAATACTACTGCAATCTAAAAGAGGCATAAAGTAAGTACTTTGAAATGTTCAGACAGAGAAGAAATAAAATATGTGAATCAGGGATGGCAGATTATAAACTTTGAAAAAGCAGGTATGAAAAGAGCAATACTGTGTCTTTGCTTTTTTGTTTGTTTGTTTGTTTTTTGCTGGAACAAGCCACTTGAACTCCTTAAGTATTTAACATATGAAAAAGTGTAGCAGCTCATGGCACTTGAAAGATATAGCTTCTAAAATAAGTGAATCTATATTTTTCATGTATTTGTTTATAAAATGTAGTTTTGTCATAATTATATGGTACAAACAAATATTGCTCAGTTGATATTTATTTTGTAGATTAAACTATTATGTTGAGATAAGAACGCTGAACTTCTACCCTGAGAACGCTGAGCCCCAGCTTCCAAAAAGTTGATATGTAGGTGCTTAAACAATGTCATTCAAATTTGTTTTTGTTATAAGAAGTATAGTTTGTTTCCTTGGTATAGAAACACACATAAATATGATTTGGTTTGTTAATTATTGTTATTAATTTGTTTTGGTCAATTTTATAAATAATTTATAAATCAAAATTCTTTGAATTTGTAACTCAGTAAGCTTCATTTATTTTGAGGCTATGTATTATGTGTATATAAGTTAATGATGGTTGGGTCTCCTTGGTGACTTGTTTATTTTACAAATATGTAATGACTATCTTACCCCCCAACAATATTAACCTAAAATTCTTTTGTCTTCATTTTTAAGAGTTATTAAGGATTTTATGGATATCCATATCCTATCTATTGTGTAGATACCCATAAAAACCTTTACCCAACAAGCAGAAAATATGCATTCTTTCCAAGCACAAAAGCATTTCCTAAATAAATAAATAAGACTATAGACAATGTCTCAATAAATGCCAAAGAAGGCATAGTCCCACATTCTCTGACGACAATGCAACGTAATTAGAAGCGAATAGTTTTAAAAATTATTTACCACAGGATTATAAGAAAACACTAAATACTCATGACTCATGAATATTGCTAAAACATCTCTTAGACTTTATATCCAACTGGCCCATGAACATCTCTATTCACTGGGGTGAAAAACAGATCAAACTTATGTCAGTTAAGGTTTTGATCAGGGAAGTAGAGTCACTCTGAATGATACAGAATAAGGACTTTATTATAGGGCCAGACCTTGCACAGCTGTGGGGCTGCTGAATAAACCTATTGAAGCTTTTGCAGACAATGGTTGGTCTGAATCAGGAAGAGAAGCCAGATCTGCAGCAGGGGAGAACCAGGACAAAGGAAGCTCACAAGGATGAACTGAAACCCATGAGAACAAACTAGAAGCTGCCTCAAGAATGTTGGTGACCTGTTGAAAGTGATGGCTACTTTCATGATGGAGCTACATACATACCTGACCCAGGATTCAGAGAAACTGCAAAAAGAGATCCTTCTCTCAAGCTCTTCATCTAATCCACCAGCAATTCTTGCTGGACCTACCTGGAAAGAATTTCCATTTTTTCACCAATTCCATTGCCACCTCCCTTAGTCCAACCCACAGTGATTTCTCATCTGTATTATTGTCACAGTCTCCTAGCTGGCCTTCCTGGATCCAACTCACCACCCTACAGTCTATCCTCCACACTGTAGCGAGAATAATCTGTATAAAACGTGTTAAATCACAACACTCCCCAGATCAAGCCCTCCAATGGTTTCCCATCAGTGTATAAATCCCTACCTGACATGCCTCTGGCTACTTTGCTTATCTCTGACCTCTCTCTCCGAGCCACACACCCAAACACCCTAGAGCCTTTGCAGTCATGATTTGCTCTGCTTGGAATTCTCTTTCCCTGTGTGTATGCAAGGTTCTCTCCCTCTCTCCATTTAGGTTGCTCTCCATCTTTCACCTTCCCAGAGAGGCTTTTTCTGTTCAACAAATATGAAGTAGAGTCTCCAGACCCTCCCAATCTCATTTTCTTGTTTCATGTTTTTTTATACTACTTATCTCTACCTGACTTATATCTCTTATTTGTTTATTGTGCCTCCTCCATAAGAATGTAAATTCCAGAGAAGCAGGGATGTTGTTTTGTTTACCCTTATAACACCAAGGCCTAAAACAGTTCTGGCTAAATACCAATGTAATGAATTAATTTAGTTAATTAATCAAATTTAATTAATCTCTGGATATTTCTTGAATAAATGAATGAATTTCATACAGGGTATAAAAAATTAATAAGAGTTTCCGGTTCCTCATGTAAGGAGCTTGTAAGTCATCACTTCGTCCTCACAACTCATTAAAAGCAGCAACAGACTGAAAGCTCAACTCTTCTTGGCTCCATAAGAGAGGGGAAGACACAGGGCCAACCGGGGCCCATAAGACTGGAGAGACAGACGGGCAAATACAGGGAGTCTTGGCTTATCGGAACAGAGACCCTCAGAAATTGCCACAGGAGCCAGTGCTGGAGGAGGAAACGCTGAACTGTAATCGAGCAATTGCTGGAAACTCAATGTGAACAAATCTGAGAGTTAAAAACTCCAGGAGGACCCCACAATCATAGGGAGGTCTCCACAATCTTGTGAGACTTATTTCCAGTTCAACCAGCTTCCCACAGCAAATATCAGAGAAAAATACCCTCAAGCTTCTGGCAGGGAGAGGGGAAAAGGAACCATTCCAAAATATACCAGAGCACTTCGTTCTTCTTAACAAGGCCAGCCTACAGGGGAAACTAGTTAAACAGACCCTAACCCGCTGGGGTCTTTCCAGAGCCTAACTGACTTCAGAAAAGGGAAATACCAAACTCCAGCTTACTCTAGTCATACTCTCCCACCTAAGGAGGGAGAAAGAAACTGAGCGACACTTGTGAAGTTCACAGTCCAGAGGCACAGGCTCACTAAAAGACTGAGACCTAATCATGGGACTGTAGAATGCTTCCCCTTGCCGCACACCTCACCACCACGTGACTAAAGGCCCATTTACAGCACTTCTTTTTACACCACCTCATGTCTAGTTATCAAGAAAAAAATTACTAGACATACTAGAAGAAAAAAAAAACCAAAAACACTATTTGAAGAGACAAAGCAAGCATTAGAACCAGACATGGCAAGGGCATTGGAATTACCAGACTGGGAAGTTAAAACAACTATGGTTACTATGCTAAGGGTCTAATGGATAAAGTAGACAACATACAAGAACAGATGGGCAATGTAAGCAGAGAGACGAAAATCCTAAGACAGAACGAAAAAGAAATGCTAGAGATCAAACACAATGTAACAGAAATGAAGAATGCCTTTTATGGGCTGATTAATAGACTAAGACGTGCTGAGGAAAGAATCTCTGAAATTGAGGATATCTCCATAGTAACCTCCAAAACTGAAAAGCAAAGAGAACAAAGACCAGAAAAAGCTAAACAATATCCAGGGTCTGTGGGACAACTAAAAAAGATGTCATGTGTGTAATGGCAACACCAGAAGGAGAAGGGAAAAAGGAATAGAAGACATATCTGAAACGGTGATGACTATAAAGTTTCCCCCAATTTCATATCAGACCAAACCACAGATCCAAGAAGTTCAGAGAACCAAAGCAGGATAAATGCAAATAAATAAATAAATTACACTTAGGCATATCATTTTGAAATTACAGAAAACCAAAGATGAAAGATCCTGGAAGTAGCCAGAAGGAAATAACACCTTAACTATAGAGGAACAATAATAAGAATTACATCCAATTTCTCCTCAGAAATTAAGAGTAGAGTGAAATGTTTGAAGTGGTGACAGAAAAAAATCCACCAACCTAGAATTCTGTACCCTGCAAATTATCCTTCAAAAGTGAAGGAGAAGGGCTTCCGTGGTGGCACAGTGGTTAAGAATCCGCCTGCCAATGCAGGGGACACGGTTTCAAGCCCTGGTCTGGGAAGATCCCACACGCCGCGGAGCAACTAAGCTCATGTGCCAAAACTACTGAGCCTGTGTTCTAGAGTCTGCGAGCCACAACTACTGAGCCCGCATGCTGCAACTACTGAAGCCCGTGTGCCCTAGAGCCCATGCTCCACAACAGGAGAAACCACCACAATGAGAAGGCCATGCACCGCAACAAAGAGTAGCCCCCACTCGCCACAACTAGAGAAAGCCCACGCGCAGCAGCGAAGACCCAACACAGCCAAAAATAAGTAAATAAAATTAATATTTTTTAGAAAGTGAAGGAGGAAAAAAAATTCTCAGACAAACAAAAACTGAGGGAATTTGTTGCCAGTAGACTGTCTTGAATGAAATGTTAAAAGAAAGGCTTTAGGGCTTCCCTGGTGGCACAGTGGTTAAGAATCCACCTGCCAATGCAGGGGACATGGGTTCAAGCCCTGGTCCGGAAAGATCCCACATGCTGCGGAGCAACTAAGCCCGTGCGCCACAACTACTGAGCCCACGTGCCACAACTATTGAAGCCCACACGCCTAGAGCCCGTGCTCCGCAACAAGAGAAGCCACCGCAACGGGAAGCCCACACACCACAAAGAAGAGTAGCCCCCACTCGCCACAACCAGAGAAAGACCGCATGCAGCAACAAAGAACCAACACAGCCAAAAATAAATAAATAAATCTAAAAAAAAAAAAAAAGAAAGGCTTTAGAGAAAAGGAAAATAATAATATAGGTCAGGAACTCAGAACTGTATAAAGAAAGGACAAGCATTGAAGGACAAATAAGTGAAGGTTAAAGTCAAGTCCACAGAGGAACAGGGCCGCTTCTGGTCCACAGCTGGGACCGTGGTTAGCAGGCCTGCCAGTGGTACACAAGCCTGTCTTCTCAAGGTGGCCCTCCTCAGTCCTTGGCTCCACTGAGGTTTCACAACCTCCTTCCTGGATCCCAGGAAATGTGGGCTGGGAACCTCGCACTCCACCATATTGCTAATATCACCAATACCACACTGTCTTGATTGCTATAGCTTTATAGTTTGTCTTGAAGTTGGGTAGTGTCAGCCCTCTGACTTTGTTCTTTTCCTTCAATATTGCGTTAGCTATTCTGAGTCTTTTGCATCTCCATATGAACTTTAGATTCAGTTTGTCAGTATCCACAAGATACTTCATTGGGATTTCGATTGGGATTGTGTTTAATCTACAGATCAAGATGGTGTTATTTTGAGGCCTCAAGAAAGTACAGGTAAATTTTTCAAAACAGTGCCTAGAATACATTAGGGAATTTATAAATGTTATTTCTGGCTGAACCACCTTATCTTGCATAGGAAACAGAATTTAGGAATTAAAGCATTCCTATGTCAGGCCAGTAAAGGCCGGTCCAGTGCAAAATAATTACTTCTGTGTTTCCAGAGTCTTCGCAGAATATAAAAGGCTGACCTTTACTCTCATTTCCCAAGAGGAGATCACCAGAAATGATTCTGTGAGCGTGCCCATTAATCTTGTTTTTCTACTCTGTATCTTCAGACCTCAGAACTGTAAATCATAGAAACTAAACCTAGAGTCCACCATAAGATTGATTTTTCTCCGCTTTTATTTTCTAGAGCTCATGTGGTTATTTCCTCTAGGCATCTTCTTCATGAGTGTTTAAATGAGAAGTTAGGAGACGGGGTTCTAGGCTCCTGTGCTGCTGATGCTTCCTTAGATGTGTAGACTCTTTTGATGATGCTGTTTTCTCGTGCTCAAAGATTTCCATCAATCTGTTATGTATTTAGCATAATAATAATTCAAAACTCCAAACGTTACAGTCGATGAAATACCAATTATATTACATTTTCAACCAGTCTGAAGTGGATCCACGTTTCCTCTCTTGAGCTGATATGCTCCTTTTAGTTTGCACTGTAAAACACAGAATTGCAGAGAATTTCATGAAAATATTTGTTATGCTTTTCATTAGCTCGTCTACATTTATTAAGATATTTAGTTTTCTTGGGCTTCCCTGGTGGCGCAGTGGTTGAGGGTCCGCCTGCCGATGCAGGGGACACGGGTTCGTGCCCCGCTCCGGGAAGATCCCACATGCCACGGAGCGGCTGGGCCCGTGAGCCGTGGCCGCTGAACCTGCGCGTCCGGAGCCTGTGCTCCGCAACGGGAGAGGCCACAACAGTGAGGGGCCCGCGTACCGCAAAAAAAAAAAAAAAAAGATATTTAGTTCTCTTAATCGATAAACACCTCAGAAGTCATATAGAAAATTTTAACCTGGGAATTGAGTTGTCCATTTATCAATATTTCAAAGTGTGTTAGCTGATCCTTTCATTAGATTCCACAACATTCACCGAACAGCTATTGAAGGACATGCTGTAGCTGCTTCACTTGTGTTGTCTCAGATCCATGTGCTTTCAAATCTGAACCCTCACATGTGTGTAAATTTGTATTTAGTTTCACAATAACTCTCCTCCCCAAAGTTATCTTTTATAACTCTGGTAGAACAATTGTCATTTTCTCACATGTCAACCTGATTTAGAAAGGCTATATGGCAAAGGAAAAGAGAGAAGAGATGACCCTAGTGAGTTGCCCCTTCCTAAGCTAAATTCTGAAAAATGGTCAGTGAAAGGTTAGAGTCCAGTCTTACATTTGACCTAAATGCTAATTTTGGCACCCAAATGAGAAGTACAAATCGATCTTCTTTCACAGCAGACGTCAAAGGAAATTATGTTGTTTATCTGAAATGCTGATCTCAAATGCATATTCATCCTCAGAGAGCTTAGATCTGTAACTTACACATAATTTCCCAGACAGTGCTCTGGTATTTAAAAAATAATCGAAGTTTGGACGTACAACAAGCTTCAATTTGAAGTAGGAGAAAGAGAATGTGATTTAATCCCCCATCAGTAGATGGAAAGATAGGATCAGCTGGGTAGGTGTGAGTTGTGTTTAAAATAGTGGCATGGACATATATACACTACCAAATGTAAAATAGATAGCTAGTGGGAAGCAGCCGCATAGCACAGGGAGATAGGATAGGGAAGGTGGGAGGGAGACGCAAGAGAGAGGGGATATGGGGGTATGTGTATACGTATAGCTGATTCACTTTGTTATACAGCAGCGACTAACACAACAATGTAAAGCAATTGTACTCCAACAAAGATGTTAAAAGTAATAATGATAACCATAGTCCATGCCTGGATGGCAGGACTATGGAATGTTTATTTTAAAAACAAAGCTTAAAATTCTTTTCACTTAGTTTAGTTATAGAAGTAATATATAATCATCTAAAGACATTTGGAAAGACAAAATATAAAAGAAAATTACTCAACAATAGTCTCATACCTCAAAAAGAATCACTATTGAGTGCTAATGTCATGTCACGTCTTTTCAATGCACTTTAGAAGTATACTATACAATAGAAACAATTTCGAATCATTCTTTTTTTATAGCTATCATTGCAAAACAAGTATAAGGCAGTGTGATTAATCCCTGGGAACTGTTGCATAATGACCTATCAAGTAAATATATGATAATTCATTTAATTACTTCCTACAGAGAGACATTTAGAGTGTTGCATATTCAATTCAACCACATTTATTCATCAGTATTTATGGAGTTTCTCTTATATACACTGAGATACAGAAATAAATGGTCTCTGTCCTCTCTAACTAGGAAAATGGAGAATTATACACTTAGAACGCAGTTTGATAAAGATGAGTTCAGGTTGATATGGAAGCAGGGAGGCCAGGCTCTTACCTGGTAGAATGAGGTTAGATACCCTACAGAAAGTGATATCTGAGTTCTTGGAAAAGTGCAGAAAAACACAGATTAGAACAAAAGAAGGAAATAAAAAGCACTTATGTTTTTATTCTTCCTGTATTTCCATCCATCATCACTAGTGATGGGCATTGAATTACCTTAAAATGTTTTGCTAATTTGACTCGCAAAAATGGGACCCCATTGGTTAATTATTTTTTAATTTTTTAAACATCTCTATTGGAGTATAATTGCTTTACAATGGTGTGTTAGTTTCTGCTTTATAACAAAGTGAATCAGCTCTACATATACATATATCCCCATCTCCCCTCCCTCTTGCGTCTCCCTCCCACCCTCCCTATCCCACCCTTCTAGGTGGTCACAAAGCACCTAGCTGGTCTCCCTGTGCTATGCGGCTGCTTCCCACTAGCTATCTATTTTACATTCGGTAGTATATATAAGTCCATGCCACTCTCTCACTTCGTCCCAGCTTACCCTTCCCCCTCCCCGTGTCCTTTAATCCATTCTCTACATCTGTGTCTTTATTCCTGTCCTGCCCCTAAGTTCATCGGAAACTTTTTTTTTTTTAGATTCCATATATATGTGTTAGCGTGTGGTATTTGTTTTTGACTTTCTGACTTACTTCACTCTGTATGACAGACTCTAGGTCCAACCACCTCACTACAAATAGTTCAACTTCATTTCTTTTTATGGCCCCGTTGGTTAATTTATAATTTCTTTGACTTCTAGCAAATTTAAACATTTGATATGAGTTTATTATATTTGTCCCTTTAAAAATTACTTTTTGTTTTCTTATTGTTCTATACAGTTCCTATTTTATTTATATCTAGCCACGGCTTAATCCCTTCATTCTTCTGCATCCCTTCAGACATCTCCACAATGTTATCTGGGATTATTTTCTATCTACCTAAAAAACTCCTTTTAGAATTTCCTTTAATGTAGGTCAGCTGATGATCTTAACGTTTGTCATAAAAATGCCTGTATTTTACTTTCAATTTTGAAGAATATTTTTTACTGGGTAGTATATAATCTAGATCGGCAGCTAATTTCTTCTAGTATTTTGAAGCTATCTGAAGGTCTTTAGGCTTCCAATTTGTCTTTGAGAATAAGCTCTTGATCTTACTGTTGCTCTATTGCAGGTAATATATCTGCTTCCTGTGCCTATTTTTTTTTTGAAGATTTTTCTCTTTGTCTTTAATTCTCAGTAGTCTACTGTGATCTGCCTAGGTATGGTTTTCTTTGCTTGAAATCTGCTGATATTCACAATGTTTCTTGATTCTGTGAGTTGTTGTCTTTCATTAGTTTTGAAAAATTCCTGGCCACTGTCCTTTACACTATTGCTTCTTTGTTTTCTCTCCCCTCTCCTTCTGATTCTTCAATTACATGTGTGTTAGAACATTTTAACACATACCTTACATGCTTTACAGTAAGTCTCCTACACACGAACGTTCAAGTTGCGAACTTTCAAAGATGCAAACGTGCGTTCCCATGTCCAGTCACGTAAGTTAGTTCACCTGTCTGGCATACATTGTCATGTGCATGCATCCTCTACAAGTGGTTGTGCTTTTGTGTACTTTATTGTACAGTACTGTATAGACTACAGTAGTACAGTATCTTTATTTCAAGCCCAGGATGTCCAGGAGCAAGTGTAAAAGCAACAGTGCTGTAGCTGGTACTGCTGAGATTCATGACTCAGGAAATGGCAAGGGGATTTTCTTTATTTGAGGAGGCACTGTTAGTTTTTGAGGCACAGGACCCAAACGTAAAACGGTACACGAAGCTTGCAGCAGCCATTCAGAATGCAATCCAGTGCTACCATGTCATCTGTGATGAGAAAAAAAGAGCTACTACCCAGACATCACTGGATTGTCTTTTCTAGAGGGTAGAGAGAACTGAATCCAGCAAGGAACAAGAACCTGTTCAGTCCATGTCAGGCGTGAGTGCAATTACAGCTTGCCCTCCTTCTCCTATTGCTGGCGATCCTGCAGCTCTACCATCTCCCACCTCCTCTCCCTCCTCCAGTCAGTAACTCTTCCTGCCTGTTCACTCGATGCCAGCCCCTGGATGCCAGCTGTTGTACTGGACTACTGTACTTTTCAAGGTACTGTACTGTCAGATTAAAATGTTTTCTTTATGTTTTGTTTGTTTTTTATGTATTATTTGTGTGAAAAGCCTTATAAACCTATTACAGTATACTACTATGTAGCCGATTGTGTTAGTTGGGTACCTAGGCTGACTTTGTTGGACTTAGGAACAAATTGGACTTAGGAACCCGCTCTCGGAACTGAATTCGTTCATATGTAGGAGACTTACTATATTCTCTTTTCTGAAAATTATGTCGTCTTATCTTGTGTTTCATTTTGCATAATTTTTGACCTATTAAGTTCACTAATCAGGTTCACTAATTTTTTCCTAAGTTGTATCAAATCTGTTATTAAACCCATCCCTATTGAGTCATAGTTTTAGTTTGTGGGGTTTTCTCCCCCCAATTCTACAAAGTCCATTTTATTCTTCTTTGGAGTTCTCACTTCTATGCTGAAATTCTCTATCTTGTCATTTAATTTCTTGAAGATATTAAACAGAATTATTCAAAAAACTGTCTTTAAGATTCAGTATCTGGTTCTCCTGCTTGTTTATTTCTGTTTTCTGCCTTTTCCTCTCAGTTTTTAAGATAATTCTTTTCGTGTGCCCCTTTTAAAAAATTTAAAAGTGCCAGACATTGGGTATGAAATACTGTACAGAATGTGTGGCTCTGGATGGTTGTGTTTTTCTCCAGAGGGGATTTACTATCGAGTTTTGAAGCTGTTCTTCAGTCCTTGGGAGGGCTGGTCTATTTCCTTTTTACCGATGCTCCTAGGCTGTAGCACTCTGGGGTGCCAACTGCAAGTCTAGTGTGTTTACCAGCTCTTTCTCCTTAGTAGATCCTAAACTCCAATTTTTCATCTCCCCAGCCTGGTGAGATGCCTAAAGTCCTACTTATTTTCTCACCCTTTCAGTCATTGCTTTGGAGTTATCAAACGCCTCATGGGAAAGTTGTGCCATTCTGGGCTGCCCTTCTTTCCAGGATCTTAGTCATCCAAGTTCTTGCTGCTTTTGAAACTCTCTGATGTTTCAAGTAGAGGACTGTTTTAAATTTTTTTCTAATATTTCTCAGTGACAGTATTGATCACAAGTAGACTAGCTCATCATCGCAAAACTCTAAGCAGAGCAGTGACATGATCTGATTTAGATTTTAAAAAGATCACTCTGGTTCCCTTGAAAATAAACTGTGTGGAATTGGGGAGGAAGAAGGATGGAAGCAGGTAATCCAGTTAGCGAGCTATCACAATAATCCAGACAAGAGATAATGCTAATTGTGGTAATGTGGAAGAGAAGTGATCAGATTCTGGATATATTTTGAAGGTAAAGCCAAGAGGATTTACTTGTAAATTGGATGAAGGTATGAGAGAAAGAGAGGAGTCAGTGCTGACGCCAAGGTTTTTGCCCTGAACCACCAGAAGGATGGAGCTACATTTACCGAGGTGGGGAAACTGGGCAGGAGTGCATTTGTGAAGGATGATCAGGACCTGACTTTTGCTCGTTACGTTTGAGATGCTAACTTGGCATCTAACTGGTGATGCCAAGTGTATACTTGAATATATGAGTCCGAAGTTCAGAGAATGGTTGGAAGCTGGAGATAAAAATTTTGTAGTCATGAGCATACGAATATAATTAAAGACACAAGACCGGATGAGAGCACCTCGAAAGTTAAATATAGAGAAGACTGCACACAGTATATTAGTGCCTGTTTCATAGGGCTGGTGTGAGAGCTTAAAAATATTTATCCACCTCTTGCCTCCACGTCCTCCTCTCAACGTGGGAAGGAACCAGCTGCCCCCGGGCAGCTTCCGCGTGCTGTACAGCAGCCCTGATCTGAGTCTCATCGCCCCTCCTGACCCGCCCAAGGGAAGGGATCGTGAAGCTCTGGCTGGCAGCTCCTACGCCTTTCATTAACGGAGGGCTCAGGTTTCCAACTCTCAGATGCTCAACAGGTGCGTAACTGGCTGATGCAGTGGGTCCTCCAGACAGAAGGGTGGTGCTGTTGGTCGCCTGCAGACTGCTCGGGCCCACCCCGAGGCCGCCCGCCAGGCTGCACCTTCTCCCCCTCGGCTGCAGAGGGCGCGCGTGAGGCACGCGGCGCTCCGGCCCCGCGGAAGCTCAGCGAGGGCCGAGGGGAGGGGAGGGGCGGGGCCGAGCGTGGGGCGGGACCGGACGGCTGGGAGGCGGGGGCCGGGAGGCAGCTGGCTGCACTCTGTGCGCGGCGCGGGGGAGAGCGGTTGATCTCCTCAGACTTTCTCGAGGCAGCTGGAGGCGGGACCGTGACCCGCTGGCAGCTCGGAGCTAGCCGGGCGGCCGGAGCTAAAGAGCGCCCGAGCGCCATGATTCCTCTGGAGAGGCCGAGCAGCGGCGGCTCTTCCCCGGCCGCCGCCCCCGGCTCGGGTCGAGTCGGCCGGGGTCTGACCACACCGCGCCGGCTGCCGCCCCCGCCCCGCGGGCTGCTGACGGAGATCCGCACCGCGGTGTGCACCGAGCCCTTCCAGGATTCCTACAGCCTGAGCCCGGGCCGGGCGCTGGGCAGGTGAGGCGGACGAGGGCCGGGCGGGCGGGGAGCAGATAAGTGCGGGAGGCCGGCGGGGGCAGATAGCGCGCCGGAACCGGGCACAGACCTGGGTGCGGGCGGCGATTAGGGCGGCAGGGCCCCCAGGCCACCCTTGCGCGCGCCGCGTCCCCCGAGCCGGCGCGCTCCGCCGGCGTGTGCTGTACCCTGGGTAGCGGCCGTGAGAAAGTCTCCCTCGCGCGTCCCCGAGAACCTTGACCCCTTCCTCTGCTCCGGGCCTTTTCGGCCTCTGTGGTCCTTGGCTCGGTAACTTAACGAGACGGCGTGGGAACCACGCTGCGAACCTTTACCCGCGGCGGCGAGTCTGAAGCCAGAGCAGAGGTGTGAAGGCAGCTCTGGTTTTGCCCCTGGAGCCTGTGGGTTCCTGCTTCTCCCTCTGCGGCTGTGACAGAGCAGAGAGCAGAACGCCGAGCGTGACAGCTTCCTTTGCACCAGCGCTGGGCGAACTTCTGTCCGCCGCCTCCTGCTGACTTCAGTTGCGGTTTCTTGAGTTTGTGCTGCTTTCGTTCTGAAATGAGGTCCCTACGCCTTTTAAGTTCATATCGGTTTCACTTGTAGGCTCCGGGCCCTCGTCTGACTTTCTCTGCTGAAAACCGGCCCTTGCCTTCTCTTCCCCTCCCCACTCTTGCTTTGTAGGGGTCGGGAGGGCTTAGAACTCGGTCTCTTTTTCAAATTGCACAAGGTGAAGGCTGTTTGGATCCTTTACATCATGTACGTTGAAGAGGGGTCCAAGAGTGTGATAGGGGTTTGGGGACCGACTCCCTTTTTCCTTAAGAATAGTTTGGAGAAGTTGTCAAAAGCACAGGCTTTGGGGCCAGACCCGAGCTCAGATCCCCACTCTGCTTGCTCTGTGTGCCTTTGGACGGTGACATAGACTCCCCAACCTCTCGTTTCCCACCCGTAAAATCAGCATAGTGACAGTGTCTCCGTCAGGGGTGTCGTGAAGATGCGGTGGCTGTAAAGCACAATTCACTGGGCCTGGCACATAACACATGGTCGCAAAAGCGCAGCATGTTGTAATGGGGAAAGGGCCTGACATAACAGCCTTCACCTGGGGCTCTTGGAAAAAGAAGTCCTCGTAACAGCGATTACAGTGTTAAAAACAAGCTGCCTTACAAATATTAAGGTAACTTTTAGAAACAGTTTTTTTGGCAAGGAAACCTACCTTAAAAGTGTCTCATTTATTCCAAATGTTACAAGGAGAAACGTCTTTCTGGGACAGGATTTACTTCACTGTGCTAGGCACTAATTAACTGGATCTGTGCACACATTATGACAAAGGAAGAGGTAGACAGCTACTGACTCATGTAGGCATTCTAATTGGTCAAAATTCCAGACATTCTGAAGTAACCCTGATTTCTTGAAGAAGGAAAACTAGGACTGTCCGTTGTTTGGTTGTCTGGCTTCATTCCACAAAACGAGAACATATTACAAAACTGAAGTGTCTTCAGGTGGCAAGCACTGTCTTGTAGACTTTGCAATAAATGATTTAACCTGAAAAAAAATTGATTTGTGCCCTACCAGCTGTGTGAGAATTCCTCCGGGAATGTTTCAACTTTCATTTTACCCTCTCTATTATAAAATTAGCTCGCCTATAAAGTGTTTGTTTGAAGGTTGTGACGTCTTGTACATATCTCTTCTTATATAAATTTCTTTACATAAGTAATAATTCCTGAAGCAGCAGAACAATGCAGTTGGATAGATACTTGATATAAGAGCCTAAAACTGAAAAAGAAAAGGAATGTATTTGTTTCTTTTTGGTTCTCTTTTCATCACGGAGAAGTGTAATGCAGTGTTCAAGAACATGGACTTTGGAGTCAGACAGTGGAGTCTTGGCCCTTTACTTACTAGTTACACGTACTTGAGTAAATTACCTAACCATTGATAGCCTCATAGAGTTGTTGAGAGAACTAAATAAATTAAAAACATCTGTAGCATAAAGGCTGTACTTAGCTTCCGGGGTGCACTCAAACAATGCAATTCATTGTGTAGCTCAGTGAATGTAACCAAAAGGCAAAAACAGGAAAATGTGCAGGACCTCAAAATACTTTTTGTCTGTTGCAAAAGTAATAAAGCCTCATTCCAAAAGACAAGAGAACTGTTCGGAAGCCTCAGGAAGTAAAAGCTCTGTTTTGTGTTAGAAGCTCTCTTTGTTTAAGGTTTATAAGTTTTGCCTGTGTGTTGTAGTTTTGACCTAATGAAGTGTGTTTATGTGTATTCCTTCCTGTAGTAAGATAGAAAAGTTGTATCTTTTTCCAGCTGTTAACTCTGGTTGCATTTCTGATAGAACGAATCGATCTCATGCTGATACAGAACTTAAAAGTTACTCATGTTGTATTTTAACGATGTGGTATGAAAAACAAAGATATATTCATTTTGTTCTATGGCCTTTCATTTAGTTGAAAATGTTGAAGAGGTGTGAAGAGCTGACTGTTCAGAAACTGAGTTCTTTTGGGAGTTCCCATTATTTTATCTTACAGAAATATAAAGCTTTCAGTGAAATGGTTGTTTGGAGAAAACATTTTAAATGGTCGATATTGATTCCACAGTAATGAAAGTATGTAATGTTGATTATTTTAAGAAATGTCACATTTCTTCCATATCTCCAGTAGAGTCCATGGCAACCTAAATGTGGGTAAATATATGATGTAAAATTTGCTTTTATTGCTGGAAGCTTGACTTATTATTCCTGAGGCTTGTTACCTTTCTCTGAGGCAGCACAGGTGCCAGTGGAAACCACAGTAATGACGCAAGGCGCAGGAGCCATGGCCTTGAGTTCTGAGAATTTTTTTCAAAGTGTTGACTTCTCGAGTTCTAACCGATAGTGTAGGAACAGAAAAATGTTTCTAGGAATTTTAAATTATACTAATTCCACATCAAATGATTTGCCTAGTCCTCAACTTGAACATTTTTTGACATACTCATACATTTTATCTTAAGAAAAAGATCTTTAAAGCCGAAAGAACATCTTTTGTTTTTTGTATTATTACATACTCGTAGTTGATGTTTCCTGTGGGGGGAAAAAAGGTATAAATTTGAGTTCTCTGCTGGAACGGGTCCTTCATAAATGTATAGGAGCCATACAGTTTTACAGGTGCTTTCACTTGCATGATCTCATTTACTTCTCATCACAAGCGGGTTTGGGAGGTCCCATTTTTCGGATGAGAAAATCAAGACACAGATAGATTGAGTCTTGTGAGAATCACCTGAGCTGGGACTCTCTGAAATCACTTCCATTTATACCACAGATGTTTCTCAAAGAACAATCCATAGCCTATCTTGTGGCTAAAGCAATTTCCCATCGTTTTTATGAGAGGACAGGTTAATGAGTTCCAAATTGGAACAAACCCTGCCCAGCTTCGGTGTCATATGCTTCCCTCCCCGGTTCCACCTGGGTCCTTGGACTCTTGAATCAATAGCAATGGATAAGAGGCCAGAGGAGCATTCCAGGCAAGACTTTACTGGGACTCCGTGCTGCAGCACGAGGGAACGAAAACAAGAAGCAGGTGCCCTTGCTCGCTCCCCAAAGTGGCGGGGGGGGGGGGGGGGGGGGGGGGGGGCGGGGCGGGGCGGAGCTAGTCCGTTCAGTGGGGTGAGGGTGGGGGCCGATGGCTGGGTTGGGCTGGAGGGGAGGCTTCGGTGATCTGCACAACCCCTTGCTGGTGCTGTGTGCAGGGATCACGTGCAGCCCCCCGCTTTTGCTCGCAGCTTCTCAGAAGTGGCATTTGGCCTGTGGCCTTTTTGTAGCTTATTGTTCATAATTGACCGCACCTGCGCATGCGTGCAGTTCTTAGTCCCTTAGAGTTTCTTTGTCTATGGCTCGAGGAGATGTTTGTCCAGGTGCAAGCACTCAGGTGAAGGGTCCCAGGTCCCATAAGGTCCCAGCTGGGCCTTATGGTAGACAGAGACGTCCTATCTCATTATCCTCAGAGGTTGGGAGTAACAGGAACAAGGAAGGATTTTTATCAGAGAATTAGAGGATGTTCGAGCTGAAGGGGATGCACAGGTGGATGTTTTTCAGGAGGTGGGTGTCCTTTACCTAGATTCCTGCCTGTAGGTAATGGCTTCAGGTTTAGTACCTTACAGCTACTTAAGCATATGTCATAAATTGTAAGCTGTAGTTTCTTTAGAAATAAAGACCCTTGTTAAACAATACTATCCATGTAGAAATTGCACCTTGTTTTAGGAAAACTGTTATTTAGGATTTCTTGGCAGTTTAAAATTAGTTTGAAAAATATTTCCAGTTTTGGATAATCCAATATTTTTGGATGGGTAAAAACAGTTGGCTATGTTTGTGACTCAGCAGCAGACGTTACTTAGGAAATATGGCTCCTGCTCTAAGGCAGATGCTTCATTAAGTCAACTGTTTTAATTTTGAAAAGTTGGGGCTTACAGTGTTAAAAGTAAAATCTTAATTTAAAATACATAAACCTTCAACTATAGTCCAATATAAAATAAAAATTAAATTTAGAAAGTACATAAACTTAAGGATTTAATGAATTTCAGCCTCTTTACATAACTACAATAACAAAATTTTATAAAATCTGATTATTGAACCAAGTGCATTAGAAAGTTAAGTAGCCACAGTCATTGATTCACCTGTTCAGGAAGGGAAGAAGGAACCCGACTTATAGAGGGAATTTATGCATCGAGTAGAGAGTTCAAATTAGATCACCTCCAAAACTCCTCTGTTCTGTATGACTGTTTTTTTTTTTTACAAATTATCATAGATCTGAAATTAATGCCCCAAACAATACAAATAGCTGCTGTGTACTGATTACTGATCATTTTGCCGGATGCTACACACTTCGGAGATGTCATTTTGTTTAGTGTTCGCTACCCTGCAAGGTTAGTGCCATCAACCTCATTTTACAGGTGAGCAATCTAAGACTCAGAAAGCCTGAGCCAAGTGCCCAAGATTAGTTACCAGCCGGAATTTAAAACTGAGCCTGGCTTTTAAAGCCTTACCTGTTCTTGTCACTTATGTCGATGTCTAATCTGATGGACTCACTGATTTTTACACTTAGGGTCAGCAGGTAGTTTATTTTTTGTTGTTTTCCTTTCAGAGGTAAGGAAGACGGATCTTTTCTAGGTCTTTCTTGAACGGAACTTCTTTGCACTTAAGGCATAACCCCAGTGCTATTAAGCAAATACTGTACTTCCATATTGAGCACATAAGGCTCTTTGGTAGGCTCTGGAAATTATTCCCAAATCTAACAAATCAGTCACTACTCCCTTTATAGGCGGGCTGACATGCCACATGGGAAAATCTTATGGGGAAAATAACATTTGAGCTGGGCCTGAAAGAACGGGTGGAATTTTACTACTAGTAGTGATGAAAGATACTCCAGCCATTGGCAAGAAAACAAATAAGCACAGTGCTGAAAAAGTCAATGAAAAAGAGAAAGGCAAGTAGTCCACTGTGGCTAAAATATTAAACCTTATGAGGTTTGGTTGCCATAGAACTTTTCTTTAACAAAATAGCATGAACAGTGTATGTACTCAGGGTGTCATCTGATGTCATATTTGAGCACCTGCCATGTGCGGGGCTCTACGCGTGGAGATGCAAAGATGAATAAGAGGCCAGGTTCCTGGAACTCATCCTCCAGCCAAGGAGACAGGCTTAGGGCAACAAATTCTAATATGTCAGACCAACTTTAATAGAATACAGGGAGAAACAAAGCACTTTACTGTAAACTATTATAGAATCAAACCTGGAACCCCGGAGGTCACTTTTATTTTGCTTCTTCTATATACCACTCAAATTAGCATCTACAGTTTTTAATCTTTGCCTGAACCTTATATATTTTATTATCTGTTCACCTTTGTGTAGCAACCCAACACTGGAACTTATATTTGGAATCCATCTAGTAAATAAAGTTCTCTTTACAGAGGAAAGCACCTCAAACTTCCCCCATCCAAACCTAACACACTCCCCCTCCCTCTGGCCCGCCCCCAAAAATCCGTTATCATTCTTCTAATCTTTCTCTCAGTGGATGGTACCACATCACCCAGTAACCAGGTTAAAAATCTCCAAGTCATCTTCCACTTCCACCTTTCCCTTCTGCCCTCATCTCTGCCTGCAACTCAGCATGTCAGGAAGTGCTCACGGATCTCGACCTTGAATGTCTTGTAAATGCATTCTCTCTTCCCAGCCTCCACTGCTGGTACTTTCGTTCAGACCCCTTACCTTGAATTATTTTCTTGGCTTCCCTAGTTTCTAGTTAACACTTCACTATACACTCTCAGACCTACCTTTTAAAACATTTACCTTACTTAAAAAATTCTCATAGGCGCCCATTTTTACCCTGAGAAATAAAGCACAAACTCCTTAGCGTGTCATGCCTACCTACGGACCCTCACTGTGCCTTCCCAAGCTCTACCAGTTGGGCACTGGTAAAGCCCAGTCCTTGTTCTGAGGAAGCTTAGACTGGTGGATCTGACTCAAAATGTTACTTCCTGTTGTTATCATTGTTTATCCTTCCTTTCTTTCCAGCCTGGAATGGGTTATCATTGAGTTCTGAAATGTATTCATTTCTGATATTCCCCCTCCCCCGAAAAAATGAGTAATGAAAATCCGAGTTCTCAGTTTAGTGTGTAATAGTGAACTATAGATGTTTGCGAAATGAGTGGAGAGCTCCGAAAACTGTAACAACGATGTGATCCAGGAAGAATTTCGGGTAAGTCAACAAAGAAAGTAGATGGTGCCCTTTGAACCTCATCAGTCTCAAGTCTCTGCATGTAACTGTGACCCCTGGTGTCAGAGAAACATTATTTATTTCATGCTTTGGAGAGCCCTCAGTAACTTAGAGTTGAGGTACAATCACAGTTTCTACCATGAAGTTGTGGTAAAGCATGCATACTAGAGCCCCTGTGCGTGTGGAATTTAGGGCCCCTGTGACAGTGTTCATTCGTAGTGTGTTCACTAGGACCCCGCACCTTGACGGCTGAGTCTCACAGTTCTGTGTACTGCGTGGCTCTACAGGAAGAACGGTTCCCGGAAAGCTCGTTTCATCTTCTGACTCTCTGAGTAGTTTTAAGGGTTCCCCTCCCAGTCATTCAGAGATGAAGCCAGTGCGCGTTTCCTCAGACCCTTGTGATCTGCTGCCTTGCTGTCAGTTTCAGTGGTGTGCAGTATCAGGGTGGCAGAAGAGTTTTCTTCAGCGTGCAGTAGTGCACGGCTTGGCAACCTACTGCTGGCTGCCTGTTTTTGTAAAGCTCGCCAGCTATATAGAATGATTTTTACATTTTTAAATGATTAAGAAAAGTCATATTTAATGACATGGAAACTATGTGAAATTCACATTTTGTTGTTTGTGTTGGTAAAGTGTTTTGTTTTTGTTTTTTTTTAAACCCAGCCGCCCCCATTCATTTACCTGTTGTCTCCAGCTGCTTTTACTCTACGACAGCAGACTTGAACAGTAGTGATCAGACCGTCTGGCCAGCAAAACCAAAACTATTTGCTCTCTGGCCCTTTACAGAAAAGTTTGCCCACTCCCAGTATAGTGTATGATATGGGGGAAAGAAAAGGGTAGACCTGCAGCCATGAGGAATGCTTCCTCGAAAACAAAGGTGGTGTCAAGAGTAGTGACTGGAGTGGGAGGAGAGCCGTGGGACCTACTGTGGTGACCCAGAGAAGTGGGTGCCTGGCCACAGACATCAGATAAGTTTAGGTCTCTCCCCTGTGTTTGCCTCTGGCCCCTGAATTAAGCAATGGTTCTTCTGTAGCAAGGGTTCCCAGAGTTTACAGGTCAGTGATGTGTGGGATCCTTTTCTCTGTTGAGTGTCTGGTCTTTGGAAATATACCTTCAGGCCAGATAGGTAAGAAGTAGTATTTTACTACTACACGGTACTGTTGCCTTGAATGTTAGGTATGGTAGCAATAGATATCTGTGTGTTTCATGTGGGAGTATTTTGAGGGTAGTTCAACCCAGCCATTTCTAATTTAATAGCAAGACGCTTGTTGTCAATTATGTTGGTCAGTGTTTTACAAAATAGGCTTTCTCTTTTTTCTCTTCTTTTGAAACTTCAGAAATATAGGTATAAAAAAATCAAACTAGTGATGATTTTTTTCTCTTCCTTAAAGGAATCCAAAGATCATTAGGAACCTTTTAAAACTCAGTGGAGATGTTATTAGCCTAATGATTTTGTGGCGTAAAATAAAAAGAGGTGTTAGTCTGTGATGCCTAGTTTATTGTTTAATCTCTAGTAATATGGAAAAGTCTTTCGCATTTCTGTTGAACACAGAGAACTTTGTTCTGAATTAGGGTGCTATTAGGTAGATTGCCACCTAACTGAACATCTGTAGGGCTGTGCCTGAGGATTTTTTCATGTAACATTTTTATTGCTGATGGTATAACAGAAATACAGAAGGCATGAAAATCATGGTTAACAGTAGCTAAGAAGGAAGAATTAGTCCTCAAAATTACGTCAGTAGTCTAGAATGCCGGGCCCAAACCTAGACAGTAGAATTTAACAGAGCAAATTAAAGCCTTGCATTGAAATTTTTTAAACATATATTTAAATCATAGTATGAGGACACTGGCTTGAAAAAATCCAAGAGGAAAATGATCTAGGTCATTTATTTTATTTATGAAATATGGAAAACCTGTCAAGTGTTTTTAAAGGCATATTAAGTTGTATTGTGCCAACATCAGCAAAATAATAATCATGTAACACTTTGATGAGATTATACTTGGCACAGTTGCTTCAGATTCAGTTGGCACATTTTTCCAGCAGTTCTATGAGTCATGACAGTGAGGCAATCCCAGAACCCTAAGGGGATGAGGAATGATTAGCTGTGTCCAGTACCTGATAGACTGTCATGGGGGCTCTTCAGTACTGCTCAGCAAAAGGCCAGGACTACAGCCCTTCACTTGAAGCCAGGTTTAGGCTTGTAATGAAAGCCTTGTTAAGAATAGTATGCACCCAGGAGTGGAAAAGACTACCTCACAGTTTGAGAGAAGACATGGCTTTGGCATTTGGCATTAGGTTAAAAAAAAAACAAACAACTATATGATTTCTGAGTTGCCTTCCAACTTGAGTATTGGATATTTATGGGTGACGATTATTACAACTTAATGATTTGTTTGATTACTAATCGTTTTTTGAGTACTTACTACGTGGCAAGTACCATGCTAAGCAATTGACATGTATTATATTCTTTAATTCTCACAACAGCACTGTAAAGTAGATTCCATTTGTGTCCTTTTTTATAGATTAGGAAAATGAGATTTTTCTTAAATAAGAGGTTAAATAAATTGCCCAAGGTTATGCGTTGAGTGAGTGGGCAGAGCCGTTTTGGGGATTCAAGCCCACATCTGTCTAATTCCAGACCGTATCCCTTAATCAATGCGCTATACGTATCCCCCATGTGACTTGTTTATTAGTATAATAGCGTGGTAGTGGAGCATATCAAAGTAATGTTTGTTGTATCTGTCTTTATAGGAAAACTAGACATTTCCAGCTGATGCAGTAGTTGAAATGATGTCATATAAATGAGATCCCTAACTTTCATAGCTTTGGAAGGTGATAGTGTCCTCTTAGAGTCACTTAGTGACAGTGAAATTCATTATTTTAGAATTCTCATAACCAGTTTCTCTTAAAAAAGTCAAATGGTTTTTTTAAGATTTAAATCATTTTATGTATAAATGTGTGGAAAATTAAGTCATATTTATATATAACGCTGCAAAAAAATATTGGCTTTAATATTTGGTTCTGTATTTAGAAGAATGAATCTTGCAGATTTACACATTACATTTTATTTGATTAGAGAGGTGTTTCCCAAGTTATATTGCTACTTTTATGATTGCATATGACCTAAATCTGAATATCCACTGACGACTGTTGGGAAATTTTATTAAAATTTATCATCTCTGAAAAATCAATTTTAACAGTGAATGTGTTTTGTTGAATTCTAGGGGGAAGTTTGCAGTGGTGAGGAAATGTATAAAGAAAGATTCTGGAAAAGAATTTGCAGCAAAGTTCATGAGAAAAAGAAGAAAAGGCCAAGATTGTCGGACAGAAATAATTCATGAAATTGCTGTTCTTGAACTAGCACAGGACGATCCTTGGGTCATTAACTTACACGCAGTCTATGAGACGCCATCGGAAATGATCCTAGTTCTGGAGTAGTAAGTGTCGTCTCCCTTACTGAGTTCGTTCCATAGTCCACACTCCTTTATCGGTGCCACTCATCTGTGATAACGTGGCAGGCCCTGGTTCTTTAGAAATCTGAAGATTCTCCAGAACTTTCTTGTGTGTTCTTCTTATTCATTTGACATATCCCAAATTTGCAAGGATGCATGTATGTTATGTTTTTCGTTTTCACTCTTCAATGAAATTTCTTTGAAAATAAGTTCTCTTATGTTCTTATTAGAGGCTTTCGTAAGAAGGTAAGTGGCACCAAGATAATATTAAAATAAAAAGTATTTTATAATCCCTTACATGTCCATATAATCGAAGTTATTAATCCTTCTTTCAGAAATGATTGTTTTGATTCATACCATGTTTCCAATTTGGGTAAATAAGTAAGGACAGCAGAGAAAACAGCTTTGGAAGATGAAGGACAGTTTTTTCTTCTTAAGAAATCCTGCTTTCTTCTCTGCTTCTCCTGCCAAAGGAAAAGATTGATAGATTTGAGTACATTAAAAAGCATTATTAGTACATAATATGAACACAAAATGAAAAGACTCAGGGAAAAAATAGTTCTAATATCTGTTCACCCAAACTGATTAATATTTCTTTAATATATAACTAGATCTTACCAATATACACAGAAACATGAACCTCCCAGTGTAAAAAAAAAAAAAGGACAAAGAAAGGATATAAAGAGAAATTCCACACAGAAGCCTGTGTAAATGGCCTATACATACGTGAAAAATACTGATTTTTACAGTTTTTATAATGTAAATTTAAAAATAAGTTGCCGATTTCTCTCTATGTAAGATCGTCAGATATCATGAAGAAAAGCGATACTCGTGACTTGGATCATCTCATTTATACTACAGGTGGGAGTATTACCTGGTGTAACTCTTCTGGAGAACAGTGTGGAGTATGTATCAAAAGCCCTAAAAATATATATACTCTTTAACCCAGCGATTTCACATACATAAATTTTTTCACAAGGAGATAATCAGGCCATTGTGCAAAGATGTATTACAAAAACGTTTGGTGCAGCAGTATCTACATAACAAAAAAAGAAATAATCTAAATGTTTAACGGTAAGAGGTTGGTGAAATAAGTGATCATGTCATGAGATGGATTGCTCTGCAGTCATTTTAAAAGATACGGTAGATAAAAATGTACTACATAGAAAGATGTTTTAAAATATTAAGTTAAAAAAAAGAAACGTTACAAAATAACGTGTCTATCATTACCTTGTTTTTATTTAAAAGCTTATAGAGGGAGAAGTCTGGACGGCTAAAATAGTGTGTTCCTCTTGCTAATATAATTCAAGAGCATTGTGTTTATATATTTTAATTCGTAATTTCACTTGTAGGAATCCCTTCAAAGAAAAAATAAAATGTGAACAATGGAAAGCATGAAAGTGTTTTCCATTATGTATTTTTAATTATAATAGAAATATCCACAAATGATCAAATGCTTAAGAAATGTAGTCGCTGTGGATTATATCTCCGTGCAGTTGTTTTCCAGTTGTAAAAAGAAAGGTTGGTTGAGAGGATTTTGGTTTCCGGTTTGTCCTGGAGGCTTAAGTTAGGATTGGAAATTGATCCGGAAGAGACCTTCCAGCCATCATCTCCTCATTCCTCTCCCGTCCTCACAAACCTGCTCTTCAGCCTCTGCGCAGGTCTTCAGCCTTCCATCTGCTCCTGCCTTTTCTTCTGTTACGTTCCCTTCCCTTCTGTGGTCCTTACTGCAACTGGTCCCTCACCAGCGCCTCACGTTACTTCCTTCTTTCTGTTGCTCTCCCTCTGCAACTCCTTCTGCCCGTTTGAAACATGGGACGCAGGCTGTGTGTCCCTCCTCCTGCCCGTTCTTGGGAGTACTTGCGTAGTCTTCAGTCTGCTTATTACGAGGGTGAGAGTTGCATCCTCAGCTGGGCTCTTGGTGTACCTGGGTAATTCTTTACCTAATCTCTCAGCCCCTTCTTTTACCATCCCTGGCAGGTGGGCAGGAGCTAATCAAAACCTTGACCACACTTACTGTGTCACCCACTTCCCACCTGTTAGACACCGAGGCTTCTCTTCCTTTATGGAGGAAATAAAGGCCATCAGACACACGCCTCAGCATCCCTCTCTAACTGCTCTCACCTGCTTGCCTTCCGTGCGGAGGAAGAGATTCCACTCCTTAACTCGAAGGCTAAAACTTTGACATATGTTCTTTAATCCTCTTCCTTTTCTAGGACTTGAGTTTTACATTTTAGTCACTTATCTAACCTCTCTCTCAGAGTCGCGCTCCTCTAGTGATTCTTTTCCCTCCATCTTCCAGGATTTCAGTCACTTCTCTCCTAAAATTCCTGGTCCGCAGCTTTGACTCTTTGTGAACTAATGTCCTGCCCTTCTCTTTCCTTTACTGCTGTGGTCTTTAAAGGAGTCGTCTGAATTTACAGCTCTCCTCACCTTCCAGTCAATTTTGTTCTACTTCATTGATCCATCCATCTGCTCGTGTGCCGATACTCCATCACTTTTCAGTCTAATGCCATCTGCTCTCCTAAAACTTTCATGAGGTCATCAGCCCTGTTTGCCAAAATCGATCTCCTCATTTTAGTGTTCATTCTACTTCTTACTCTCTTTAAACACTTGATATTATACCTTCTTCTCTTGCAATTATGTTCTTCCTTGGCTTTCATGGCCCTCTTTTGTTTTTTAAATCGTAGAGCCTTTTCCCCTTCATCTACTATATAAATATAAATGCTCCCCACAGCTCATTAGTGTTACTCTGGTCATACGTTTATATTCTGCACGTTTACCCTGGATGATAACAATCCATTTTTGTGGCTTCAGCTATTTTTTACACGCTGGTTATTTCCAAATCTTTATCTCCAGCGTCAGACCTTTCCCTCAGCTCCAGCTGCTCTACTGCATATCCCTGAATCCACCTGCACATCGTGACCAATGCCCGATCAGTATGTTTTCACCCCTGCATTGCTGCCCTTCTAATGCCCATGTTTCTTTGCTCCCCACTTCCAGTGGTATCCCTGTTCATTTCATCACTCAAGTAGAAACCTTGGGTCTATCTTGATTGCTTTGTCTCATTTAATGCTCGTGTGTCATGAATTACCAAGTCTTCCACTTGAACCTCTCCCCTGCTGGTCCCTTTTTCATTGTGTTTCTCCTCTGTGTTGGGTCCTCTCTCTCGCATGGACTTCCACAGTAGCTGCTTAGCTGATCACTCTGGCTTCAATTCTAGGGCATCCCTCAGGCTCCTGTTGGATAGGTGACCTACACCTAGATGTAGCAATATTATTCCCCTGCTTAGAAATCTTTGGTAGCTTCTGTTGCTTCCATGATCATGTTTCTAGAACTACAAAACAGTATGATTTGGCCAAAACTTTTTGTGTTCTACTTTTTGTTTGAAGAGGAAGTCTTAGAATTAGACTTTGGACATTGAGATATCAGAATTCTCGGCCATGTCAACAGATTGTTGTTATGGAAACAGGCAGGTTCATGATTACTGTATTACTCATTCCACCTGCCATGTGCTCTGGATACTAAGGTGCTGGTAATACGAAAGTGAAAATTGTATAACCCCTTTGTTCCAAGTGCTATAGTTTAGTGAAAGAGATAGAAATGATGGCAACAACCTTGGTGTTTTACTAGAATTCTTGTTAATTGCTGTGGGAACATAGATGAGGTGTTAATAGTCGTAGTTAAGAATTTACTATGTGCCAGGCACTGTGCTAGGTCTTCTCTGCCAGCTTTGTATACATCATTTATATGCTTTATATACATTATTTGTGCATTTTAGTTTTAAATTTTCTCCAGCTTTACAAGATGTGATTGACATAGAACATGCTGTAAGTTTGAGGTCTGCAACGTCTTGGTACACGTACATCTTGCAGAATGATTACCACCAGGGCCTTAGCTAACACCTGCATCACGTCACGTAATTACCAATTCTTTCTTGTGGTGAGAACATTTAAGATCTACTCTCTTAGCAACTTTCAAGTATATAACACAGTATTATTAACTGTAATAATGATAGTTACATTAGATCCCCAGAACTTACCTTATAACTAGAAGCTTATACTCTGACCAACAGCTCCTTTTCCCCACCCCAGTCCCTGGTAACAACATTCTAATCTCTATTTCCATTGGAGTTTGCCTTTTGTAGATTCCACCTATAAGTGATATCATACAGTGTTTGTCCTTTTCTGTGTGACTTATTTCACTTAGCATGATGCCCTCAAGTCCTATCCACATTTTTGCAAATGGCAGGATGTCATTCTTTCTTGTGGCTGAACAGTATTACATTATACATATATATATATCTATATATCTATATATCTATATATATATAGACACCACATCTTCTTTACCCATTCATGTTTTGACAGACACTCATATTGTTTCCATATGTTAGCTATTGTGAAGAAGCCTGCAGTGAACATGGGAGTGTAGATATCTCTTCGAGATCCTGCTTTCATTTCTTTTGGATACATACCCAGAAGTGGAATTGCTGGATCATATGTTAGTTCTATTTTTAATTTTTTGAGGAACCTCCCTACTGTTTTCCAGAGTGGCTGCACCAATTTACATTCCCATCAACAGTGCACAAGGGTTCCCTTTCTTCCACATCCTTGCCAACACTTTCTGTCTCTTGCCTTTTTGATGATAGCCATCCTAACAGGTATGAGGTGATGATAGCTCATTGTGGTTTTGATTTGCATTTCCCCAATGATTAGTGATGTTGAGGACCTTTTCATGTGTCTGTTGGCCATCTGTGTGTCTTCTTTGCGAACATGTCTATGTAGTTCCTCTGCCCATTTTTTTAATTGGAGTATTTGGTCTTTTGCTATTCAGTTGTATGAGTTCTTTATATACTTTGGATACTAACCCCTTATCAGATATATGATTTGCAAATATTTTCTCCCATTCCGTAGTTGCCTTTTTATTTTGTGATGATTTCCTCAGCTGTGCAGAAGCTTTTTAATTTGATGTAGTCCCAGTTGTTTATTTTTGCTTTTGTTATCAAATCCAAAAAATCATTGCCAGGACTGATGTCAAGGAACTTACCCCCTATGTTTTCTTCTAGGAGTTTTATGATTTCAGGTCTTACATTCAAGTCTTTGATCCATTTTGAGTTCACTTTCGTGTATGTGTAGGTAGGGGTCCAGTTTCCTTCATTTGCATGTGAATATCGAGTTTTCCAAATACCATTTATTGAAGAGACTGTTCTTCCCCCATTGTATACTCTTTATACTTTATACTTCTCTTTATACTTTGTTATAAGTTAAATAATGATATATGCATGATTTTATTTCTGGGCTTTCTGTTCTGTTCCATTGATCTATATGTCTGTTTCTATGCCAATACCATACTGTTCTATACTACAGCTTTGTAATATATTTTGAAACTGGGCTGATGCCTCCAGATTTGTTCTTCCTCAAGATTGCTTTGGGTATTTGGGGTCTTTTGTGGTTCCATACAAATTTTAGGATTGTTTTTTCTCTGTGAAAAATGCCATTGGAATTTTGATAGGAATTGCATTGAATCTGTAGATCACTTTGGGTAGTATGGATATTTAATAATATTAATTCTTCCAGGCCATGAGCAGAATATCTTTCCATTTATTTGTGTCTTCTTCAGTTTTTTTCACCAGTGTCTTGGTTTTCCATGTATAGATATATCATTTCTTGGTTAAAAATATTCCTAAGAATTCTATTCTTTTTGATGTTATTGAAAATGGGATTGTTTTGTTAATTTCTCTTTCTGATAGTTCATTGTTAGTGTATAGAAGAAACACACTGATTTTGGTATACTGATTTTGTATCCTGCAACTGAAATTGTTTTTTGGGGGGTTTTTTGGGTTGTTTTTTTTTTTGCGGTACGCAGGCCTCTCACTGTTGTGGCCTCTTCCGTTGGGGAGCACAGGCTCCGTACGCACAGGCTCAGCGGCCATGGCTCACGGGCCCAGCTGCTTCGCAGCATGTGGGATCTTCCCGGACCAGGGCACAAACCCATGTCCCCTGCATCGGCAGGCGGACTCTCAACCACTGCGCCACCAGGGAAGCTCTGAAATTGTTTTATTTACAAATTTTAGAACAAGATTTTATATGTGAGAAAAAGAATTTCAGAATAATAATCAACCTAAGATCACACCACAAGATTTAGCCCAGGAGTGTGTGATTCCAAAGCTTTTAGCCATGCACTGTGCACCTTTACTCCACCAGAGAGGCTAGGGAGTGCTTCTGAAGGAGATATTCAGCGTTATGTACCAGCCATCATTGCCTTACTTGGGATTTTTCAGGTTGTTTGGACTGTGTCCCATGCTTTTCTGTCTGACTTCTGTTCTACCTCATCTCCTGCTAGTACTTCTCCAACCTCCCCCTGCATTCTAGGTACACTTTTTCTCTCTCTCAGTCCTTAAAGATATCATTGCATTGTCATCTGCCTTGCATTGTTTATGACAAGAAGTCTGTGTTGATTCTTAATACCCCTGTATGTGTGCCTTTTTAAAGATTTTTCTCTTTCACACTGGTTTACAGCAACTTGAATATAAAGTGCCTTGATTTTCTTTGTTTATCCTGCTTGGGGTTTATTGAGCTACGTGGATCTTTTAGTTTTTATCAGATTTGGCGATTTTTCGGCAATTATTTAGAAAGATATTTTTCTGCCCCCACCTCTCTCTTCTCGTTTCCTCAATACAGTGTGTTAAACTGGTTGATGCTGTCGCTCAGGTCCCTAGGGTCCTATTTATTCTCCGCCCCACACCCCCCGTACTTTAGATAGATGGCTTCCATTTCCGTCTTCAGATTTGCTGATTCTTCTGTAGTGTCTGATCTGCTGTAAAGCCTGGCCAGTGAAATCTTCACTATAAATATTGTATTTTTCATTCTCTAGCAATTCCATGTGGTTCTTTTCATACCTTCCATCTCTCTCCTTGTTGTGTTCATACTTTACTCTAAATCCTTCAGTGTATTTATAATACCTGTTTTAAAGTCCTTACCTGCCAGTTCCGTCATGTCTGGGTCTGTTTTTATTTTCCTGTTAGTTGTGAGTTGTAAGTGGTGGCATTTTCAGATGTCTAGTATTTTTTGGAAGGATGCCGTATATTTAGAATGGCACAGTGCTGGGTGGATTTTATGATCTTCCACTAAAAGAATGGTGATGTTTGTTTTGGCAGGCAGTTAAATGACTTGTGGATCAGACTTACTGGGCAGGTCTAGGGATACTTTAGCCTTTAATAAGGCTAAAATATGGCATTCTGGGGGGGGGGTCTGCTGAATGCCCCAGGTGCTTGGCATGGTTTTTCTCCTCAAACTGGGTAAAATTCAGATATCTTATTCTGTCCTTGGTGAATGCTAGGGCTTGTTCAGCTTGTGATTTCCTGGTAGTTCTTTGCCTGACCTCAGTTTTATCAGCGAATGTGCATGTAAGTACCTTGTCTAAGACTCTGCGATACAACTAAGCAGATGTCTGCAGGTCTCTCTCTGTGTAGAACTCTCGTCCCTGGTCCTCTGCCTGTACAAAGTCCAGCTGCCTTAGCCTTGTCAAACTCCCTTCCTACCTCCTCAATTTAGCAAGGCTGCTGTTCTGCTTGGGATCCTCCCCAGCCCTGTACCACGTGCCGTAAATTACCTCCAAGTAGAAAGAGCGTAGGGCTCAGCCTGCTTGTGCCTCCACCTCAGGGATAATGGTCCTAACGGCCTGTTGTTCTTATGTCTGAAAACAGTTGGTTCATATACTTGGCTCATTTTCTCGTTGTTTATGAGTAGATGGCAAGTTCCGTACCATTTGGGTGAAAGGGGAAGTAGCCGCTCATCCTTCTGTGAGTGTACCAGTTATTTGTCACACCAACAGGCCCTTACACATATGTCCACTCTGCCTGGGATGCACTCCTGCCATTCCATCTAGTGGATTCCTGTTCATTCCTGAAGGCTCAGAATAAGTGTCATCTTTCTAAGATTTTTTTTCTCTTTCCTTCCAATTAATTGCTCACTTGCTAAGTTATCAAATCACTTGATATATAACTTCACACTCATGTGTATTTATGCATACATATTCCGAAAATTATCTTTTGTCTTTCTCTTCCCAACTAAAACTTATAATTTATCTTCCTTGGCCTAGCACATAGCACAGGGCCTCTAACGTATTTGATTGATATTTGTTGAATTTGAATAGTGAGGGAGTAAAGATCCAAACTGGGCCTCTACATGGGATAGAAATGGAAATGCTGGTTTAGGTAGAAAAAGGAGTGTCTGGTGCCTAAGTCTGGAAGCTGTGATCCAGCTAAGGTGCAAGCAGCCAGGGAAAGTCAGTTACACTTAGCTTCTAAACATCGTTTATATGGCTCTGAATAATGTTGACAAAGAGATACTTACAGCTTTCTGAGGACCACTAACTAGAAAATTGAAATTCACTGTTCTTAATATTTTGTGTAAAAATCGTTTTGGTGGCAAATTTTTGGAAAAGCCCTTGAGTTAATTGTTTTGTAAAAGATATTTAGGTAAAAAGTTAAATGAATTCGTTTGTTTGTAATTTTGAAGTTGTGGAAAATAAGCACTGCTGGAGTAAAGTGTACTGTAATAAAGCTGTGGAAGTCTTGCTGTAGTGAAAGGGAGACATAGCAAAACTGCTGCTCGAGGACACACACACAGGTGTGAAGCACCTTCCTTCCCACGCAAACTTCTGTGTGAAGGAAGGTGCTTTGTGCGAAGTAGTTGTTAATATTCTTGTGTTTTCTGTTACCATACTTGACAGATGCTTTTAACATCTCAAGTTGTTCCTTAGTAAAATTTTACTTGGTTCCATTAGTTAATATGACAGTTAAATGGGTCAGGCTTAAATGTAAGTAGGATGAGATGATACGGTGGTCGTACGTTGTACCGAGAGGGTATGTTAAGTCTTACTGATCGCTCAAGGCTGGCTTTTACAGTTTTTTTTTATTACAATAGCCTGCATTTGAAGTACATCCTGGAAAATCTTTAGAAAACTAGTTTTGCGCTTCACATTTTGTGCTTATGTGAACTGCTTACATTCTTGGGAAAACAGAGAGGAAAACCCTTTTGTTAAAGGGAGAATGGGTAAACATCATAGTGGAAAGGACTAATAATAAATTGTTCTTAAACTTTAGGTGAAGAAATCCTTGTATTTATGTAAATTGACCGCTATTGAATTTTATTGTGGGTGGTGGTTTTGAGCTGAGAGGCCCAGAGGACAGTAAATTGAGAGACTGTGGCGAACTTCTGCAACCAAAATGCATTTGTCTGTCTCAGCTGAGGAAAGCAGGCAGTTGTGAGTGTAGCCTTCATGTGCAGGGCACTCCGTGGACTGCACATCGCATCCTGGCGCATCTCTAGCTGCTGCGGCCGAGTGCACTCAGCGCGTGCTACCTGCCTGCCCAGCGTACAGCACTGCCGGGCTGTCACTAACTTACTGCCTGGTTCTGTTGTCAACGCTCACCCTTTCCTTCCTCATGAGTTACGCATCACTTCAGCTTTGCCGGAATGTGTGATGGCCATTTTACAGTTAATTACATAAAAATTGTTTTGATGCTTTCATGTATGCTTTTCTGATACTGTAATTAAAATATAATTGTCAGTTGTATAGGTTTAACCAGATGAAAATTTGAATCAGCCAGCGAGTTATTTTCTTTCACTCTCACCACCTACAGCTTTTCAGCTAAACTTAAATAGGTTCTTAGCTGACTTTGGTGAAAATTTTTGTTTCCTTTTATAGACAGAATTTGGAAAGTAAGATTGCCCTAACAAAAAAAAAGGAAGGAAAGAACTAAATTATCTTATGAAAAGGAAACGAATGAGTAGCTTTTGTTTGACAGTAGCATGGCTGTTCGGAGATGCGTATTTCACATTAATTTTTATAACAACTTCATGGAAGCAATCCAGTCTTTTTTTAAAAAAAAAAACAACATAAAGGAAAATTTGAGATAGGACATGAGCTGTCAGTTATGGTAAGAACAAATTGTTAAAATATGGAATTTCTGCTGAAGGAAAAGAAAAATTGTAAATGATTTGTTTCTTTTATTGGCAAAATTATTCAGAGGAAAAAAAAAAAACTGAGGTGCTTTGGCCAGAGGGTGGAAGAAAGTTTAAGTTCCTACCGCTCTTTTGGTGAGCCTAGGTCATATCTACTGAAATTTCAAAAGCACATTCCTTTCACACCAGCAGTTTCATCCCAGTATCTACGTTGAAGACTACTTACTGACACAGGCGCTGACAGGAACCTTCACACACCTTCGCATCACAGCATTCTTTATAATCATGAATAATTAGGGGGGGAAAAAAAAACCTAAATGTCCTTCAAAGGGGAATGGCTAAATAAACTATGGTTTTTCTATTCACAAGTTTGCAGGAATTAAAAATTCTGAGGTAGGACTTCTCTGGTGGCACAGTGGTTAAGAATCCACCTGCCAATGCAGGGGACATGGGTTGGATCCCTGGTCTGGGAAGATCCCACATGCCCCAGAGCAACTAAGCCCACTAGCCACAACTACTGAACCCATGCGCTGCAACTACTGAAGCCCCTGCCTCCTAGGGCCCCGCGTGCCGCAACTACTGAGCCCACGTGCTGCAACTACTGAAGCCCATGCGCCTAGAGCCCGTGCTCCGTGACAAGAGAAGCCACCACAACGAAGAATAGCCCCTGCTCGCCTCAACTAGAGAAAGCCTGCCTGCAGCAATGAAGATCCAAGTCAGCCAAAAAATTTAAAAAATAAAAGATAAAAATTATGAGATAGATATAAAACCATCATGGAAAAGACTCTTAAGGCATGTTTAAGTAATTAAAAAAGTAATAGAACAGTATCAGAATGTTGCCATTTATATGTATTTAAAAATCCAGAAAACTAATATTTTTGTATGCATTTAAATATATTTTAAAAATCTGGAAGGTTGGGGTACACCTGAGTGATAACAGAGCTTACTTCTAAATGTAGCTCTGGACTGGGGGAAGGGTCTTCAATGGAGGGCATTTGCTTTATTTGCATTTTTTACAAAAACAATATTTTTATGTATTCTGTAACTAAAAATTCTTGAGAATTTTTTTACTTGAAAGTGTGTTAATATATTTTACTACTAAGGTTTAGTTCTTGAAGTTCTGAAGCTGATGTTTTTATTTAGCTTTGGAAATGCTTATCTGAGCTTCAATTTTTACTTAAAAATATTGGATTTCAGCATATAGATGGACGAAAGTTTACACACATTCACATTATAGTCTATGTAAATAAAGATACCTACTGTGTCTAAATATTAAGAACACAAAGGCTATTTTTAATGAGTCCTCTTCCTTTCTATTGAAAATGTGCTTCTCATCTTCTCTAGTGCTGCTGGGGGTGAAATCTTTGACCAGTGTGTTGCAGACAGAGAAGAAGCCTTTAAGGAAAAAGATGTTCAGAGACTCATGCGGCAGATTTTAGAAGGTGTTCGCTTTTTACACGCTCGTGACGTAGTTCATCTTGATTTGAAGGTAAGAGCTGAATTACTTTACAGTTTTGAGGTTGCTGGAGAATGACACTCTAGATGCGAGATATCTCACAGTGGTTTCCTCCAATATTTGTCAGGTTTGTGTGTTTTATTAGGTAACAAGGATATAAGAATTGAGTCATAACTTGTATCCTCTAGCCAGTTTTATCAGGGAGAGAATGCACATGTGCATACATAGAAAGATAAATAATAATACATTGCCCCGGAAATGGAGCTTCGAGGGTATTGCTGTGGTAGGTGAAGGCTTCCTGGTGGAGACAGGGCTTGAGCTAGACCTTTCCAAAAAGTTAGGATTTAGATAGGTAGAGAAGAATAGGAGAAAGTTAACTCAAAAGAGTTAGGAATACTTGTGATGTGTTTGGACAAAAATAAATGGAAAAGTTCCTTTGGAATTGAAAGGTGACGTAGGAGATATTGAAAGTTGAGAAAAGGCCAGATTCCTGGGGTTCACATGTCATGGAGTGATAGGTGACTTTTGAGCAGAAATATTTGAAAAGCAGTGTTGTGGAAAATTAGGCAGGCAGCAATAAATAAAATAAATTAGGGAATGAAAGCAATCAGAGGCAGGTAGATTTTTAATTTGAAATTGTCAAAGAAGGAAGGGGAGGAAGGAGGAGAGAAAATACAAAGGGTGGTATCAGTCACCATCCTTTCAAGTGACGCGGACGCCAGCTGAAAGCAGGGTAATCGAAAGAGGAACTTTCATTGGCTAAAACGTCCAGGGTAATTCTGGCTGCAGTTACAGCACTATTCATTCATCCAGGTATTGCCAGCACTTGGTTTTTCTTCAGTTCTCAGCTCTACCTCCTCCAAATGGCAATAAAATGGTGGTGAGTTAGATGCAACCGTTTTTTACCCTCACAACTGCCCTGAGACTCAGCAGGAAAGAGCTGCTCTCAGGTCACTGGCTCATTCAGAAGTCCTGAGACCCACTCAAACCAGCTTAGATCAACCCAGAAAGAATTGGTGCACTGGTCCAGGGTGCAGGGCTTTGACGGCCAGGCCAGTGCCATCGGTGTCATATGCACCCACCGAGAGGGGTCAAGCCCTGCTCCCAGCCCAGCGTTGATGTGGACTGAGAGTGGGGAAGGGATGGGTTCTCAGACCAGTTTCATTTCTCAAAGACTAGAGAATGGGCGCTCAGGGGACAAACAGTAAATGTCCATCGCAGGTATTCAGAGCATATTCCTTCAGGCAGCTGAGGAGAAAAGCGTCTAAGACCTCTGTTGGTTTTCCCATGGTTGCTTCCCTGTCAAGTCCAGGTGGGGCTTTGTGGAAGTGAGACAGTCCTCTAGCACAGAACACACCCCAGTGACTCCAGCGTCTTATCAGCCTTGTCAGCCAGAGGGGAGGGGGTGAGGAAGGAGGGTAACCTGACAGGGCCGAACCCCCGGACCCAAAACCACTTTCCTCTCCTGAGCTTCTGCGGCCTCGTCTCACTCACCTGCCCATCCACCCTGACCCCTGCCGTCGTAAGCTTCCAGCAGAAAGGAGATGCTTTCGGCAGTGGCTCTCCAGCTTTGACCCGGGTCAGGGTCACCTGAGAGGCTTGTTAAAACAAATTGCTGGGCCCCAGCAAGTTTCACATTCAGGGCAGGGCCAGGTGATGCCAGTCCTGCGGATGCAGGTGCCACTCAGCTGCTGCTGGATGGCACACTCTGTGACACCTCATACACACCATACTGTACACGTACCGTACTGTACACGTACCGTGCTGTACACGTACCATGCTGTATACATACCGTGCTGTATACATGGCAGTGTTTAATCCCTTTTGCACGAAGGAACGCTCTCGAGGAGTGTGTGGTGTATATAACCAGGAAGTGACTCCATAAGTAAACTTGATCAAATTCCATTTGAAATTAGGTGGAAAGGTAATAGGTTATCCTTCAAATGCTAGTTTCCTACAGAAAAATACAGGGGAAAGGAAATTATATGGAAACCTTCTTGTTCTTTTCTGCAAGATGCTAATATTTCATTTTGTTAACAGTTCTTTTTTTCTCCGGGACACTGATTTCTTAGTGTAGTGTCTAAAGTGGGCGGTTACAGCACGGTGCCATTTTTTGAAGGCAGGTGTGGACATTTGTGCACCCACGAGTAGTCCCAGGAGGCTGATGCTGCAGTGGCCTTAGGGATCACCTAGGTGAAACCCTCAGAGCATGCGCAAGGGAGCTGGGGCTTTGTTTTGTCCCTTTAGCACATCGTATGCATTAGAAATTCAAAGATCCTGGGTGCGGGACACAGCCACCGTGCTTCGCTCAGGAACGCTTGCCAGGAAGAGATGGTCTCTGCAGTCCAGACTTCAGTGGACTCAGACTTTAAGAAGCCTCAGGGCATCCCTGGTGGCGCAGTGGTTGAGAGTCCACCTGCCGATGCAGGGGGCACGGGTTCGTGCCCCGGTCCGGGAAGATTCCACGTGCCGCGGAGCGGCTGGGCCCGTGAGCCATGGCCACTGAGCCTGCGCGTCCGGAGCCTGTGCTCCGCAGCGGGAGAGGCCACAGCAGTGAGAGGCCCGCGTACCGCAAAAAAAAAAAAAAAAAAAAAAAAGCCTCAGTTAGTACCAGCCGTGAGGAAAATGTCCCCAAAGTAATATCTGTGCTAAGCCTTCTCTCATGTTTGGTTTTACACACTTAACTTTGTAAAATCATACATTTATTTCTATGACGTTTTGCTAGTTTTATGATGTAAAAACGACCTCCAGGAACAGAACACCAATTTAAATAATATCACGTCTATAGGAAATGAGCTTTCAATTTATGGCAGCTCCACCTACGACGTTATTCAGAAAAGGAGCTAATTAGGTAGCGAGTCAGACGGGTTGCCAACACCACGTGTCATGCATCTTTGATGTTACTTGAAAGCAGTCAAGAGTGAATATTAAGTTCTTGAATACCAGGTTCGACTGTGTATTTACACAGTGAAATTATATCCCTGTCACCCTAATACACTCAGTATAAATCGTATCCTTTCTCCCCAGTGCACTCAGTGTAGAATTCTTTCCAGCTTTAATAGAGGCTTTGATGATGGGCCTTTGATGTTGGAAACAGGACTTTCCATGTTTCCTAGACCCAGAAGAGCTAGAGGACAAGGTGGCCTGGAAGGTTCTCAGCCTGTCTTCTGCCCTCACACTCTGCACACGTGCAGTCAGACTTGTTTCTCAGTGAACTCTGGAGGGGAAAGGTTGGAGATGGGGTTGGAAAGGCAGCAGTGCAGACGGGAATGATTTCTATCAAAAGGTCATTTCCAAGTTGATTTCCATGTCCCCTGTGAGTCTGGACAAAGAGAGTCTGCTGTCCTGCATCTTTTAACAACCGTCTGCCCAGTGATGATTTGTTTATAATGCTGACTCTCAGTCTCTATCAGAGCCTGAAAGACGAAGCTATAGAGCTAAATGTGTTTTCTTACGTTTTAATTCTGTGAAAAGTGATAACCCCGGTATATATGGGAGCTTTGAGTCAGTAGACCATTTATTCCCCCTTATGGTGAAAATGGGCAGTTCTCATCCCAGAGACAGAAGTTAGTTAGAATAACTATTATAGTTGCCTCTTTGAAAAGTGGTAATTGACAGAACGGGAAATACACTACTCACTCCGGTCAGACCCCGAACGGTCAGTTTGCCAAAAGACTGATTCGCTGAAGACTCTCAGCCAGATGCAGGCAGGCCTCAGAGATGTGGCGGGTTTGCTTCCAGACACCACAGTAGAGTGAATATCGCAGTAAAGCGAGTCACACCATCTTTCCCAGTGCCAAGGTCACTGATCACAGGTCAGCACAACAAATATAATGAAAAAGCCTGAAATACTGTGAGGATTACCAAAATGTGACACAGAGACTCAAAGTGAGCAAATGCTGTTTGAAAAACGGCGCCAAGGCTTGCTCGACGCAGGGTTGCCTCACACCTTCAATTGGTAAAAAACGAAATAGCTGTGAAATGCAGTAAAACAAAGTGCAGTAAAACGAGGCAGGCCTGTATCTTCAGCTGAACATGGGAAGTTCTTTAAGGAGTAGCAGATGCAGATGTTGGGATGTTTATGCATCTACGAAAATTGAAGACACTGAAGTGTGTGTGATTAAGGGAGAGCCCATTCCTTTGCACGTAAATCATGGCAGGACTGACAAGTCTCAGTAACAGCAACTCTGCCAGAGTCAGGACAAGCTCCAGGCTCGAAACCATCTCAGTAATTTGCTGAGCTAGTCACGGGTGTAATGGCCTGCTTTTACATCAGTCAAGGGGAGGACTGACCAAAAGGGGCACAAAAAAATCCAGTCTTAAAATCCAAGGCTGTTTGTGTTCAGATGGTCTTGTACTGGTCAGATCTTCCAGCAGTTCTGTACTAGGTATTCAGTCATTAAACCCGTCCACCCTGTGATATGTATAATGGGAAGCAGAGGAGCAGACTAGGAATTAGAAGCTGGAACTTTCCCATCTGAGATTAAGTTGATCACTGATAGTTTAAGCATCAATGTTTTACTTGAAAGAGGGGTAACGTGTAACATTTCTAAACAGTTTCCCAAATTTATTTAGACAGGATTATTAACCTATTTCTATACTCTGACCTGGGTTTTAGTGCATAAAAAGTCAATTTACTTGAACTTTCGTGGGCTGATAAAATGTTCCTTAAAATGCTGTCCATGGTACCTGAAGCCTTATTGAGCAGATTAGCCTCAAGTCTACAATGATCTCATCCAGTGGTGATTGCTCAGTAAATGGTAGATTATGTACAGAAGTGAAGCTACCCAGATAAATAAAAGGATTCCCCCACGAAGCTGAGAAATAAGATTTTAGGAGCACTCCTCTACTCCCAGTTGTCTATTTGGGGACAGGTTGTATGTTTCCCACTTATTCCACTCTCATTACCTCTCTGTGGCCCTTGTATTTTTCTCTTTTTACCACTTGGGATGCGTGCATCTTAAATAGAACTAAGTATTGAGCCGCAGCCTCTGTCATGAACTGGATTCCACAGAGAGGAGGTCTAACTAAGCTGTAAATGTAAAGGTACTTATCTTTGTTTTAGCACATGTTTTCAGAAACTGATGGATATTTTCAGAAATGACAGAGATTATAGTCTTATATTTTATTTAGAGGAGTAAGGTCTACTTTAAAAACGTACCTGTAGTCAAACCAGGGCACAGTTGGACGAGAGGACATAATAAACGTTAACTGTGAAGTTCCGAAAGCTGTGATTTTATGAGACGTGTGTTTTTTCTAGCAATCTCTCTTTCAAGGGTTTAACGTCTCTCACTTTGGCAGATTATGGATGCTGTGACTAAGCCTTGATTTCAAATACTAAGGTAACATTTTAATAATTTGGTCACACTACTACAGAATTTACTACATTACCACCAAACCAACTAGCTTTTGCGTAATAACTAAAGAAAGCATTTCCCATGGAACGTAAAGAGTAAACAAAATGTAAGGGAAAGATGTTTAATCTACTTTAAGGGAACAAATACTATTTAAAAACATTCCCAGAATGAGCAGGTCTTGTTAATCACAAATGAACCTTAAAAAGATCTGGTAATTAGCAGTATTTCTCTTGGCGTTTTTGATGTACTGGGAAAGGCAAAACACGTGCAGTGATGAATGTCTATTCAGAGCCAGACTCCTCTCATCTAATTTGCCTGAATAATGATGTTTGATTGTACTGTAGTATATCATTCATGTAATACAACTAAAATTGCCTTGAGAAGTCTGGGGCCTCACGATCGTGATGTTACATAGGATTTTTTCCTGAAGAAATAGCTAGAAGCTAAGTAAAAAAGAGAATGTTGGCTTTATAAGGAAGTTTATGTTACCAGAACCTCTACAGTTAGTTTGTCATTGAAAAGAGACATTGATTCTAACGCTGATCAGTTGAGCTTCTCAGTCTTGGGTGGGGGGCACTCTATCTGGTTTGGGTATCTGTAACCGTTGAGCACGCGTCTGCAGTGGAAGCTTCTACAGTGACAGCAACTTGTTGTTTTGGTCTTTCATTCAGTTTTAAGTTTTTACTGTAGCCAGAACTGTCTGTGATTTACAAGAAAAAGACAAAACAGGTTTTTATACAAAATTAGAGATGATACTGAGCCACAGTGTGGTTGTTTCACTGTAGGCAGAAAAGTCTTAGTTATTTTGATGAATTTGTTTTCAAAACAAACTATCATTCCATAATTGCATAGTGGTAGTAAATTAGGACAGTGGGTAAGAGACACTAAGAATTCCCTGACCGTTTCTTGGGGTGTCATTGCATCTTTTTTTTCTCTTAAGGAGTTTAACGTTGCACCATCAACCCAGTGCCACTGGCCACGTGGTGCTTTAGAGCACTTGGAACGTGGCTCGTCTGAACTAGGTTGTGCTCAGAGTGTGAAATCCACACCAGAGCTCCAGAGACTTAGTATGAAAAAAAGCAAACTATCTCAATAATTTCCCCTATTAATTACATGTTGAAGGTATAACCTTTTAGATATACTGAGTTAAATAAATACATTTAATTTCACCTGTTCCATTTTACTTTTTGTAATATGGCTACTAGGAAACTTTAAATTACCTTTCCATAGGCCAGCACTGGCTTCAAGGGTATCAGAAGAGATTTAAGTCAAAACCACCGGTACTAGATCTCTTAGCCTTTCCATTTGTTTTTCAGCCTATTGTAAGCTAGCTTTTTCTCCCACCATTTTACTAAAAGTTCCTTTCTTTGAGTTCGCTCATGGTCATCGTTCTTCCCCTTGTCCCGTCTGATGGCGCTCTTCTCCCGGTTTCCTGCTCTAATGTTACACCTGGGTTCTCGCTCGCGGACCAGTGTCTCTTCTCTTTCCTGACTCCTGGTGTTTACCCCGAAACGTAGTTATCAGCCATCCTTCCTCTCGGCCCACTTCTCTTCTTGCGGTACACTCTTCTTCTCATTTGCTTCCATGCTTTTAGCCTTTCCTGTGTGCCACAGGCCCCCAAAGCCGTGTCCTTGGCCTTGCTGTCTCTCCAGGCTGAATTTCCAGCTCTCCTGGCTGGTCCTGGGAAAGCTGAAGCGATGGTCCTCTCTGCGGACCCCGTGTGTCAGTCAGCGAACGACACCGTGCCCTCTTCCTGCCCCCGCACGGCATCAGTCATGACGGCCTGTGGATTTTGCCTCTGTTACGTGTAAAATTTCTTTCCTTTCATTCCATGCTTCATCATATCTTCCTCACTCTGTCTCTCTCCCCCTAGAGACTTTTAAAAACAGGCTAAAGGCACGTTTTTCAGAAGGCTGTTTCCAGCTGCGTGGTTGTATTTGACAGTCCCTTGCACATCGTGCTGTGTGCTGGCTCCCCTGTGTACTTTGGCCTGCGGTCTTGCCTTTCCCTGGAATGTCCTCTGTCCCTCCCCTTGCTCTGCCTTCTGCCAGGCACTCCTGAATGGCCCACAAAGCCCTGCAAGTCCTGTCCCCCAACCCCATTTCCTTCCAGCCTCACACCTGTCCCTCACCTCTGTGCGCGTCTTCAGCTCGCAGTTCTTCCCTCTGCCACCCCCAACCCCGATAGGCTCCGCCATGACTGGCTCCTTCCTAACACTGGTTTGCCCTCAAGTACGCCGCCTCCGGGAAGCCTTCCCTGACTGCCCTGGAAGTGGCATCCGCACACACACATACCCGATGGGCACTCTCTCGCTCCTTCCCCCACTCTGAGTTCTCTGTAGAGCTTAAAACAACCTGAGGTGGTATTATTTATTTGTCCTGTTTTGACCCTGTTGGAATATAAGTCTCCAAAGGAACGGAGGACTTGTTTTCTGCCATTTCCTCAGGTCACAGCTCACTAGGCAGTCAGTAAAACTTTGCGGAATAAGTGGTGAAATCCTTTTTCCCTGTCAGGGCTGCTGCCCTACCTCCTCAGGAACCCTCCAAGGCAGAATCATTCCGTCTTGTTCATTTCTTGCCTGAGTGCTTTGTCAGCTGCAGCTCCTGAGCTAGTTGAGCCCGACAGGCCCATCTGTCTTCTGAGTATGAACTCGGGACAGTAGGGGCTTGGCATTACTCATAGTTATGGTACCACCTGTCTTGACACAAAATAGAGACCCTTTAAGGGTTTCTTTGTAGTTAGTCACCTTTCCTCTTCTCACTTAACTGGGCGAGTAGCAGTGCGGGCCTGCCGGGTGCTGGGCCCTGAGCCCGGTGATGTCACCATGGCCAGGACTGTGGCTCCTGTTCCCACTGAGCTGTAGCCTCTTCCCCTCTGTTTCTGAATCCAGACTGAGATAAACCTACAAGCCTCTTCATAATAGAAAAGAGTAGGCCGGATGGCTGGCTCGACAGTAAGACCCGTGTCAAAGAGAGGGCCCCCCTGTACCTCAGCATCCTCTGTCATAGGGCAGCCCTTCACGTTGCTGCTTCCCTGCCGTGTTAGGTCTTCTCGCCAAGTTGACAGTAGGCAGAGCAGAACAGAGAAGAGCGTCCCAGGTGGCGGGGGTACGATGACAGACATCAAAGGGGAGAGGTTAGGTGAAGAGTTGGTTGAAGGGACCTGAGCCAGAGAGAGAGGCTGGGAGTCCAGAGGGGCAGGTGGTCGTCGGCCTTGGGTGCAGGTGGAGGTGTGGGGTGGGAGTGGGGCAAGGAGAGGGGGAGCCTCCAGATCAGGCGCTGGGGGCCCAGCAGTTAGCGGGCGGGTCGCAGGAGACGGGCCAACAGCAGCAGCCGGGGAGTTAGCAGGAGAACCAGGACAGTGTTCTGTTCTGGAAGCCGAGAGAAAAGGAGCTGGTGAACAGGGAGGGAGCAGCAATGTGAAGCGCCACTGAGACGGCGCAGGTGCTCAGAGGAGAGCCCTGAGGGCGCCCTTGGCTTGGACCGACCTGGGTGGCGACGAGAAGACGGAAGCCGGAGGCCGGATGGAGCGGTTGCGTGGAAGTGGCAGGAGAGGACCGTGAACATCACTGCCACCCTCTAGAGAACCGCGCGGCGGCGGAGACCGAAACGCCTGTTAACAGAACAACGTGTTTTGTACGAGACGCCGGGGAGGCGAGAGGGGCCGGGGGAGGGGAGGGCAGAGAGAGCTTCGCAGAGGAGACGCCACCCTGTGCCGGAGGGAGCCGTGAGGATAAATTTGCCAGGCCACCGGGGAGGGGCCTTCCCGAGCAGAGGCCTGAGGTGTGGGCCGTGGGTCTTGTTGAGGGACTACAGCCCGACTGATTTGGAGCGCAGACTCCCCGCAGAATGGTGACAGGAGAGTCATCTAGAAAGGGAGGGAGGGGCCGGAGCACGGAACATTCTGGACGCTCTAGTGAAGTACTTATACTTTATTGGTGCCAGTGTCCTCAGTTCACCTTTGGAAGTACTCTTAACGGCCAAAGACAGTAAGCGCCGACCCATTCTGAAGCGCGCATAAGCCTCTTTCAAATCTCATATTTTATTTTAAAAATTGGGATGAATTTTACATTCTAGTCCGTGATGTATCAGCTTGACTTTTTATGCAAAGATGTCCTAGTTATTTTCAGCTGAGCAAAAATGACTCCAGGAGTGCGAAGCTCATTGGTCCTCTGGGTGGCGCTTACCACCGCCGTGTACATCCAACCCGCCCCGTCCCCACTGGCGTGTGTCTCTTGGCGAAGAACAGCCAGAGGACCACAGGGAGAGTATTACGATCAGACTTAACGATATGGGAAGGTTGTCGTACGTGGAGGATGGGTTGAAGGTGGGGAAACTACAGACGGGGGTGGGTAATGAAATCCCAGATTTCATGCAGTGGGAATACTGAGATTTAGGAAATAGAATTTGCATGACTGGTGGCTTCACTAGATGTGAAAGTGGTGGAAAATGAAGGGTACAGAGAACTTTAGGACGATTCCCCAGTGTCTGACTTGAGCACTGAGGCTGGGAATACAGAAGAGAGCAGTGGGTTTGGTGCCCGAGGTGTGTATTGCATTGAAGGCCTTGCCAGGCGAAAGGATCCGATTTTAATTGGCGCTGTGGGTCCGGAGAGGGCTTAGGGTAGAAGTGATCAGCATGGAAGTGGTGGCTAAAGCTTTGATAGTAGATGAAATTGCTGATAGATAGAACGCAGAGTGTCAGGAGAAGAGGGCCAGCCAGCAAGAGATCTTGGGCAACACCACTGTTTAAAAGCAGAGCAAAGAAAACAGTCGTGAGAAAAATGGAGAGGGAGGAGTAGATCCAAGAGGGAATATAAGGACGACCAGTAGTTCCAAATCGTCCCGCCGTCAGTGCCTGCAGGAGCCCCACTGGACTTGGTGGGCCTTCGATTATTAAAGACATGGTGACCTTAGTGAGAGCAGGTCGAGTACAGGGGGCAAATCCCGATGCAACTGGATTGAGATGACCTCGCTTTCAAGAAGTTGAGCTTTGAGGGAGTGAGTGTGTTGGCTAGAAAGAGATGCAGGGTCATGGGGGGAGGATTTTTTTTTTTAAGTGGTTTGGTTTGGTTTTTAAGATGGGAATAGATGCACAGTTACATGCTGACGAAGAGCCGGTATAAGGGAAGAGATGCTACGAGGCCTGCTGCCTTACACACAGGAAGTACGCTGTAAAAACAGCTGTCTGACAAATGACTGTCTACTGTTAAATGTCTCGCTCTCAGTTCCACAGGTGAAATTTGTATGTTTTATGGGCTACCCGCTCTTTATGCTCTTCATATGCAATCACGGTTTATTAATTTGGGGGGTGTCATTTTGTAGCCCCAGAATATTCTGCTGACAAGTGACTCTCCACTGGGTGACATTAAGATTGTTGATTTTGGTCTTTCACGAGTACTGAAGAACGGTGAAGAGCTCCGGGAGATTATGGGCACTCCCGAGTACGTGGGTGAGTATTCCCGAGAGTTGCGTGTTTTGTGTTTGGGGTCAGGCATCCCCCTCACTGGGGAACCCACATGTGGCGTGATGAGTGGTGGGGCCTGCCGTCCAGTGTGGTGAAATTCTACCATCAGAGATCCCTTCCTTTGTATTAAGTTAAAAAATGGAAAACTTTAAAGAGTAAGGTACCAAATTGGCGGTCCCTTTCCTGGAGGGCTAAGAGAAGCCGAAGGGATTTGCTTCTACAAGGAACAGGAGAGGATGTCAGGTTATCTGAGGGTGGAAGGATATTTAACAAGCAAGGCGCTTTCAAGAACTGCAAGTTGGTAGAATAAACACTGTGAAAGTCATTGCAAGCCCTGTGATTGCACAGATGTGGGAAACAGAGGGCATTCTGCTGGGTTGATGCAGGGCTGACAGCTTCTGGCAGAAAGAAAAAGAGAGCAGCCGAAGTGATGAACCATGGCTTCTCGGTTTGGTAGAAAAAGTGGTAAACTATGACTTTTTGGATAGACTGGAAGGAAAATGGAGCATAAAAGAATTAGTGGTTGGATAAGGTTAAAGAAAAAGAGAGATTTCTGTAGAAGAGCAAAGCAGTAAAATAATTTAAAGGTGTGACCGGGGATTACAGTTTTATCATTTAAAATGTTCGAGTAGAAAGGGCTCTTTGTGATTACAAGGCCTTGGATGTAGCTCTGCAAGGTCAGCTTCTTTAGACCAGGAGGTCGAGAAGCGCGGGTGCCAGGCCGGTAGGGTCCTGCACATCAGTGTGGAAGCTGCCCAGGGTGATGGCAACCCGGGGAAGAGGATGGCTTTTGTGTCCGTGGGTGAGAGCATCATTGTGACCGTGAGTAGAGAAGGCTGTGGCCCGGGCCTGGGGGGAAGAAGGAGATCTGCCTGAGGGCAGAGGTGTGAAATGGGCGGACAGGCCGTCTCCTTCTGGAAGGCCTGGGGGCGTGGCAAGGTGGTGGTGAAAGGAGAAGAGTAGTCCTTGAAGGAGCCCAGGACGGTGGGAATTTATGTAGGAAGGAAAAAAGGATTCCAGGGGGACACAGAAAGTCCCGGGGGACAGGTCGGGTTGAGGAAAACAAAGCTGTAGGGCAATGACAGTACAAAAAGTACTTCGAAGTTTTAAAATACTTTCTAAAGTCCTGCAGTTTGAAACAGCAGAGCCTTTATTAATTAGGTAATAAAAGACATCGCAGGCAGAAAAACACCCTTCAAATAGTGTGTGTCTTTTGTGGACTAGAACACAATTTCCAGCACGCCGCCTGGCACGTCTCACGACCGCGGAGTTAGTGTTAGGAATGCGGGTTAACGCGCTGCTGCTTCAGGGGAAGCACCCGCGAAGAACGGGAGGCCTTGTAAACTGGAAGAAGCACGGGAGGCTGCCGGGCGGAAGGGCTGGGGGCCGAGATGCCCATAGGAATTACTGCCCTGAATGAGTTTCTGGGAGGTTGTTTGTTTTGCTTCGTTTCCCTCCGATGCTTTCTGCTCTTTGGTAAATTCTAAATTTTCTACCAAGAGCTTTTTTCCCCCCAAAAACAAAGCTGTATTATGATAAAAGCAGTACAAGCCAAAACTACACATAACTCAGAAGGATATAATACAGAAAAACAGGCGGCACTCCTGTCTCTTCGCCTGGCCTGCCTTTTAAAGGGGCCCCCCGTGCCCCCCAGCCTCGCCCCAGCCTTTCATACGCAGAAAGGGCTGCCTGGGTGTGTGCCCCTTCGCACTGGCCAGCCGCGGGACCTCGGTCCCCAGCTCTCTCTATACCTCACGGTCCTCTGTCCACGAAACGAGGCTGTGGAAGTCCTACCTCACTGGATCTGCTCTGTCACACCCTCACGTCAGCGCTCAGCACGTAATAAACACTCAGAAAAGGAAGCTAATGTTATTTTCTTCCCCACTCCTCCCACCATCTACTGCTCTCTCGGCTCTGTTGTACTTTTTCCCCACCAGTAATTTGGATACTCTGCATTTGATTTTAAGTTTCCTGGTAGTGTCTTTTAAAACTTTCTTTTTCTGTTTTCTTTTTTTGGCCATGCCGCATCACTTGTGGGATCTTAGATCCCCGACCAGGGATGGAACCCCTGCCCCCTGCGGTGCAAGCCTGGTGTCCTAACCACTGGACCGCCGGGGCACTCCCTCTTTTATAACTTTTAAATAACAGTCGTAGCCTCTGCTTCTCAGCTCGACAGCTTCAGATAGAAGTAGGGAAACCAGTATCCCCTACACCTCCCGCTCTCCTGGGGCAGGCTTATCTCCCACTCCTAATGCATGTGCAACTTTCAGTGTTTTGGTTTTCCCCAGAACATTTTCATTCCCTTTTTTTTATTGTAATTACCCCCGTTTTTTTAGGCTTTGATCTATTTTTCAGTGGTTTCAGTACTTATTGCCTGTCTTTTCATAGCCTAGTCTTCCTATTTCTGTACTTTTGAAAACAATCGTCTTTTGGTTGACTGGATCATACCAGTGAGTAGTCTCCGGGGAGGATTTTCCTCAATTTCCCCTGTGTCCTTGCACACTTGGGACTGTCTTTCTGTTACTTCTCTGGCTGGCAGCAGTCTAGTTAGATATTATCAAAGCAAACTTTTTCTCAACCCTGTAGGTTGTCTTTGTCGTCTGTGTGTGTGATGCACGTCCTCCAAGGATGCCCAGGTTGTTTCTAACCTTGTTGACTGACTTTGTGTTAACAGGTGGGCATTTTAAAAGCTCACTGCAGCCACAGCATAGAGAGTAGATCAGAGGGCGGGACCAAGTGGGGGTCAGGGGGCACGTGCTGTAGACTGGGGGCGGGGGAGGTCACGAGTTAAAAGCGGGAAACTGATGCTTGATTAGATAGAGGGTGTGGGAAGAGGAAAGTGTAAAAGTTGCCAGTTTATATGGCAGTAGTTATGTATTCAGATATTAAAAAAAAAAATACTAGGACCCAGCATTGGAGGATAGAGGTGCAAAAAGTAAGCAAGTTAATTATAAACATCTTGTTAGACTTTACAGTAATGCATATTGACTTATAATGTGAACTTATTTCATCTTAGCCCAAACCTTGACAGTGTCTTAGTTTGATATTTAAATTTTTCTAAGAGCAAATTTGGCAATTTTTTTTCACAAAAATAAATGTTTTCTTTTGTTTCTGATACTAGCTCCTGAAATTCTTAGTTATGATCCTATCAGCATGGCAACGGATATGTGGTGAGAATTATTTATGATGAATTGATCAAATTAGTTTTAAGAAATGAATACGATACTAATTTTTCTTACATTTTCATTCTGATTTAGGAGCATTGGAGTGTTGGCATATGTCATGCTGACGGGAGTATCGCCTTTCTTAGGCGATAATAAACAAGAAACATTCCTCAATATCTCACAGATGAATTTGAGTTATTCTGAGGAAGAATTTGATGTTGTGTCTGAGTCAGCTGTTGACTTCATCAAGACACTTTTAGTTAAGAAACCTGAGTGAGTATTCGTTAATATTGATCTCTATCAATTTTTGAGCAATCTGCTCTGAACAAAAGCAGATTAACAACTGAAACCCCAAAGTGAAGACATGAAAGTGTAGACATAAAATTAGATGGAACCTTTGGCTTCTTACATCTGTTGAAAGAAAAAGTGGCAAAAATGAAAATGTTTTTTAGAAAATGTGAACTGCACCTCAGTATAACAGATATTTGCCATCTGTTCTTGGTCTTTCAAAGGGGCTTTTCAGAGAGAACTTACAATACTATTTATATTGTGGGGAACGGCATTTGCATGCAAATGCTAAAACTTTGTTTTATTCAGGAACCACAGTAAGATCTTTGTGGTTCATATGTCCCATAATATAATACCTTATGCTCTAAGTTATAGTTGAGGCTTTAAACTACTTCGTCCTAATTGTAAACTGTGTATCTTTATCCAGAGATCGCGCCACTGCTGAGGAGTGTCTGAAACACCCATGGCTGATGCTGGGCAGTGTTCAGGAACCTTCTCTCGAGGTGAAAGGGGCATTAGAAGAGGCACAGGCCCTCCAGGAAGGCGATCCTGTGCCTGGAAGTCATTCAGATACTCAGAAGCCGGAAACCGAGGAATCCGTCGTCACAGAGGAGTTGATTGTAGTTACTTCATATACTTTAGGACAGTGCAGACAGTCTGAAAAAGAGAAGATGGAGCAAAAGGCCATTTCCAAACGCTTTAAATTTGAGGAACCTCTGCTGCAAGACATTCCGGGAGATTTTATCTACTGAGCAGTGTTTCCCTTCAGAACTTTCAGATTTCTATACTGGAAACATCATTTATGGACTTCTGGCCAGATGGTACATGTGCTGAAAGTGGATGACCAGGTGTCACTGGTAGAAACTAAAATAACTTTGTCAGACTTGTGGAGTTAGAGAAATCAAGCCAGATTTATAAAGTTGCCAACCAGGAGGTTTAACGGGTAAAGTTACCTTTTTCAGAGTTCTTTTTAAGAAGGGAGATGCTTGAACCTTTTATTTCTGCATCCTGTTTCTCCAGAATGAGAATGTGTATGCAAAGATATCTGTAGTCACTTTCCTTAAAACTCCAAGTAAAAGTGCCAAAATTAACATCTTTGTAAATCTGTTTTGCATTATTCATATCTATATCTGCATATACGTATGTTGATATCGTTACTAAAATTGATTCTTTTTCACTTTGGATTTTTTGAGGGGACTAAGATTTTAATTTAAGTAAGTATTTTGCAAATATCTGAGACCTAGAATAACATGCGCTAGTTAATAATGTCTTATTTTTATATTTTATTACTGCTCTATGTTGACTTGACTTGGCTTCCGTTGTCTGTTTTCTCCCTAATGGTTTGCAGCCCTATCAGTGGAAAACCCTGGCTAATTTTAGTTTTTTCTTCAACATCACTAGTAAGAGTGGTGGTGATTTTGCACCTCTGAAATTGTTCTGGTTTTCAAGGTCAAAGGTTAAGTCACCCTGTAATGTTAACCCAGTGTTCGCTCCGCGTGTCCCTCATCACACCTTCCTTGTCTGCCCTCTTTCACGGGCTGTACCCCTGCCGCCTCCTCACACGCTTGTCGCTTGACTTTGGTCTCTTGCGAGAGGCAGTGTGATCTGATCAACACTCTCACTGACCGAAGTGGTGCTTCGGTCAGTGAGAGGACGCTATTAAGTTGTTTTTGTTAATAAAATCCCCAGGCATCGGGGAAGAAATATAAAGCACATTCATGCTGGCCATCGAGCCTCTGCTTCTGTTGAATTTCCCATTAGCCCCCAAGCAATACTAGGAAAAGTGGTAAGATGCCAGAATATTTATAAACCTTTACTTTGTTCGTAAACGATTTGACATTGGAAACTGTGTCATTAGGGAGGTACCCTAAGACTTGTAAGATTTATAAGAATATACTCAGTAGCATTTAATTTACTTAGGAGTGAACACTTCAGCTGTATCTGGGCCCACAGTGAACAAATTCCTATTTAAAAAAGTGGAAATGTAAAAGCGTATGCTGTATAACTTAAAGCAACTAAATCTTCTTCTTACACAGAACAGTCTGCGAGTCCTTATTTACCTTGTATTAGGTGCTTGTATCGGGTGAACACAGCTTGTCTGTGACTTGTGTGCACACAGCGTGTGCTCTGTACCGTGAGCTACTCGGACCCATTCCTTCGCAGTCTGCCAGGGTGTCACGTGGTGCTTTCTTCCCAGCCTGGTTGCTCAGATGTCAGCCTCAGGACCATGGGAACCCCTAACCATCTGTTTTCAAGTGTGTGTAGGGTACTGGGCTGGACTTTCCCATGCGTGGTCTGCACGAGCTCCCGGCCCTGCCTTGCAAGTGTCGCAGGCCCTGTGTTGTTCCGACACCATCAGGTGAAACTGATTAGGCAGTTCGAACCCTAGGTTTGCACTGTTTTCTCACTAAATTGGCCTATTGATTTATACAGTTTCTTGGAAACGAGCATTTCTAAACAAGCTCTATAAAGAGGAAGAGGAAATTCTGCTACAGGGGCAATTTTCAATGAAAACCCACGGCCACAATGCTAAAGCCTCAGGTAAGTCTTGAAAAGAGGTAAAATACAATTTTAGGCACATTTTTATAAATACCTCCGACAAAAATAGGAGGGAGGTGAGAAAAAAAAAATCCACTATTTGAATGACACATTTTTATACTTGATGGATTTATTCAGTTTCAAAATCATAATCATGTGGACAACAGTTAGACTTTTTCCAAGCCATTTTTTATACTGTATTCCTAATACATTTAATGTAATTGCTGTATCTGTAAAAGAAAAGAAAAACAGACGTGTTTTCTTTTAGCTGGCCACTTTGCCATTTGCAGTGTGCAGCTGTCCTTAGCTGCTCTTGGTGCCTTGAATTTAGAATTGTACACTGCTTTTTTGGAAGCACTTGCACTGGTAAAGGGATATATTGACATTTTCTGGTGTCTGTCATATAAATAGAGCATAAAGAGCCTTCAGAGTATTGAACCAAACTTTCCGTTAATTACTAACCAACTAGCTCTGTTACTTTTTCTTTTCACTTGTTTACAATGGACTAAACTATTCATATCCATGCAATTTAGAACTCCAGTTTTAATTATAATAGAAGTCAACATTATAATATTTTAGCTTGATGAGAAGTTACGAAATATGCAAAATGTAAGTGGTTTTAGTCAACCGGGAAATTGTGTTTTAAGGTTTCATTTTGTTGTTTTCACATGAAAAGTAGGAGAATATGGCTTTCTCTCATAGCATCTGATGTGCCTCTGTAACTAACTGTGGTGTATCTTAAACTTTTCCAACAGACCTCAGTTTGGAAGAAAGTGTAGGAGCGAAGACGTCGCTCAGAGACTGTTGGACACGAGGTGAATGCTGTGCGGCTCCGTCCACGGAGGCCTGAGCGACATTGCTCCCTGCCACCGACGTGGATCTCAAGGTACCAAGAAACAAATCCCAAATACATTTTAAGCTCACACTTGGAGAAATTTGAATTAGACTGATAAAACTAAAAATACGATAGTATTGTTCGAGATCATTTAGCACTTAGGCCCTTCAGTTTGTTACAGAATTAAAAGAGCTGGATTAAAAACGTTAATCTCAAGAGCCTTAATTGCCAACTATGCTTTTATTGTCGGAGGGGATATAATTTACAAGTAACGAAGTGTACAGCTCTAAATCCGTACCAGCCTCTCTTGAGCTTGACAAATGCACGTATTCAGATAGAGGGAATTACATGGCACGTCCACCCTGCT